>NW_028283601.1:910174-1213566 GCF_059441095.1 Idiotropiscis lumnitzeri | reverse complement strand
AGCACCTTCCCCGGGCACGGGCGGTGCCAAGCGGCCCCTAAGTTTAACCGAATGGAAGCTCCGGGGGAGGAGGACGGGCGTGTGTCACAGTTAAGCCAAATTGGAGCACCTCTTCTGCCCGGGCACGAGCGGAGCGCGAGGCTGTCAGTTATGAATGAATAAATGAATAAATAAATAAAGAATGCCACCTTTCATTTCACAGGGCACACCGGACGGCGTACCAGCAGGTAAAAGTCGGAGTAATTAAATAAATACAAAAAGAATGGCTGGGGAATAAAAAAATAATACGTTTTAATAATAATTTGTTTTTTTTGTTATAACATGAATTTCACTCTCTCTCTCCCCGTATATATATATATATATATATATATATATATATATATATATATATATATATATTATATATTTATTATATATATTGTATATTTTTTTTAAGCATTTTTGAAGGTGCGCCGCTACTTCGCGGATTTTCAGTTTTCGCGGGTGGTCTCGGTCCCCATTAACCGCGATAACCGAGGGTTCACTGTACTCCATAAAATTTTCAAAAAGCGAGGTGAAACACTCAACCAGAGCTGCTTTTTTTTAACATTTCTCGAGGGCCATGGCGAGCCATTTCAAAAAAGCTGCACAACTAACGTATAAAATATTGATAAATTTGCTCGGCCTGATGTGTGTGTAAAGTTTTACGAGTTGTCGTTCATTTTTAGAACCTCATAATCAGCTTTGTTTTATTGCTGAACAGTGCAATGCCACTCCCACAACTTTTCACGAAAAATCACGAATTTCGTATTGTGACATCCTCATGGCCGAAACAGTCATCCGAGCATATATGAGGGCGACCTTGTTGAGTTGCACGGAGAAAAACATCCAAGAAAATAACTTGTATTAGCTTTTACCAGTTGGTGGCGCTACTACTACGATGTAAAATAAGTTGGTAGATGTCTTCAGGGCTGAAGTATCCTCAAATGTGTACAACTTCGAGAAGATAGGATCATCTGAGTCATGTTGCCGGAGCTTTTGTTGCCACAGAGTACAATCGGACTTTTCAGCACCTTAATAGCCACGCCTTTTGCCAAAACGTCACAAAATTCGGCAGAGAGTAAGATCATTGTCTTAAGTCTTTTCTGACTAATTTTCAGTCGGATTCGTCAAAAGGGCACCATGCAGTACGTGAAAATTAAAATAAAAACAAATTTTTTATTCCACTTGGCGGCACTGTGTGTATAACAAAATAATAACATTAAGATGTCTTCAGGTCGGGACGTTTTATTTACAGGTGAAGGTTTGGATTTTTAGGAGCATGTGCAGGGGAGTTATTAAGCATTCATTTATTTGTATTAGGTTCATTTTGTCTTCTTATTATTGATATTTGACTGATTCATTAAAAGCAGACAATTATGTTTTAGGTTAATTTTTTACCTGACATGTTTCGGCGAGTCTTTCGCCTTCTTCAGAGTGTCGCATGATGGTGTCTTGAGCTGATGTTCCATGAGGGTGTGACTTACCTGTCAAAAAAATCAAAAAATCAGAGCAGTAAAAGAACAAGCACAACATGAACATTACAAATCAGCAATCACTGACCACTGCAAAAGGGAAAACCACATCATGGACCGGGAGAAGGGCAGGGTCATCCGCACAGAAGAGAACAAACAACAGCGCTGGATCAGAGAGGCCATTGAGATCTGCAAGCGAGGCATAAAAACCATGAACAGAGACAAGGGAGCCTTCATCCTCTCTACCACCTGGACCAGCATCTTGGCGGAGTGAACGGACAGCGGGGGGCGTGACTTGCCTTCATTCTTGTGACAGGTAAGTCACGCCCTCATGGAACATCAGCTGATAAAGACGGGTCACAAGACACCATCATGTGACACTCTGAAGAAGGCGAAAGACTTTCGTATTGTGACATGCTCAAGGCCTAAACACTCATCCGAGCAAATATAAGGTAGATTTTGTTAACCTGCCCGGAGAAAAACATCAACGAAAATAATTTGTATTTGTTTTAACCAGTTGGTGGCGCTACCACTGCGATCAAAAATAAGTTGGCAGCCGTCTTCAGGGCCTGAATATCCTCAAATGTGAAAGATTTCCAGAAGATGGATAGTCTGAATCATTTTGCAGGAACTTTTGTTGCCACGGAGAATAATCAGACTCTGCGGCACCGTAATAGCCACGCCCTTTGAAGGAAAGTCATAAAAATAGGGATAGAGTAAGATCAATGTCTTGAGTCTTTTCTAGCCAATTTTCAGTCGGATTCGTTAAAAGGGCACCGTGCAGTACGTCAAAATGTAAACATTTATATTGATTGGCGCAAGGTGTATAACTGAATATAAACATATAGATGTCTTCAGGTACCGACTCTTTATGTACATGTGAAGTTTTGGATTTTTAGCAGCACGTGCAGGAGAGTTATTAAGCATTTTGTCCATTGCGGCGAAGGAAATCTTAAGTGAAAACTTTGAAGCCCCGCCCCCGTCATATAGTATTTCGGAAACAAAAAATTTTAGCCCCAGTGTTTGTCCCAGGTCTTAAGATGCTCCAGACAGAACTTTAAGGCAATCAGATGAAGCCTTTAGGATCAGGGTGCAAAAGAATGACCCCTGTAAACATGCAAAAAAGGGCAAAAGTCGGACTTTCAAAAATTCATAACTCACTTCCTGTTCATATTAGACGTTAAAAAATATCAAATTTTTCGCCATGCCCGATGAGACTGCCAAGTTTGGTGAGTTTTTGTGCATGTTTCGGGGGTCAAAAATGCGATCGAACAATCGGAAAAATAATAATAATAATAATTTCTACAAAAACAATAGGGACTTCGCAGCGGTCGCTGCTCAGGCCCTAATAATAATAATAATAATGATAATAATAAAAGTAATAATATTTTCTACAAAAACAATAGGGACCTCGCCGCGGTCGCTGCTCGGGCCCCAATAATAATTTCTACACAAAGTCCATTGTGGAGACCCGCCCCCTTTTAAGTAAATTCAAAATGGCCGACTTCCTGTAAAACCTAGCTCATTGCTCCAAGAGACTTTTTTGTAGGTCTTGGTCTTATACATACAGTGAACCCTCGCTACTTCGAGGTTCACCTTTCGCGGGTTCAGTGCTTCGCGGGTCTAAAAAATATTCGGGGGCATTGTAGTTTCGCCGAGCGGCACGACGGGGCGCTGGAGCGGTTAGACGGCCGGCGTGCGCCGAAGAAGAGCGTGGGCGAAGAGGAGAGTGGACGAAGAAGAGCACGTTCCCCCGGACACGATCGGTGGCGACGTTTCGCGCGGTTCGGACCGTACCAGAGCTCCGGCCGGCGTGCGTGGCAGTTAAGCCGTAGAGGAGCACCTTCCCCGGGCACGGGCGGTTCCAAGCGGCCCCTGAGTTTAACCGAATGGAAGCTCCGGAGGAGGAGGGCATGCTCGCGTCACAGTAAGCCGAAGAGGAGCACCTTCCCCGGGCACGGGCGGTTCCAAGCGGCCCCTAAGTTTAACCGAATGGAAGCTCCGGAGGAGGAGGGCATGCTCGCGTCACAGTAAGCCGAAGAGGAGCACCTTCCCCGGGCACGGGCGGTGCCAAGCGGCCCCTAAGTTTAACCGAATGGAAGCTCCGGGGGAGGAGGGCGGGCGTGTGTCACAGTTAAGCCGAATTGGAGCACCTCTTCTGCCGGGCACAAGCGGAGCGCGAGGCTGTCAGTTATGAATGAATAAATGAATAAATAAATAAAGAATGCCACCTTTCATTTCACAGGGCACACCGGACGGCGTACCAGCAGGTAAAAGTCGGAGTAATTAAATAAATACAAAAAGAATGGTTGGGGAATAAAAAAAAAAATAAGTTTTAATAATAATTTGTTTTTTTTGTTATAACATGAATTTCACTCTCTCTCTCTCTCTCTCCCCCCGTATATATATATATATATATATATATATATATATATATATATATATATATATATATATTATATATTTATTATATATATTGTATATTTTTTTTAAGCATTTTTGAAGGTGCGCCGCTACTTCGCGGATTTTCAGTTTTCGCGGGTGGTCTCGGTCCCCATTAACCGCGATAACCGAGGGTTCACTGTACTCCATAAAATTTACAAAAAGCGAGGTGAAACACTCAACCAGGGCTGCTTTTTTGAACATTTCTCGAGGGCCATGGCGAGCCATTTCAAAAAAGCTGCACAACTAACGTATAAAATATTGATAAATTTGCTCGGCCTGATGTGTGTGTAAAGTTTCACGAGTTGTCGTTCATATTTAGAACCTCATAATCAGCTTTGTTTTATTGCCGAACAGTGCAATGCCACTCCCACAACTTTTCATGAAAAAGGACGAATTTCGTATTGTGACATCCTCATGGCCGAAACAGTCATCCGAGCATATATGAGGGCGACCTTGTTGAGTTGCACGGAGAAAAACATCCAAGAAAATAACTTGTATTAGCTTTTACCAGTTGGGGGCGCTACTACTACGATGAAAAATAAGTTGGTAGATGTCTTCAGGGCTGAAGTATCCTCAAATGTGTGCAACTTCGAGAAGATAGGATCATCTGAGTCATGTTGCTGGAGCTTTTGTTGCCACAGAGTACAATCGGACTTTTCAGCACCGTAATAGCCACGCCTTTTGCCAAAACGTCACAAAATTCGGCAGAGAGTAAGATCATTGTCTTGAGTCTTTTCTGACTAATTTTCAGTCGGATTCGTCGAAAGGGCACCGTGCAGTACGTGAAAATTAAAATAAAAACAAATTTTTGATTCCACTTGGCGGCACTGTGTGTATAACAAAATAATAACATTAAGATGTCTTCAGGTCGGGACGTTTTATTTACAGGTGAAGGTTTGGATTTTTAGGAGCATGTGCAGGGGAGTTATTAAGCATTCATTTATTTGTATTAGGTTCATTTTGTCTTCTTATTATTGATATTTGACTGATTCATTAAAAGCAGACAATTATGTTTTAGGTTAATTTTTTACCTGACATGTTTCGGCGAGTCTTTCGCCTACTTCAGAGTGTCGCATGATGGTGTCTTGAGCTGATGTTCCATGAGGGTGTGACTTACCTGTCAAAAAAATGAAAAAAATCAGAGCAGTAAAAGAACAAGCACAACATGAACATTACAAATCAGCAATCACTGACCACTGCAAAAGGGAAAACCACATCATGGACCGGGAGAAGGGCAGGGTCATCCGCACAGAAGAGAACAAACAACAGCGCTGGATCAGAGAGGCCATTGAGATCTGCAAGCGAGGCATAAAAACCATGAACAGAGACAAGGGAGCCTTCATCCTCTCTACCACCTGGACCAGCATCTTGGCGGAGTGAACGGACAGCGGGGGGCGTGACTTGCCTTCATTCTTGTGACAGGTAAGTCACGCCCTCATGGAACATCAGCTGATAAAGGCGGGTCACAAGACACCATCATGTGACACTCTGAAGAAGGCGAAAGACTTTCGTATTGTGACATGCTCAAGGCCTAAACACTCATCCGAGCAAATATAAGGTAGATTTTGTTAACATGCCCGGAGAAAAACATCAACGAAAATAATTTATATTTGTTTTAACCAGTTGGTGGCGCTACCACTGCGATCAAAAATAAGTTGGCAGCCGTCTTCAGGGCCTGAATATCCTCAAATGTGAAAAATTTCGAGAAGATGGATCATCTGAATCATTTTGCAGGAACTTTTGTTGCCACGGAGAATAATCAGACTCTGCGGCACCGTAATAGCCACGCCCTTCGAAGGAAAGTCACAAAAATAGGGATAGAGTAAGATCAATGTCTTGAGTCTTTTCTAGCCAATTTTCAATCAGATTCGTTAAAAGGGCACCGTGCAGTACGTCAAAATGTATAAAATGATATTGATTGGCGCAAGGTGTATAACTGAATATAAACATATAGATGTCTTCAGGTACAGACTCTTTATGTACATGTGAAGTTTTGGATTTTTAGCAGCATGTGCAGGAGAGTTATTAAGCATTTTGTCCATTGCGGCGAAGGAAATCTTAAGTGAAAACTTTGATGCCCCGCCCCCGTCATATAGTATTTCGGAAACAAAAAATTTTAGCCCCAGTGTTTGTCCCAGGTCTTCAGATGCTACAGACAGAATTTTAAGGCAATCAGATGAAGCCTTTAGGATCAGGGTGCAAAAGAATGACCCCTGTAAACATGCAAAAAAGGGCAAAAGTCGGACTTTCAAAAATTCATAACTCACTTCCTGTTCATATTAGACGTTAAAATATCAAATTTTTCGCCATGCCCGATGAGACTGCCAGGTTTGGTGAGTTTTTGTGCATGTTTCGGGGGTCAAAAATGCGATCGAACAATCGGAAAAATAATAATAATAATTTCTACAAAAACAATAGGGACTTCGCAGCGGTCGCTGCTCAGGCCCTAATAATAATAATAATAATAATAATAAAAGTAATAATATTTTCTACAAAAACAATAGGGACCTCGCCGCGGTCGCTGCTCGGGCCCCAATAATAATTTCTACACAAAGTCCATTGTGGTGACCCGCCCCCTTTTAAGTAAATTCAAAATGGCCGACTTCCTGTAAAACCTAGCTCATTGCTCCAAGAGACTTTTTTGTAGGTCTTGGTCTTATACATACAGTGAACCCTCGCTACTTCGCGGTTCACCTTTCGCAGGTTCAGTGCTTCGCGGGTCTAAAAAATATTCGGGGGCATTGTAGTTTCGCCGAGCGGCACGACGGGGCGCTGGAGCGGTTAGACGGCCGGCGTGCGCCGAAGAAGAGCGTGGGCGAAGAGGAGAGTGGACGAAGAAGAGCACGTTCCCCCGGACACGATCGGTGGCGACGTTTCGCGCGGTTCGGACCGTACCAGAGCTCCGGCCAGCGTGCGTGGCAGTTAAGCCGTAGAGGAGCACCTTCCCCGGGCACGGGCGGTGCCAAGCGGCCCCTAAGTTTAACCGAATGGAAGCTCCGGAGGAGGAGGGCATGCTCGCGTCACAGTAAGCCGAAGAGGAGCACCTTCCCCGGGCACGGGCGGTTCCAAGCGGCCCCTAAGTTTAACCGAATGGAAGCTCCGGAGGAGGAGGGCATGCTCGCGTCACAGTAAGCCGAAGAGGAGCACCTTCCCCGGGCACGGGCGGTGCCAAGCGGCCCCTAAGTTTAACCGAATGGAAGCTCCGGACGGAGGAGGACGGGCGTGTGTCACAGTTAAGCCAAATTGGAGCACCTCTTCTGCCCGGGCACGAGCGGAGCGCGAGGCTGTCAGTTATGAATGAATAAATGAATAAATAAATAAAGAATGCCACCTTTCATTTCACAGGGCACACCGGACGGCGTACCAGCAGGTAAAAGTCGGAGTAATTAAATAAATACAAAAAGAATGGCTGGGGAATAAAAAAATAATACGTTTTAATAATAATTTGTTTTTTTTGTTATAACATGAATTTCACTCTCTCTCTCCCCGTATATATTATATATATATATATATATATATATATATATATATATATATATATATATATATATATATATATTCATTATATATATTGTATATTTTTTTTAAGCATTTTTGAAGGTGCGCCGCTACTTCGCGGATTTTCAGTTTTCGCGGGTGGTCTCGGTCCCCATTAACCGCGATAACCGAGGGTTCACTGTACTCCATAAAATTTACAAAAAGCGAGGTGAAACACTCAACCAGAGCTGCTTTTTTTTAACATTTCTCGAGGGCCATGGCGAGCCATTTCAAAAAAGCTGCACAACTAACGTATAAAATATTGATAAATTTGCTCGGCCTGATGTGTGTGTAAAGTTTTACGAGTTGTCGTTCATATTTAGAACCTCATAATCAGCTTTGTTTTATTGCCGAACAGTGCAATGCCACTCCCACAACTTTTCACGAAAAATCACGAATTTCGTATTGTGACATCCTCATGGCCGAAACAGTCATCCGAGCATATATGAGGGCGACCTTGTTGAGTTGCACGGAGAAAAACATCCAAGAAAATAACTTGTATTAGCTTTTACCAGTTGGTGGCGCTACTACTACGATGTAAAATAAGTTGGTAGATGTCTTCAGGGCTGAAGTATCCTCAAATGTGTACAACTTCGAGAAGATAGGATCATCTGAGTCATGTTGCCGGAGCTTTTGTTGCCACAGAGTACAATCGGACTTTTCAGCACCTTAATAGCCACGCCTTTTGCCAAAACGTCACAAAATTCGGCAGAGAGTAAGATCATTGTCTTGAGTCTTTTCTGACTAATTTTCAGTCGGATTCGTCAAAAGGGCACCGTGCAGTACGTGAAAATTAAAATAAAAACAAATTTTTGATTCCACTTGGCGGCACTGTGTGTATAACAAAATAATAACATTAAGATGTCTTCAGGTCGGGACGTTTTATTTACAGGTGAAGGTTTGGATTTTTAGGAGCATGTGCAGGGGAGTTATTAAGCATTCATTTATTTGTATTAGGTTCATTTTGTCTTCTTATTATTGATATTTGACAGATTCATTAAAAGCAGACAATTATGTTTTAGGTTAATTTTTTACCTGACATGTTTCGGCGAGTCTTTCGCCTTCTTCAGAGTGTCGCATGATGGTGTCTTGAGACCCGTCTTTATCAGCTGATGTTCCATGAGGGTGTGACTTACCTGTCAAAAAAATGAAAAATCAGAGCAGTCAAAGAACAAGCACAACATGAACATTACAAATCAGCAATCACTGACCACTGCAAAAGGGAAAACCACATCATGGACCGGGAGAAGGGCAGGGTCATCCGCACCGAAGAGAACAAACAACAGCGCTGGATCAGAGAGGCCATTGAGATCTGCAAGCGAGGCATAAAAACCATGAACAGAGACAAGGGAGCCTTCATCCTCTCTACCACCTGGAGCAGCATTTTGGCGGAGTGAACGGACAGCGGGGGGCGTGACTTGCCTTCATTCTTGTGACAGGTAAGTCACGCCCTCATGGAACATCAGCTGATAAAGACGGGCCACAAGACACCATCATGTGACACTCTGAAGAAGGCGAAAGACTTTCGTATTGTGACATCCTCAAGGCCTAAACACTCATCCGAGCAAATGTAAGGTAGATTTTGTTAACCTGCCCGGAGAAAAAAATCAACGAAAATGATTTGTATTTGTTTTAACCAGTTGGTGGCGCTACCACTGCGATCAAAAATAAGTTGGCAGCCGTCTTCAGGGCCTGAATATCCTCAAATGTGAAAAATTTCGAGAAGATGGATCATCTGAATCATTTTGCAGGAACTTTTGTTGCCACGGAGAATAATCAGACTCTGCGGCACCGTAATAGCCACGCCCTTCGAAGGAAAGTCACAAAAATAGGGATAGAGTAAGATCAATGTCTTGAGTCTTTTCTAGCCAATTTTCAATCAGATTCGTTAAAAGGGCACCGTGCAGTACGTCAAAATGTAAAAAATGATATTGATTGGCGCAAGGTGTATAACTGAATATAAACATATAGATGTCTTCAGGTACAGACTATGTACATGTGAAGTTTTGGATTTTTAGCAGCATGTGCAGGAGAGTTATTAAGCATTTTGTCCATTGCGGCGAAGGAAATCTTAAGTGAAAACTTTGATGCCTCGCCCCCGTCATATAGTATTTCGGAAACAAAAAATTTTAGCCCCAGTGTTTGTGCCAGGTCTTCAGATGCTACAGACAGAATTTTAAGGCAATCAGATGAAGCCTTTAGGATCAGGGTGCAAAAGAATGACCCCTGTAAACATGCAAAAAAGGGCAAAAGTCGGACTTTCAAAAATTCATAACTCACTTCCTGTTCATATTAGACGTTAAAATATCAAATTTTTCGCCATGCCCGATGAGACTGCCAAGTTTGGTGAGTTTTTGTGCATGTTTCGGGGGTCAAAAATGCGATCGAACAATCGGAAAAATAATAATAATAATAATTTCTACAAAAACAATAGGGACTTCGCAGCGGTCGCTGCTCAGACCCTAATAATAATAATAATAATAATAATAAAAGTAATAATATCTTCTACAAAAACAATAGGGACCTCGCCGCGGTCGCTGCTCGGGCCCCAATAATAATTTCTACACAAAGTCCATTGTGGTGACCCGCCCCCTTTTAAGTAAATTCAAAATGGCCGACTTCCTGTAAAACCTAGCTCATTGCTCCAAGAGACTTTTTTGTAGGTCTTGGTCTTATACATACAGTGAACCCTCGCTACTTCGCGGTTCACCTTTCGCGGGTTCAGTGCTTCGCGGGTCTAAAAAATATTCGGGGGCATTGTAGTTTCGCCGAGCGGCACGACGGGGCGCTGGAGCGGTTAGACGGCCGGCGTGCGCCGAAGAAGAGCGTGGGCGAAGAGGAGAGTGGACGAAGAAGAGCACGTTCCCCCGGACACGATCGGTGGCGACGTTTCACGCGGTTCGGACCGTACCAGAGCTCCGGCCAGCGTGCGTGGCAGTTAAGCCGTAGAGGAGCACCTTCCCCGGGCACGGGCGGTGCCAAGCGGCCCCTAAGTTTAACCGAATGGAAGCTCCGGAGGAGGAGGGCATGCTCGCGTCACAGTAAGCCGAAGAGGAGCACCTTCCCCGGGCACGGGCGGTTCCAAGCGGCCCCTAAGTTTAACCGAATGGAAGCTCCGGAGGAGGAGGGCATGCTCGCGTCACAGTAAGCCGAAGAGGAGCACCTTCCCCGGGCACGGGCGGTGCCAAGCGGCCCCTAAGTTTAACCGAATGGAAGCTCCGGGGGAGGAGGACGGGCGTGTGTCACAGTTAAGCCAAATTTGAGCACCTCTTCTGCCCGGGCACGAGCGGAGCGCGAGGCTGTCAGTTATGAATGAATAAATGAATAAATAAATAAAGAATGCCACCTTTCATTTCACAGGGCACACCGGACGGCGTACCAGCAGGTAAAAGTCGGAGTAATTAAATAAATACAAAAAGAATGGCTGGGGAATAAAAAAATAATACGTTTTAATAATAATTTGTTTTTTTTGTTATAACATGAATTTCACTCTCTCTCTCCCCGTATATATATATATATATATATATATATATATATATATATATATATATATATATTTATATATTTATTATATATATTGTATATTTTTTTTAAGCATTTTTGAAGGTGCGCCGCTACTTCGCGGATTTTCAGTTTTCGCGGATGGTCTCGGTCCCCATTAACCGCGATAACAGAGAGTTCACTGTACTCCATAAAATTTACAAAAAGCGAGGTGAAACATTCAACCAGAGCTGCTTTTTTTTAACATTTCTCGAGGGCCATGGCGAGCCATTTCAAAAAAGCTGCACAACTAACGTATAAAATATTGATAAATTTGCTCGGCCTGATGTGTGTGTAAAGTTTTACGAGTTGTCGTTCATATTTAGAACCTCATAATCAGCTTTGTTTTATTGCCGAACAGTGCAATGCCACTCCCACAACTTTTCACGAAAAATCACGAATTTCGTATTGTGACATCCTCATGGCCGAAACAGTCATCCGAGCATATATGAGGGCGACCTTGTTGAGTTGCACGGAGAAAAACATCCAAGAAAATAACTTGTATTAGCTTTTACCAGTTGGTGGCGCTACTACTACGATGTAAAATAAGTTGGTAGATGTCTTCAGGGCTGAAGTATCCTCAAATGTGTACAACTTCGAGAAGATAGGATCATCTGAGTCATGTTGCCGGAGCTTTTGTTGCCACAGAGTACAATCGGACTTTTCAGCACCTTAATAGCCACGCCTTTTGCCAAAACGTCACAAAATTCGGCAGAGAGTAAGATCATTGTCTTGAGTCTTTTCTGACTAATTTTCAGTCGGATTCGTCAAAAGGGCACCGTGCAGTACGTGAAAATTAAAATAAAAACAAATTTTTGATTCCACTTGGCGGCACTGTGTGTATAACAAAATAATAACATTAAGATGTCTTCAGGTCGGGACGTTTTATTTACAGGTGAAGGTTTGGATTTTTAGGAGCATGTGCAGGGGAGTTATTAAGCATTCATTTATTTGTATTAGGTTCATTTTGTCTTCTTATTATTGATATTTGACTGATTCATTAAAAGCAGACAATTATGTTTTAGGTTAATTTTTTACCTGACATGTTTCGGCGAGTCTTTCGCCTTCTTCAGAGTGTCGCATGATGGTGTCTTGAGACCCGTCTTTATCAGCTGATGTTCCATGAGGGTGTGACTTACCTGTCAAAAAAATGAAAAATCAGAGCAGTCAAAGAACAAGCACAACATGAACATTACAAATCAGCAATCACTGACCACTGCAAAAGGGAAAACCACATCATGGACCGGGAGAAGGGCAGGGTCATCCGCACCGAAGAGAACAAACAACAGCGCTGGATCAGAGAGGCCATTGAGATCTGCAAGCGAGGCATAAAAACCATGAACAGAGACAAGGGAGCCTTCATCCTCTCTACCACCTGGAGCAGCATTTTGGCGGAGTGAACGGACAGCGGGGGGCGTGACTTGCCTTCATTCTTGTGACAGGTAAGTCACGCCCTCATGGAACATCAGTTGATAAAGACGGGCCACAAGACACCATCATGTGACACTCTGAAGAAGGCGAAAGACTTTCGTATTGTGACATCCTCAAGGCCTAAACACTCATCCGAGCAAATGTAAGGTAGATTTTGTTAACCTGCCCGGAGAAAAAAATCAACGAAAATAATTTGTATTTGTTTTAACCAGTTGGTGGCGCTACCACTGCGATCAAAAATAAGTTGGCAGCCGTCTTCAGGGCCTGAATATCCTCAAATGTGAAAAATTTCGAGAAGATGGATCATCTGAATCATTTTGCAGGAACTTTTGTTGCCACGGAGAATAATCAGACTCTGCGGCACCGTAATAGCCACGCCCTTCGAAGGAAAGTCACAAAAATAGGGATAGAGTAAGATCAATGTCTTGAGTCTTTTCTAGCCAATTTTCAATCAGATTCGTTAAAAGGGCACCGTGCAGTACGTCAAAATGTAAAAAATGATATTGATTGGCGCAAGGTGTATAACTGAATATAAACATATAGATGTCTTCAGGTACAGACTCTTTATGTACATGTGAAGTTTTGGATTTTTAGCAGCATGTGCAGGAGAGTTATTAAGCATTTTGTCCATTGCGGCGAAGGAAATCTTAAGTGAAAACTTTGATGCCCCGCCCCCGTCATATAGTATTTTGGAAACAAAAAATTTTAGCCCCAGTGTTTGTGCCAGGTCTTCAGATGCTACAGACAGAATTTTAAGGCAATCAGATGAAGCCTTTAGGATCAGGGTGCAAAAGAATGACCCCTGTAAACATGCAAAAAAGGGCAAAAGTCGGACTTTCAAAAATTCATAACTCACTTCCTGTTCATATTAGACGTTAAAATATCAAATTTTTCGCCATGCCCGATGAGACTGCCAAGTTTGGTGAGTTTTTGTGCATGTTTCGGGGGTCAAAAATGCGATCGAACAATCGGAAAAATAATAATAATAATAATTTCTTCAAAAACAATAGGGACTTCGCAGCGGTCGCTGCTCAGGCCCTAATAATAATAATAATAATAATAATAAAAGTAATAATATCTTCTACAAAAACAATAGGGACCTCGCCGCGGTCGCTGCTCGGGCCCCAATAATAATTTCTACACAAAGTCCATTGTGGTCACCCGCCCCCTTTTAAGTAAATTCAAAATGGCCGACTTCCTGTAAAACCTAGCTCATTGCTCCAAGAGACTTTTTTGTAGGTCTTGGTCTTATACATACAGTGAACCCTCGCTACTTCGCGGTTCACCTTTCGCGGGTTCAGTGCTTCGCGGGTCTAAAAAATATTTGGGGGCATTGTAGTTTCGCCGAGCGGCACGACGGGGCGCTGGAGCGGTTAGACGGCCGGCGTGCGCCGAAGAAGAGCGTGGGCGAAGAGGAGAGTGGACGAAGAAGAGCACGTTCCCCCGGACACGATCGGTGGCGACGTTTCGCGCGGTTCGGACCGTACCAGAGCTCCGGCCAGCGTGCGTGGCAGTTAAGCCGTAGAGGAGCACCATCCCCGGGCACGGGCGGTGCCAAGCGGCCCCTAAGTTTAACCGAATGGAAGCTCCGGAGGAGGAGGGCATGCTCGCGTCACAGTAAGCCGAAGAGGAGCACCTTCCCCGGGCACGGGCGGTTCCAAGCGGCCCCTAAGTTTAACCGAATGGAAGCTCCGGAGGAGGAGGGCATGCTCGCGTCACAGTAAGCCGAAGAGGAGCACCTTCCCCGGGCACGGGCGGTGCCAAGCGGCCCCTAAGTTTAACCGAATGGAAGCTCCGGGGGAGGAGGACGGGCGTGTGTCACAGTTAAGCCAAATTGGAGCACCTCTTCTGCCCGGGCACGAGCGGAGCGCGAGGCTGTCAGTTATGAATGAATAAATGAATAAATAAATAAAGAATGCCACCTTTCATTTCACAGGGCACACCGGACGGCGTACCAGCAGGTAAAAGTCGGAGTAATTAAATAAATACAAAAAGAATGGCTGGGGAATAAAAAAATAATACGTTTTAATAATAATTTGGTTTTTTTGTTATAACATGAATTTCACTCTCTCTCTCCCCGTATATACATATATATATATATATATATATATATTTTTTTTTTTTTATATATATATATATATATATATATATATATATATATTTACATATTTATTATATATATTGTATATTTTTTTTAAGCATTTTTGAAGGTGCGCCGCTACTTCGCGGATTTTCAGTTTTCGCGGGTGGTCTCGGTCCCCATTAACCGCGATAACCGAGGGTTCACTGTACTCCATAAAATTTACAAAAAGCGAGGTGAAACACTCAACCAGAGCTGCTTTTTTTAAACATTTCTCGAGGGCCATGGCGAGCCATTTCAAAAAAGCTGCACAACTAACGTATAAAATATTGATAAATTTGCTCGGCCTCATGTGTGTGTAAAGTTTCACGAGTTGTCGTTCATATTTAGAACCTCATAATCAGCGTTGTTTTATTGCCGAACAGTGCAATGCCACTCCCACAACTTTTCACGAAAAAGGACTAATTTCGTATTGTGACATCCTCATGGCCGAAACAGTCATCCGAGCATATATGAGGGCGACCTTGTTGAGTTGCACGGAGAAAAACATCCAAGAAAATAACTTGTATTAGCTTTTACCAGTTGGTGGCGCTACTACTACGATGTAAAATAAGTTGGTAGATGTCTTCAGGGCTGAAGTATCCTCAAATGTGTACAACTTCGAGAAGATAGGATCATCTGAGTCATGTTGCCGGAGCTTTTGTTGCCACAGAGTACAATCGGACTTTTCAGCACCTTAATAGCCACGCCTTTTGCAAAAACGTCACAAAATTCGGCAGAGAGTAAGATCATTGTCTTGAGTCTTTTCTGACTAATTTTCAGTCGGATTCGTCAAAAGGGCACCGTGCAGTACGTGAAAATTTAAATTAAAAAAAATTTTTGATTCCACTTGGCGGCACTGTGTGTATAACAAAATAATAACATTAAGATGTCTTCAGGTCGGGACGTTTTATTTACAGGTGAAGGTTTGGATTTTTAGGAGCATGTGCAGGGGAGTTATTAAGCATTCATTTATTTGTATTAGGTTCATTTTGTCTTCTTATTATTGATATTTGACTGATTCATTAAAAGCAGACAATTATGTTTTAGGTTAATTTTTTACCTGACATGTTTCGGCGAGTCTTTTGCCTTCTTCAGAGTGTCGCATGATGGTGTCTTGAGACCCGTCTTTATCAGCTGATGTTCCATGAGGGTGTGACTTACCTGTCAAAAAAATGAAAAAATCAGAGCAGTAAAAGAACAAGCACAACATGAACATTACAAATCAGCAATCACTGACCACTGCAAAAGGGAAAACCACATCATGGACCGGGAGAAGGGCAGGGTCATCCGCACCGAAGAGAACAAACAACAGCGCTGGATCAGAGAGGCCATTGAGATCTGCAAGCGAGGCATAAAAACCATGAACAGAGACAAGGGAGCCTTCATCCTCTCTACCACCTGGAGCAGCATTTTGGCGGAGTGAACGGACAGCGGGGGGCGTGACTTGCCTTCATTCTTGTGACAGGTAAGTCACGCCCTCATGGAACATCAGCTGATAAAGACGGGCCACAAGACACCATCATGTGACACTCTGAAGAAGGCGAAAGACTTTCGTATTGTGACATCCTCAAGGCCTAAACACTCATCCGAGCAAATGTAAGGTAGATTTTGTTAACCTGCCCGGAGAAAAAAATCAACGAAAATAATTTGTATTTGTTTTAACCAGTTGGTGGCGCTACCACTGCGATCAAAAATAAGTTGGCAGCCGTCTTCAGGGCCTGAATATCCTCAAATGTGAAAAATTTCGAGAAGATGGATCATCTGAATCATTTTGCAGGAACTTTTGTTGCCACGGAGAATAATCAGACTCTGCGGCACCGTAATAGCCACGCCCTTCGAAGGAAAGTCACAAAAATAGGGATAGAGTAAGATCAATGTCTTGAGTCTTTTCTAGCCAATTTTCAATCAGATTCGTTAAAAGGGCACCGTGCAGTACGTCAAAATGTAAAAAATGATATTGATTGGCGCAAGGTGTATAAATGAATATAAATATATAGATGTCTTCAGGTACAGACTCTTTATGTACATGTGAAGTTTTGGATTTTTAGCAGCATGTGCAGGAGAGTTATTAAGCATTTTGTCCATTGCGGCGAAGGAAATCTTAAGTGAAAACTTTGATGCCTCGCCCCCGTCATATAGTATTTCGGAAACAAAAAATTTTAGCCCCAGTGTTTGTGCCAGGTCTTCAGATGCTACAGACAGAATTTTAAGGCAATCAGATGAAGCCTTTAGGATCAGGGTGCAAAAGAATGACCCCTGTAAACATGCAAAAAAGGGCAAAAGTCGGACTTTCAAAAATTCATAACTCACTTCCTGTTCATATTAGACGTTAAAATATCAAATTTTTCGCCATGCCCGATGAGACTGCCAAGTTTGGTGAGTTTTTGTGCATGTTTCGGGGGTCAAAAATGCGATCGAACAATCGGAAAAATAATAATAAAAATAATTTCTACAAAAACAATAGGGACTTCGCAGCGGTCGCTGCTCAGACCCTAATAATAATAATAATAATAATAATAAAAGTAATAATATCTTCTACAAAAACAATAGGGACCTCGCCGCGGTCGCTGCTCGGGCCCCAATAATAATTTCTACACAAAGTCCATTGTGGTGACCCGCCCCCTTTTAAGTAAATTCAAAATGGCCGACTTCCTGTAAAACCTAGCTCATTGCTCCAATAGACTTTTTTGTAGGTCTTGGTCTTATACATACAGTGAACCCTCGCTACTTCGCGGTTCACCTTTCGCGGGTTCAGTGCTTCGCGGGTCTAAAAAATATTCGGGGGCATTGTAGTTTCGCCGAGCGGCACGACGGGGCGCTGGAGCGGTTAGACGGCCGGCGTGCGCCGAAGAAGAGCGTGGGCGAAGAGGAGAGTGGACGAAGAAGAGCACGTTCCCCCGGACACGATCGGTGGCGACGTTTCGCGCGGTTCGGACCGTACCAGAGCTCCGGCCAGCGTGCGTGGCAGTTAAGCCGTAGAGGAGCACCTTCCCCGGGCACGGGCGGTGCCAAGCGGCCCCTAAGTTTAACCGAATGGAAGCTCCGGAGGAGGAGGGCATGCTCGCGTCACAGTAAGCCGAAGAGGAGCACCTTCCCCGGGCACGGGCGGTTCCAAGCGGCCCCTAAGTTTAACCGAATGGAAGCTCCGGAGGAGGAGGGCATGCTCGCGTCACAGTAAGCCGAAGAGGAGCACCTTCCCCGGGCACGGGCGGTGCCAAGCGGCCCCTAAGTTTAACCGAATGGAAGCTCCGGGGGAGGAGGACGGGCGTGTGTCACAGTTAAGCCAAATTGGAGCACCTCTTCTGCCCGGGCACGAGCGGAGCGCGAGGCTGTCAGTTATGAACGAATAAATGAATAAATAAATAAAGAATGCCACCTTTCATTTCACAGGGCACACCGGACGGCGTACCAGCAGGTAAAAGTCGGAGTAATTAAATAAATACAAAAAGAATGGCTGGGGAATAAAAAAATAATACGTTTTAATAATAATTTGTTTTTTTTTTTATAACATGAATTTCACTCTCTCTCTCCCCGTATATATATATATATATATATATATATATATATATATATTTATATATTTATTATATATATTGTATATTTTTTTTAAGCATTTTTGAAGGTGCGCCGCTACTTCGCGGATTTTCAGTTTTCGCGGATGGTCTCGGTCCCCATTAACCGCGATAACAGAGAGTTCACTGTACTCCATAAAATTTACAAAAAGCGAGGTGAAACATTCAACCAGAGCTGCTTTTTTTTAACATTTCTCGAGGGCCATGGCGAGCCATTTCAAAAAAGCTGCACAACTAACGTATAAAATATTGATAAATTTGCTCGGCCTGATGTGTGTGTAAAGTTTTACGAGTTGTCGTTCATATTTAGAACCTCATAATCAGCTTTGTTTTATTGCCGAACAGTGCAATGCCACTCCCACAACTTTTCACGAAAAATCACGAATTTCGTATTGTGACATCCTCATGGCCGAAACAGTCATCCGAGCATATATGAGGGCGACCTTGTTGAGTTGCACGGAGAAAAACATCCAAGAAAATAACTTGTATTAGCTTTTACCAGTTGGTGGCGCTACTACTACGATGTAAAATAAGTTGGTAGATGTCTTCAGGGCTGAAGTATCCTCAAATGTGTACAACTTCGAGAAGATAGGATCATCTGAGTCATGTTGCCGGAGCTTTTGTTGCCACAGAGTACAATCGGACTTTTCAGCACCTTAATAGCCACGCCTTTTGCCAAAACGTCACAAAATTCGGCAGAGAGTAAGATCATTGTCTTGAGTCTTTTCTGACTAATTTTCAGTCGGATTCGTCAAAAGGGCACCGTGCAGTACGTGAAAATTAAAATAAAAACAAATTTTTGATTCCACTTGGCGGCACTGTGTGTATAACAAAATAATAACATTAAGATGTCTTCAGGTCGGGACGTTTTATTTACAGGTGAAGGTTTGGATTTTTAGGAGCATGTGCAGGGGAGTTATTAAGCATTCATTTATTTGTATTAGGTTCATTTTGTCTTCTTATTATTGATATTTGACTGATTCATTAAAAGCAGACAATTATGTTTTAGGTTAATTTTTTACCTGACATGTTTCGGCGAGTCTTTCGCCTTCTTCAGAGTGTCGCATGATGGTGTCTTGAGACCCGTCTTTATCAGCTGATGTTCCATGAGGGTGTGACTTACCTGTCAAAAAAATGAAAAAATCAGAGCAGTAAAAGAACAAGCACAACATGAACATTACAAATCAGCAATCACTGACCACTGCAAAAGGGAAAACCACATCATGGACCGGGAGAAGGGCAGGGTCATCCGCACAGAAGAGAACAAACAACAGCGCTGGATCAGAGAGGCCATTGAGATCTGCAAGCGAGGCATAAAAACCATGAACAGAGACAAGGGAGCCTTCATCCTCTCTACCACCTGGACCAGCATCTTGGCGGAGTGAACGGACAGCGGGGGGCGTGACTTGCCTTCATTCTTGTGACAGGTAAGTCACGCCCTCATGGAACATCAGCTGATAAAGACGGGTCACAAGACAGCATCATGTGACACTCTGAAGAAGGCGAAAGACTTTTGTATTGTGACATGCTCAAGGCCTAAACACTCATCCGAGCAAATATAAGGTAGATTTTGTTCACCTGCCCGGAGAAAAACATCAACGAAAATAATTTGTATTTGTTTTAACCAGTTGGTGGCGCTACCACTGCGATCAAAAATAAGTTGGCAGCCGTCTTCAGGGCCTGAATATCCTCAAATGTGAAAGATTTCCAGAAGATGGATCATCTGAATCATTTTGCAGGAACTTTTGTTGCCACGGAGAATAATCAGACTCTGCGGCACCGTAATAGCCACGCCCTTTGAAGGAAAGTCATAAAAATAGGGATAGAGTAAGATCAATGTCTTGAGTCTTTTCTAGCCAATTTTCAATCGGATTCGTTAAAAGGGCACCATGCAGTACGTCAAAATGTAAAAAATGATATTGATTGGCGCAAGGTGTATAACTGAATATAAACATATAGATGTCTTCAGGTACAGACTCTTTATGTACATGTGAAGTTTTGGATTTTTAGCAGCATGTGCAGGAGAGTTATTAAGCATTTTGTCCATTGCGGCGAAGGAAATCTTAAGTGAAAACTTTGAAGCCCCGCCCCCGTCATGTAGTATTTCGGAAACAAAAAATTTTAGCCCCAGTGTTTGTCCCAGGTCTTCAGATGCTACAGACAGAATTTTAAGGCAATCAGATGAAGCCTTTAGGATCAGGGTGCAAAAGAATGACCCCTGTAAACATGCAAAAAAGGGCAAAAGTCGGACTTTCAAAAATTCATAACTCACTTCCTGTTCATATTAGACGTTAAAATATCAAATTTTTCGCCATGCCCGATGAGACTGCCAAGTTTGGTGAGTTTTTGTGCATGTTTCGGGGGTCAAAAATGCGATCGAACAATCGGAAAAATAATAATAATAATAATTTCTACAAAAACAATAGGGACTTCGCAGCGGTCGCTGCTCAGGCCCTAATAATAATAATAATAATAATAATAAAAGTAATAATGTTTTCTACAAAAACAATAGGGACCTCGCCGCGGTCGCTGCTCGGGCCCCAATAATAATTTCTACACAAAGTCCATTGTGGTGACCCGCCCCCTTTTAAGTAAATTCAAAATGGCCGACTTCCTGTAAAACCTAGCTCATTGCTCCAAGAGACTTTTTTGTAGGTCTTGGTCTTATACATACAGTGAACCCTCGCTACTTCGCGGTTCACCTTTCGCGGGTTCAGTGCTTCGCGGGTCTAAAAAATATTCGGGGGCATTGTAGTTTCGCCGAGCGGCACGACGGGGCGCTGGAGCGGTTAGACGGCCGGCGTGCGCCGAAGAAGAGCGTGGGTGAAGAGGAGAGTGGACGAAGAAGAGCACGTTCCCCCGGACACGATCGGTGGCGACGTTTCGCGCGGTTCGGACCGTACCAGAGCTCCGGCCGGCGTGCGTGGCAGTGAAGCCGTAGAGGAGCACCTTCCCCGGGCACGGGCGGTTCCAAGCGGCCCCTAAGTTTAACCGAATGGAAGCTCCGGAGGAGGAGGGCATGCTCGCGTCACAGTAAGCCGAAGAGGAGCACCTTCCCCGGGCACGGGCGGTGCCAAGCGGCCCCTAAGTTTAACCGAATGGAAGCTCCGGGGGAGGAGGGCGGGCGTGTGTCACAGTTAAGCCAAATTGGAGCACCTCTTCTGCCCGGGCACGAGCGGAGCGCGAGGCTGTCAGTTATGAATGAATAAATGAATAAATAAATAAAGAAAGCCACCTTTCATTTCACAGGGCACACCGGACGGCGTACCAGCAGGTAAAAGTCGGAGTAATTAAATAAATACTAAAAGAATGGCTGGGGAATAAAAAAAATAATACGTTTTAATAATAATTTGTTTTTTTTGTTATAACATGAATTTCACTCTCTCTCTCCCCGTATATATATATATATATATATATATATATATATATATATATATATATATATATTTATTATATATATTGTATATTTTTTTTAAGCATTTTTGAAGGTGCGCCGCTACTTCGCGGATTTTCAGTTTTCGCGGGTGGTCTCGGTCCCCATTAACCGCGATAACCGAGGGTTCACTGTACTCCATAAAATTTACAAAAAGCGAGGTGAAACACTCAACCAGAGCTGCTTTTTTTAACATTTCTCGAGGGCCATGGCGAGCCATTTCAAAAAAGCTGCACAACTAACGTATAAAATATTGATAAATTTGCTCGGCCTGATGTGTGTGTAAAGTTTTACGAGTTGTCGTTCATATTTAGAACCTCATAATCAGCTTTGTTTTATTGCCGAACAGTGCAATGCCACTCCCACAACTTTTCACGAAAAAGGACGAATTTCGTATTGTGACATCCTCATGGCCGAAACAGTCATCCGAGCATATATGAGGGCGACCTTGTTGAGTTGCACGGAGAAAAACATCCAAGAAAATAACTTGTATTAGCTTTTACCAGTTGGTGGCGCTACTACTACGATGTAAAATAAGTTGGTAGATGTCTTCAGGGCTGAAGTATCCTCAAATGTGTACAACTTCGAGAAGATAAGATCATCTGAGTCATGTTGCCGGAGCTTTTGTTGCCACAGAGTACAATCGGACTTTTCAGCACCTTAATAGCCACGCCTTTTGCCAAAACGCCACAAAATTCGGCAGAGAGTAAGATCATTGTCTTGAGTCTTTTCTGACTAATTTTCAGTCGGATTCGTCAAAAGGGCACCGTGCAGTACGTGAAAATTAAAATAAAAACAAATTTTTGATTCCACTTGGCGGCACTGTGTGTATAACAAAATAATAACATTACGATGTCTTCAGGTCGGGACGTTTTATTTACAGGTGAAGGTTTGGATTTTTAGGAGCATGTGCAGGGGAGTTATTAAGCATTCATTTATTTGTATTAGGTTCATTTTGTCTTCTTATTATTGATATTTGACTGATTCATTAAAAGCAGACAATTATGTTTTAGGTTAATTTTTTACCTGACATGTTTCGGCGAGTCTTTCGCCTTCTTCAGAGTGTCGCATGATGGTGTCTTGAGCTGATGTTCCATGAGGGTGTGACTTACCTGTCAAAAAAATGAAAAAAATCAGAGCAGTAAAAGAACAAGCACAACATGAACATTACAAATCAGCAATCACTGACCACTGCAAAAGGGAAAACCACATCATGGACCGGGAGAAGGGCAGGGTCATCCGCACAGAAGAGAACAAACAACAGCGCTGGATCAGAGAGGCCATTGAGATCTGCAAGCGAGGCATAAAAACCATGAACAGAGACAAGGGAGCCTTCATCCTCTCTACCACCTGGACCAGCATCTTGGCGGAGTGAACGGACAGCGGGGGGCGTGACTTGCCTTCATTCTTGTGACAGGTAAGTCACGCCCTCATGGAACATCAGCTGATAAAGACGGGTCACAAGACAGCATCATGTGACACTCTGAAGAAGGCGAAAGACTTTCGTATTGTGACATGCTCAAGGCCTAAACACTCATCCGAGCAAATATAAGGTAGATTTTGTTCACCTGCCCGGAGAAAAACATCAACGAAAATAATTTGTATTTGTTTTAACCAGTTGGTGGCGCTACCACTGCGATCAAAAATAAGTTGGCAGCCGTCTTCAGGGCCTGAATATCCTCAAATGTGAAAAATTTCGAGAAGATGGATCATCTGAATCATTTTGCAGGAACTTTTGTTGCCACGGAGAATAATCAGACTCTGCGGCACCGTAATAGCCACGCCCTTCGAAGGAAAGTCACAAAAATAGGGATAGAGTAAGATCAATGTCTTGAGTCTTTTCTAGCCAATTTTCAATCAGATTCGTTAAAAGGGCACCGTGCAGTATGTCAAAATGTAAAAAATGATATTGATTGGCGCAAGGTGTATAACTGAATATAAACATATAGATGTCTTCAGGTACAGACTTTTTATGTACATGTGAAGTTTTGGATTTTTAGCAGCATGTGCAGGAGAGTTATTAAGCATTTTGTCCATTGCGGCGAAGGAAATCTTAAGTGAAAACTTTGAAGCCCCGCCCCCGTCATATAGTATTTCGGAAACAAAAAATTTTAGCCCCAGTGTTTGTCCCAGGTCTTCAGATGCTACAGACAGAATTTTAAGGCAATCAGATGAAGCCTTTAGGATCAGGGTGCAAAAGAATGACCCCTGTAAACATGCAAAAAAGGGCAAAAGTCGGACTTTCAAAAATTCATAACTCACTTCCTGTTCATATTAGACGTTAAAATATCAAATTTTTCGCCATGCCCGATGAGACTGCCAAGTTTGGTGAGTTTTTGTGCATGTTTCGGGGGTCAAAAATGCGATCGAACAATCGGAAAAATAATAATAATAATAATTTCTACAAAAACAATAGGGACTTTGCAGCGGTCGCTGCTCAGGCCCTAATAATAATAATAATAATATTAATAATAATAAAAGTAATAATATTTTCTACAAAAACAATAGGGACCTCGCAGCCGTCGCAGCTCGTGTGGGGTTTCGGGTTAGGGGGCCTGCCAAGCTTTTTCCCTTTTCCCCAGGCACGCCTCCGACCGGAGAGGGCGTCGGCTCCTGCGCACCTGCTACACATCATCAGCAATCACCGCGGGGGTTTAAAGCTCAGCGCTGCCAGGAGCCAGACGCCGGATTATTCCGTGACCTACCTCGGTACCCGGTCCACGTCGACGTTCGCCTCGTGCACGTCCGCGCTTTGTGTTATGCAACCCGAGTTAACCATTGTCTTTCCTCGCTCTCCCTCCAGCCGCCCAGCGCCAGCCCGAGCCCGATCCTCCGCCGCCAGCCGCCGAGCCCCGGAGCGTCGATCGCACCTCGTACGCCCGTACGCCGCCTGCCTGCCCTTCTCAGCCTCCGCCGGCTCGCCGCCGCCTTCGCCTCCACGCCGCTCTCCGCGCCCGCGTTCCTCCCGCCACAGCGCCGGTGCACACTCAGCGCGCCGTCTCCGCTGCACCTCCGCGAGCGCACATCTCGCCACCCCGGCGAGCACCCCGGCGCTGACTCGCCGCTCCTCCACCTGTCCTCCTGCCCTGCTACCGGCACCCGTTCCTCTCCCCCCGATCCCTTCAATAAATCCTCCTCAACCATCCTCGCTTGCTCTTGGGTCCAGTTTTCCTTTCTCACGGTTCCCTGAACCGTTACAGAATAATCCGGCCCCAATGGACCCAGCGAGCTCGGATTCCTTCCAAGAGGCCCTCTCCCACCAAGGCAGACAGCTGGGAAGACACGAGAGGATGATGCAGGAGTTCATGGACTCCGTCCAGGCTCTCCACCACCAACTCGCGCTCCTTTCGAAGCAGGTCAGCTCTCTTCCCTCTGCTTCCGGCCTCCCGGAGGGCACCTCCCCGGTCCCTTCTCCCCCTCCTCCGCCCGCCGTGTTCTCTTCGAGCGGCAGGGAACCCCATGTCCCCACTCCCGAGCCGTTTTCCGGTGATCTGGGCTCTTGTAGCCAGTTCATATTGAGCACCTCGTTGGTGTTCGATCTCCAACCCCAAAGTTACCCGACCGATCGAGCTCGCATCGCCTACATGGTGAACCTGCTCCGCGGCCGCGCCGCGAAATGGGCCACCGCCTTGTGGGAGGCATCGGCCCCGGCGATGGCCTCCTACTCCCACTTCTGCCAAGAGTTGCGGCGGGTATTCGACCATCCCGTCAAGGGACGCGAGGCCACCCGCCGATTGCTCGCACTCCGGCAGGGTTCCCGCTCCGCCGCCGACTTTTCGGTGGAGTTCCGCATTCTCGCCCACGAGTGCGGGTGGAACGAGCCCGCCCTTCGGGGAGTGTTCCTCAACGGGCTGACGGACCAGCTCAAGGATGAGCTGGCCGTTCGGGATGAGACCGCCTCTCTCGAAGACCTCATTGCCCTGGCTATTAAGGTAGACAACCGGTTGCGGGAGCGGCAGTCCGAGCGGACGCGTAGGTCGCCCCGTCCGGCGGCACGCGCTCCCGCACCTCCCGTCGACTTCCCTCCGCGACTACCGGTTACGCCTCCCGTCGGACAGGAGGAGCCCATGCAGCTGGGGAGAACCCGCCTGGATCCTCAGGAACGCCAGAGGCGCCTCTCGAGCCAGCTATGCCTCTATTGTGGCAACCCCGGTCACTACATCGCCGCTTGCCACGTGAAGCCAAAAGAGGGGGGCTCGCCGCTGATCAGGAGTCCCGCGGCGAGCCATAACGTGTCAGCTACGGGCTCCTCTTCACGCATGTCCATCCCAGCCCGCCTCCTCTGGCAGACCCAATCCCTCTCGGTCGCCGTACTGGTGGACTCCGGCGCGGATGGGAACTTCCTGGACCTGGCTCTGGCTCGCCGGCTGGGTGTCCCCCTGGAGCCTCTCCCTTCCCCACGGCGCGTGGTGGCTCTGGATGGACGCCTCATCTCCCAGGTCTTCCATCAAACGGGACCCCTAACCCTTATTGTTTCCGGTAACCACCGGGAGACCATCCAGCTCCTCCTAATCCACTCGCCACAAGTCCCCCTGGTCCTGGGTTTCCCGTGGCTCCAGCTACACAACCCCGCGATAGACTGGAGGAGATGTGCAATCACCGGGTGGAGCGAGCTTTGCCACTCACAGTGCCTTCTGTCCGCCGACCCCGCTCCCCGATCGGTTCCTCGCTCCCCGGCTCCACCCGACCTGGCGTCCGTCCCCACGGACTACCATGACCTGGCCCAGGTTTTTTGCAAAGACCTCGCCCGCACCCTTCCTCCCCATCGGCCCTATGACTGCGCCATAGACCTCTTTCCCGGAGCTCCGCTGCCCAGCTCCCGGCTGTACAACATCTCCCGTCCCGAGAAGGAGGCCCTCGAGACCTACATCCGCGACTCCCTGGCGGCCGGTCTGATTCGGCCCTCTTCCTCGCCCCTGGGAGCGGGTTTCTTTTTTGTCAAGAAGAAAGACTCCTCCCTTCGCCCTTGCATTGACTTCAAGGCTCTCAACGGCATCACAGTCAAAAATAAGACCTCTCTGCCCCTCATAGACCCCTCGTTCGAGCCCCTCTGCGAAGCCCAAGTCTTCTCCAAGCTCGATCTCCGGAACGCCTACCATTTGGTCCGCATCCGCGAGGGCGATGAATGGAAGACGGCCTTCAATACCCCCCTTGGACATTTTGAGTATCTCGTCATGCCCTTCGGCCTCACCAACGCCCCCGCCGTTTTTCAAGCTCTCATGACCGACATTCTCCGGGATATGCTCAACCGTTTCGTCTTTATTTACCTGGATGACATCCTCATCTTCTCCCGATCCCTCGAGGACCACCGCCGCCACGTCCGATCAGTCCTCCAGCGCCTGCTGGAGAACCGCCTGTTCGTGAAACCGGAGAAATGCGAGTTCCACGTCCCATCGATACATTTCCTGGGCTACGTCATCGCCCGGGGTCAACTCCAGCCGGATCCCGCCAAGATCCAGGCGGTGGTGGAGTGGCCTACTCCCACTACTCGCAAGGAACTCCAACGCTTCCTGGGGTTCGCTAATTTCTACCGTCGATTCATCCGCAATTACAGCAAGGTTGCTAGTCCTCTCACGGCCCTCACCTCCACCCTCACCCCCTTTCAGTGGACTCCGGGAGCGGCTCAAGCTTTCGGGCATCTAAAGGAAGCCTTCACCAGCGCTCCGGTCCTCAGACACCCCGATCCCGCACTCCAGTTCGTGGTGGAGGTGGATGCTTCCGACACGGGGGCGGGAGCGGTGCTCTCCCAACGGGACCCCGACACCCAGAAGACTCATCCATGCGCCTTCTTCTCCCGACGCCTGTCCCCCGCCGAGAAGAACTATGACGTCGGCAATCGGGAGTTGCTGGCAGTCGTCTGGGCTCTCCAGGAGTGGCGGCACTGGCTGGAGGGCACCGCCGTCCCCTTCCTCGTCTGGACCGACCACAAAAATCTGGCCTACCTGCAGTCAGCCAAGCGGATGAACCCCCGTCAAGCCCGTTGGCACCTCTTCTTGAGCCGATTCAACTTCACCCTTTCCTTCCGTCCCGGGTCGAACAACGGCAAGGCGGACGCCCTCTCCCGGATGTTCGCTCCGCCTGCCAGTCCAGAGACCACACAGACCATTCTCCCGTCCTCCTGTCTCCTGGGGGCGGCCTCCTGGGAGATTGAGCGCACGGTTCGCGAGGCGCAGAAAACCCAACCCGATCCCCGACCTGACCCCTCGGACCTCCTCTTCGTCCCCGATGCCGCACGCTCCCAGGTCCTCCAGTGGGGGCACTCCTCCTCGCTCACCTGCCACCCTGGCGTCACGCGCACCCTTCGCTTCCTCCAAGCGCACTTCTGGTGGCCCAGTATGACAAGAGACACGCGAGAATTCGTGCTGGCCTGCTCGGTTTGCGCCCGCGGAAAGGCCTCACACTCGGCTCCGGCCGGTCTTCTCCACCCTCTGCCTATCCCGAGCCGCCCCTGGTCCCACATCGCTGTGGACTTCGTCACGGGTCTTCCTTCGTCCAAAGGACACACAGTTATCCTCACCATTATCGACCGCTTCTCCAAGAGCGTCCACTTCGTTCCCCTTCCCAAGCTACCCACCGCCTTGGAGACAGCCACACTCCTGACCCAGCACGTTTTCCGGCTCCACGGCCTCCCGCAAGACATCGTCTCCGACCGGGGCCCCCAGTTCTCTTCCCAGGTCTGGAGGGAGTTCTGTAAGGCAGTGGGCGCCACAGCCAGCCTTTCCTCCGGTTACCACCCGCAGACCAACGGGCAGACCGAGCGGGCCAATCAACACCTGGAGGCAGCGCTGCGGTGCGTGGTGGCCCGGAACCCCGAGACATGGAGCGAGGCTCTCGCATGGATCGAGTACGCCCACAACTCCCTCTCCTGCGCCTCGACAGGTATGTCGCCGTTCATGGCCTGTCTTGGCTACCAACCTCCCCTTTTTACGGAGCAGGAGCGTGCAGTGGCGGTTCCCTCGGTGGAGGAACACATCAGTCGGGCCAAGGCCGTCTGGGCAGAGGTCAAGGCCTCCCTCACCCGCTCGGCGCAACGCAACAAGCGCCTGGCGGACCGTCGTCGAACCCCAGCTCCCGACTACCAGCCCGGTCAGCAGGTCTGGCTCTCGACCCGCGACCTTCCCCTCCAGACCGATTCACGTAAGCTGTCTCCGCGCTACATTGGTCCCTTTCCCATCACCAAGATCATTAACCCCTGTTCTGTCAGACTAAAGCTCCCCGATTCCCTCAAGATCCACCCCACCTTCCACGTTTCTCTCCTCAAGCCGGTCTCTTCCAGCGTCCTAAGCCCTCCGACCATCTCCCCTCCACCCCCCCTGATGATCGACGACCACCCAGCCTTCACGGTCTCCAAAGTGTTGGACGTTAGACGTCGGGGGAGGGGGTTTCAGTTCCTCGTGGACTGGGAGGGGTACGGTCCGGAGGAACGTTCTTGGATCTCCCGCAAGCTCTTCATTGACGACTCCCCGATCCGGGAGTTTTACGCCACACACCCGGACAAACCAGGAAGGACGCCAGGAGGCGTCCGTTGAGGGGGGGGTACTGTGGGGTTTCGGGTTAGGGGGCCTGCCAAGCTTTTTCCCTTTTCCCCAGGCACGCCTCCGACCGGAGAGGGCGTCGGCTCCTGCGCACCTGCTACACATCATCAGCAATCACCGCGGGGGTTTAAAGCTCAGCGCTGCCAGGAGCCAGACGCCGGATTATTCCGTGACCTACCTCGGTACCCGGTCCACGTCGACGTTCGCCTCGTGCACGTCCGCGCTTTGTGTTATGCAACCCGAGTTAACCATTGTCTTTCCTCGCTCTCCCTCCAGCCGCCCAGCGCCAGCCCGAGCCCGATCCTCCGCCGCCAGCCGCCGAGCCCCGGAGCGTCGATCGCACCTCGTACGCCCGTACGCCGCCTGCCTGCCCTTCTCAGCCTCCGCCGGCTCGCCGCCGCCTTCGCCTCCACGCCGCTCTCCGCGCCCGCGTTCCTCCCGCCACAGCGCCGGTGCACACTCAGCGCGCCGTCTCCGCTGCACCTCCGCGAGCGCACATCTCGCCACCCCGGCGAGCACCCCGGCGCTGACTCGCCGCTCCTCCACCTGTCCTCCTGCCCTGCTACCGGCACCCGTTCCTCTCCCCCCGATCCCTTCAATAAATCCTCCTCAACCATCCTCGCTTGCTCTTGGGTCCAGTTTTCCTTTCTCACGGTTCCCTGAACCGTTACAGCTCGGGCCCTAATAACAATTTCTAGAAAAACAATAGGGACCTCGCAGCGGTCACTGCTCGGGCCCTAATAATAATAATAATAAAAATAATAATAATTTCCACAAAAACAATGGGGACCTCGTAGCGGTCGCTGCTCAGGCCCTAATAATAATTTCTACAAAAACAATAGGGACCTCGCCGCGGTCGCTGCTCGGGCCCCAATAATAATTTCTACACAAAGTCCATTGTGGTGACCCGCCCCCTTTTAAGTAAATTCAAAATGGCCGACTTCCTGTAAAACCTAGCTCATTGCTCCAAGAGACTTTTTTGTAGGTCTTGGTCTTATACATACAGTGAACCCTCGCTACTTCGCGGTTCACCTTTCGCGGGTTCAGTGCTTCGCGGGTCTAAAAAATATTCGGGGGCATTGTAGTTTCGCCGAGCGGCACGACGGGGCGCTGGAGCGGTTAGACGGCCGGCGTGCGCCGAAGAAGAGCGTGGGCGAAGAGGAGAGTGGACGAAGAAGAGCACGTTCTCCCGGACACGATCGGTGGCGACGTTTCGCGCGGTTCGGACCGTACCAGAGCTCCGGCCGGCGTGCGTGGCAGTTAAGCCGTAGAGGAGCACCTTCCCCGGGCACGGGCGGTGCCAAGCGGCCCCTAAGTTTAACCGAATGGAAGCTCCGGAGGAGGAGGGCATGCTCGCGTCACAGTAAGCCGAAGAGGAGCACCTTCCCCGGGCACGGGCGGTTCCAAGCGGCCCCTAAGTTTAACCGAATGGAAGCTCCGGAGGAGGAGGGCATGCTCGCGTCACAGTAAGCCGAAGAGGAGCACCTTCCCCGGGCACGGGCGGTTCCAAGCGGCCCCTAAGTTTAACTGAATGGAAGCTCCGGAGGAGGAGGGCATGCTCGCGTCACAGTAAGCCGAAGAGGAGCACCTTCCCCGGGCACGGGCGGTGCCAAGCGGCCCCTAAGTTTAACCGAATGGAAGTTCCGGGGGAGGAGGGCGGGCGTGTGTCACAGTTAAGCCGAATTGGAGCACCTCTTCCGCCCGGGCACGAGCGGAGCGCGAGGCTGTCAGTTATGAATGAATAAATGAATAAATAAATAAAGAATGCCACCTTTCATTTCACAGGGCACACCGGACGGCGTACCAGCAGGTAAAAGTCGGAGTAATTAAATAAATACAAAAAGAATGGCTGGGGAATAAAAAAATAATACGTTTTAATAATAATTTGGTTTTTTTGTTATAAAATGAATTTCACTCTCTCTCTCCCCGTATATATATATATATATATATATATATATATATATATATATATTTATGATATATATTGTATATTTTTTTTAAGCATTTTTGAAGGTGCGCCGCTACTTCGCGGATTTTCAGTTTTCGCGGGTGGTCTCGGTCCCCATTAACCGCGATAACCGAGGGTTCACTGTACTCCATAAAATTTACAAAAAGCGAGGTGAAACACTCAACCAGAGCTGCTTTTTTTTAACATTTCTCGAGGGCCATGGCGAGCCATTTCAAAAAAGCTGCACAACTAACTTATAAAATATTGATGAATTTGCTCGGCCTGATGTGTGTGTAAAGTTTTACGAGTTGTCGTTCATATTTAGAACCTCATAATCAGCTTTGTTTTATTGCCGAACAGTGCAATGCCACTCCCACAACTTTTCACGAAAAATCACGAATTTCGTATTGTGACATCCTCATGGCCGAAACAGTCATCCGAGCATATATGAGGGCGACCTTGTTGAGTTGCACGGAGAAAAACATCCAAGAAAATAACTTGTATTAGCTTTTACCAGTTGGTGGCGCTACTACTACGATGTAAAATAAGTTGGTAGATGTCTTCAGGGCTGAAGTATCCTCAAATGTGTACAACTTCGAGAAGATAGGATCATCTGAGTCATGTTGCCGGAGCTTTTGTTGCCACAAAGTACAATCGGACTTTTCAGCACCTTAATAGCCACGCCTTTTGCCAAAACGTCACAAAATTCGGCAGAGAGTAAGATCATTGTCTTGAGTCTTTTCTGACTAATTTTCAGTCGGATTCGTCAAAAGGGCACCGTGCAGTACGTGAAAATTAAAATAAAAACAAATTTTTGATTCCACTTGGCGGCACTGTGTGTATAACAAAATAATAACATTAAGATGTCTTCAGGTCGGGACGTTTTATTTACAGGTGAAGGTTTGGATTTTTAGGAGCATGTGCAGGGGAGTTATTAAGCATTCATTTATTTGTATTAGGTTCATTTTGTCTTCTTATTATTGATATTTGACTGATTCATTAAAAGCAGACAATTATGTTTTAGGTTAATTTTTTACCTGACATGTTTCGGCGAGTCTTTCGCCTTCTTCAGAGTGTCGCATGATGGTGTCTTGAGACCCGTCTTTATCAGCTGATGTTCCATGAGGGTGTGACTTACCTGTCAAAAAAATGAAAAATCAGAGCAGTAAAAGAACAAGCACAACATGAACATTACAAATCAGCAATCACTGACCACTGCAAAAGGGAAAACCACATCATGGACCGGGAGAAGGGCAGGGTCATCCGCACCGAAGAGAACAAACAACAGCGCTGGATCAGAGAGGCCATTGAGATCTGCAAGCGAGGCATAAAAACCATGAACAGAGACAAGGGAGCCTTCATCCTCTCTACCACCTGGAGCAGCATTTTGGCGGAGTGAACGGACAGCGGGGGGCGTGACTTGCCTTCATTCTTGTGACAGGTAAGTCACGCCCTCATGGAACATCAGCTGATAAAGACGGGCCACAAGACACCATCATGTGACACTCTGAAGAAGGCGAAAGACTTTCGTATTGTGACATCCTCAAGGCCTAAACACTCATCCGAGCAAATGTAAGGTAGATTTTGTTAACCTGCCCGGAGAAAAAAATCAACGAAAATAATTTGTATTTGTTTTAACCAGTTGGTGGCGCTACCACTGCGATCAAAAATAAGTTGGCAGCCGTCTTCAGGGCCTGAATATCCTCAAATGTGAAAAATTTCGAGAAGATGGATCATCTGAATCATTTTGCAGGAACTTTTGTTGCCACGGAGAATAATCAGACTCTGCGGCACCGTAATAGCCACGCCCTTCGAAGGAAAGTCACAAAAATAGGGATAGAGTAAGATCAATGTCTTGAGTCTTTTCTAGCCAATTTTCAATCAGATTCGTTAAAAGGGCACCGTGCAGTACGTCAAAATGTAAAAAATGATATTGATTGGCGCAAGGTGTATAACTGAATATAAACATATAGATGTCTTCAGGTACAGACTCTTTATGTACATGTGAAGTTTTGGATTTTTAGCAGCATGTGCAGGAGAGTTATTAAGCATTTTGTCCATTGCGGCGAAGGAAATCTTAAGTGAAAACTTTGATGCCCCGCCCCCGTCATATAGTATTTCGGAAACAAAAAATTTTAGCCCCAGTGTTTGTCCCAGGTCTTCAGATGCTACAGACAGAATTTTAAGGCAATCAGATGAAGCCTTTAGGAACAGGGTGCAAAAGAATGACCCCTGTAAACATGCAAAAAAGGGCAAAAGTCGGACTTTCAAAAATTCATAACTCACTTCCTGTTCATATTAGACGTTAAAATATCAAATTTTTCGCCATGCCCGATGAGACTGCCAAGTTTGGTGAGTTTTTGTGCATGTTTCGGGGGTCAAAAATGCGATCGAACAATCGGAAAAATAATAATAATAATAATTTCTACAAAAACAATAGGGACTTCGCAGCGGTCGCTGCTCAGGCCCTAATAATAATAATAATAATAACAATAAAAGTAATAATGTTTTCTACAAAAACAATAGGGACCTCGCCGCGGTCGCTGCTCGGGCCCCAATAATAATTTCTACACAAAGTCCATTGTGGTGACCCGCCCCCTTTTAAGTAAATTCAAAATGGCCGACTTCCTGTAAAACCTAGCTCATTGCTCCAAGAGACTTTTTTGTAGGTCTTGGTCTTATACATACAGTGAACCCTCGCTACTTCGCGGTTCACCTTTCGCGGGTTCAGTGCTTCGCGGGTCTAAAAAATATTCGGGGGCATTGTAGTTTCGCCGAGCGGCACGACGGGGCGCTGGAGCGGTTAGACGGCCGGCGTGCGCCGAAGAAGAGCGTGGGCGAAGAGTAGAGTGGACGAAGAAGAGCACGTTCCCCCGGACACGATCGGTGGCGACGTTTCGCGCGGTTCGGACCGTACCAGAGCTCCGGCCGGCGTGCGTGGCAGTTAAGCCGTAGAGGAGCACCTTCCCCGGGCACGGGCGGTTCCAAGCGGCCCCTAAGTTTAACCGAATGGAAGCTCCGGGGGAGGAGGGCGGGCGTGTGTCACAGTTAAGCCAAATTGGAGCACCTCTTCTGCCCGGGCACGAGCGGAGCGCGAGGCTGTCAGTTATGAATGAATAAATGAATAAATAAATAAAGAATGCCACCTTTCATTTCACAGGGCACACCGGACGGCGTACCAGCAGGTAAAAGTCGGAGTAATTAAATAAATACAAAAAGAATGGCTGGGGAATAAAAAAATAATACGTTTTAATAATAATTTGGTTTTTTTGTTATAAAATGAATTTCACTCTCTCTCTCCCCGTATATATATATATATATATATATATATATATATATATATATATATTTATTATATATATTGTATATTTTTTTTAAGCATTTTTGAAGGTGCGCCGCTACTTCGCGGATTTTCAGTTTTCGCGGGTGGTCTCGGTCCCCATTAACCGCGATAACCGAGGGTTCACTGTACTCCATAAAATTTACAAAAAGCGAGGTGAAACACTCAATCAGGGCTGCTTTTTTGAACATTTCTCGAGGGCCATGGCGAGCCATTTAAAAAAAGCTGCACAACTAACGTATAAAATATTGATAAATTTGCTCGGCCTGATGTGTGTGTAAAGTTTCACGAGTTGTCGTTCATATTTAGAACCTCATAATCAGCGTTGTTTTATTGCCGAACAGTGCAATGCCACTCCCACAACTTTTCACGAAAAAGGACGAATTTCGTATTGTGACATCCTCATGGCCGAAACAGTCATCCGAGCATATATGAGGGCGACCTTGTTGAGTTGCACGGAGAAAAACATCCAAGAAAATAACTTGTATTAGCTTTTACCAGTTGGTGGCGCTACTACTACGATGAAAAATAAGTCGGTAGATGTCTTCAGGGCTGAAGTATCCTCAAATGTGTACAACTTCGAGAAGATAGGATCATCTGAGTCATGTTGCCGGAGCTTTTGTTGCCACAGAGTACAATCGGACTTTTCAGCACCGTAATAGCCACGCCTTTTGCCAAAACGTCACAAAATTCGGCAGAGAGTAAGATCATTGTCTTGAGTCTTTTCTGACTAATTTTCAGTCGGATTCGTCAAAAGGGCACCGTGCAGTACGTGAAAATTAAAATAAAAACAAATTTTTGATTCCACTTGGCGGCGCTGTGTGTATAACAAAATAATAACATTACGATGTCTTCAGGTCGGGACGTTTTATTTACAGGTGAAGGTTTGGATTTTTAGGAGCATGTGCAGGGGAGTTATTTAGCATTCATTTATTTGTATTAGGTTCATTTTGTCTTCTTATTATTGATATTTGACTGATTCATTAAAAGCAGACAATTATGTTTTAGGTTAATTTTTTACCTGACATGTTTCGGCGAGACTTTCGCCTTCTTCAGAGTGTCGCATGATGGTGTCTTGAGACCCGTCTTTATCAGCTGATGTTCCATGAGGGTGTGACTTACCTGTCAAAAAAATGAAAAAATCAGAGCAGTAAAAGAACAAACACAACATGAACATTACAAATCAGCAATCACTGACCACTGCAAAAGGGAAAACCACATCATGGACCGGGAGAAGGGCAGGGTCATCCGCACAGAAGAGAACAAACAACAGCGCTGGATCAGAGAGGCCATTGAGATCTGCAAGCGAGGCATAAAAACCATGAACAGAGACAAGGGAGCCTTCATCCTCTCTACCACCTGGACCAGCATCTTGGCGGAGTGAACGGACAGCGGGGGGCGTGACTTGCCTTCATTCTTGTGACAGGTAAGTCACGCCCTCATGGAACATCAGCTGATAAAGACGGGTCACAAGACAGCATCATGTGACACTCTGAATAAGGCGAAAGACTTTCGTATTGTGACATGCTCAAGGCCTAAACACTCATCCGAGCAAATATAAGGTAGATTTTGTTCACCTGCCCGGAGAAAAACATCAACGAAAATAATTTGTATTTGTTTTAACCAGTTGGTGGCGCTACCACTGCGATCAAAAATAAGTTGGCAGCCGTCTTCAGGGCCTGAATATCCTCAAATGTGAAAAATTTCGAGAAGATGGATCATCTGAATCATTTTGCAGGAACTTTTGTTGCCACGGAGAATAATCAGACTCTGCGGCACCGTAATAGCCACGCCCTTCGAAGGAAAGTCACAAAAATAGGGATAGAGTAAGATCAATGTCTTGAGTCTTTTCTAGCCAATTTTCAATCAGATTCGTTAAAAGGGCACCGTGCAGTACGTCAAAATGTAAAAAATGATATTGATTGGCGCAAGGTGTATAACTGAATATAAACATATAGATGTCTTCAGGTACAGACTTTTTATGTACATGTGAAGTTTTGGATTTTTAGCAGCATGTGCAGGAGAGTTATTAAGCATTTTGTCCATTGCGGCGAAGGAAATCTTAAGTGAAAACTTTGAAGCCCCGCCCCCGTCATATAGTATTTCGGAAACAAAAAATTTTAGCCCCAGTGTTTGTCCCAGGTCTTCAGATGCTACAGACAGAATTTTAAGGCAATCAGATGAAGCCTTTAGGATCAGGGTGCAAAAGAATGACCCCTGTAAACATGCAAAAAAGGGCAAAAGTCGGACTTTCAAAAATTCATAACTCACTTCCTGTTCATATTAGACGTTAAAATATCAAATTTTTCGCCATGCCCGATGAGACTGCCAAGTTTGGTGAGTTTTTGTGCATGTTTCGGGGGTCAAAAATGCGATCGAACAATCGGAAAAATAATAATAATAATAATTTCTACAAAAACAATAGGGACTTTGCAGCGGTCGCTGCTCAGGCCCTAATAATAATAATAATAATATTAATAATAATAAAAGTAATAATATTTTCTACAAAAACAATAGGGACCTCGCAGCCGTCGCAGCTCGGGCCCTAATAACAATTTCTAGAAAAACAATAGGGACCTCGCAGCGGTCACTGCTCGGGCCCTAATAATAATAATAATAAAAATAATAATAATTTCCACAAAAACAATGGGGACCTCGTAGCGGTCGCTGCTCAGGCCCTAATAATAATTTCTACAAAAACAATAGGGACCTCGCCGCGGTCGCTGCTCGGGCCCCAATAATAATTTCTACACAAAGTCCATTGTGGTGACCCGCCCCCTTTTAAGTAAATTCAAAATGGCCGACTTCCTGTAAAACCTAGCTCATTGCTCCAAGAGACTTTTTTGTAGGTCTTGGTCTTATACATACAGTGAACCCTCGCTACTTCGCGGTTCACCTTTCGCGGGTTCAGTGCTTCGCGGGTCTAAAAAATATTCGGGGGCATTGTAGTTTCGCCGAGCGGCACGACGGGGCGCTGGAGCGGTTAGACGGCCGGCGTGCGCCGAAGAAGAGCGTGGGCGAAGAGGAGAGTGGACGAAGAAGAGCACGTTCTCCCGGACACGATCGGTGGCGACGTTTCGCGCGGTTCGGACCGTACCAGAGCTCCGGCCGGCGTGCGTGGCAGTTAAGCCGTAGAGGAGCACCTTCCCCGGGCACGGGCGGTGCCAAGCGGCCCCTAAGTTTAACCGAATGGAAGCTCCGGAGGAGGAGGGCATGCTCGCGTCACAGTAAGCCGAAGAGGAGCACCTTCCCCGGGCACGGGCGGTTCCAAGCGGCCCCTAAGTTTAACCGAATGGAAGCTCCGGAGGAGGAGGGCATGCTCGCGTCACAGTAAGCCGAAGAGGAGCACCTTCCCCGGGCACGGGCGGTTCCAAGCGGCCCCTAAGTTTAACTGAATGGAAGCTCTGGAGGAGGAGGGCATGCTCGCGTCACAGTAAGCCGAAGAGGAGCACCTTCCCCGGGCACGGGCGGTGCCAAGCGGCCCCTAAGTTTAACCGAATGGAAGCTCCGGGGGAGGAGGGCGGGCGTGTGTCACAGTTAAGCCGAATTGGAGCACCTCTTCCGCCCGGGCACGAGCGGAGCGCGAGGCTGTCAGTTATGAATGAATAAATGAATAAATAAATAAAGAAGGCCACCTTTCATTTCACAGGGCACACCGGACGGCGTACCAGCAGGTAAAAGTCGGAGTAATTAAATAAATACAAAAAGAATGGCTGGGGAATAAAAAAATAATACGTTTTAATAATAATTTGGTTTTTTTGTTATAAAATGAATTTCACTCTCTCTCTCCCCGTATATATATATATATATATATATATATATATATATATATATATATATATTTATGATATATATTGTATATTTTTTTTAAGCATTTTTGAAGGTGCGCCGCTACTTCGCGGATTTTCAGTTTTCGCGGGTGGTCTCGGTCCCCATTAACCGCGATAACCGAGGGTTCACTGTACTCCATAAAATTTACAAAAAGCGAGGTGAAACACTCAACCAGAGCTGCTTTTTTTTAACATTTCTCGAGGGCCATGGCGAGCCATTTCAAAAAAGCTGCACAACTAACTTATAAAATATTGATGAATTTGCTCGGCCTGATGTGTGTGTAAAGTTTTACGAGTTGTCGTTCATATTTAGAACCTCATAATCAGCTTTGTTTTATTGCCGAACAGTGCAATGCCACTCCCACAACTTTTCACGAAAAATCACGAATTTCGTATTGTGACATCCTCATGGCCGAAACAGTCATCCGAGCATATATGAGGGCGACCTTGTTGAGTTGCACGGAGAAAAACATCCAAGAAAATAACTTGTATTAGCTTTTACCAGTTGGTGGCGCTACTACTACGATGTAAAATAAGTTGGTAGATGTCTTCAGGGCTGAAGTATCCTCAAATGTGTACAACTTCGAGAAGATAGGATCATCTGAGTCATGTTGCCGGAGCTTTTGTTGCCACAAAGTACAATCGGACTTTTCAGCACCTTAATAGCCACGCCTTTTGCCAAAACGTCACAAAATTCGGCAGAGAGTAAGATCATTGTCTTGAGTCTTTTCTGACTAATTTTCAGTCGGATTCGTCAAAAGGGCACCGTGCAGTACGTGAAAATTAAAATAAAAACAAATTTTTGATTCCACTTGGCGGCACTGTGTGTATAACAAAATAATAACATTAAGATGTCTTCAGGTCGGGACGTTTTATTTACAGGTGAAGGTTTGGATTTTTAGGAGCATGTGCAGGGGAGTTATTAAGCATTCATTTATTTGTATTAGGTTCATTTTGTCTTCTTATTATTGATATTTGACTGATTCATTAAAAGCAGACAATTATGTTTTAGGTTAATTTTTTACCTGACATGTTTCGGCGAGTCTTTCGCCTTCTTCAGAGTGTCGCATGATGGTGTCTTGAGACCCGTCTTTATCAGCTGATGTTCCATGAGGGTGTGACTTACCTGTCAAAAAAATGAAAAATCAGAGCAGTAAAAGAACAAGCACAACATGAACATTACAAATCAGCAATCACTGACCACTGCAAAAGGGAAAACCACATCATGGACCGGGAGAAGGGCAGGGTCATCCGCACCGAAGAGAACAAACAACAGCGCTGGATCAGAGAGGCCATTGAGATCTGCAAGCGAGGCATAAAAACCATGAACAGAGACAAGGGAGCCTTCATCCTCTCTACCACCTGGAGCAGCATTTTGGCGGAGTGAACGGACAGCGGGGGGCGTGACTTGCCTTCATTCTTGTGACAGGTAAGTCACGCCCTCATGGAACATCAGCTGATAAAGACGGGCCACAAGACACCATCATGTGACACTCTGAAGAAGGCGAAAGACTTTCGTATTGTGACATCCTCAAGGCCTAAACACTCATCCGAGCAAATGTAAGGTAGATTTTGTTAACCTGCCCGGAGAAAAAAATCAACGAAAATAATTTGTATTTGTTTTAACCAGTTGGTGGCGCTACCACTGCGATCAAAAATAAGTTGGCAGCCGTCTTCAGGGCCTGAATATCCTCAAATGTGAAAAATTTCGAGAAGATGGATCATCTGAATCATTTTGCAGGAACTTTTGTTGCCACGGAGAATAATCAGACTCTGCGGCACCGTAATAGCCACGCCCTTCGAAGGAAAGTCACAAAAATAGGGATAGAGTAAGATCAATGTCTTGAGTCTTTTCTAGCCAATTTTCAATCAGATTCGTTAAAAGGGCACCGTGCAGTACGTCAAAATGTAAAAAATGATATTGATTGGCGCAAGGTGTATAACTGAATATAAACATATAGATGTCTTCAGGTACAGACTCTTTATGTACATGTGAAGTTTTGGATTTTTAGCAGCATGTGCAGGAGAGTTATTAAGCATTTTGTCCATTGCGGCGAAGGAAATCTTAAGTGAAAACTTTGATGCCCCGCCCCCGTCATATAGTATTTCGGAAACAAAAAATTTTAGCCCCAGTGTTTGTCCCAGGTCTTCAGATGCTACAGACAGAATTTTAAGGCAATCAGATGAAGCCTTTAGGATCAGGGTGCAAAAGAATGACCCCTGTAAACATGCAAAAAAGGGCAAAAGTCGGACTTTCAAAAATTCATAACTCACTTCTTGTTCATATTAGACGTTAAAATATCAAATTTTTCGCCATGCCCGATGAGACTGCCAAGTTTGGTGAGTTTTTGTGCATGTTTCGGGGGTCAAAAATGCGATCGAACAATCCGAAAAATAATAATAATAATAATTTCTACAAAAACAATAGGGACTTCGCAGCGGTCGCTGCTCAGGCCCTAATAATAATAATAATAATAATAATAAAAGTAATAATATTTTCTACAAAAACAATAGGGACCTCGCCGCGGTCGCTGCTCGGGCCCCAATAATAATTTCTACACAAAGTCCATTGTGGTGACCCGCCCCCTTTTAAGTAAATTCAAAATGGCCGACTTCCTGTAAAACCTAGCTCATTGCTCCAAGAGACTTTTTTGTAGGTCTTGGTCTTATACATACAGTGAACCCTCGCTACTTCGCGGTTCACCTTTCGCGGGTTCAGTGCTTCGCGGGTCTAAAAAATATTCGGGGGCATTGTAGTTTCGCCGAGCGGCACGACGGGGCGCTGGAGCGGTTAGACGGCCGGCGTGCGCCGAAGAAGAGCGTGGGCGAAGAGGAGAGTGGACGAAGAAGAGCACGTTCCCCCGGACACGATCGGTGGCGACGTTTCGCGCGGTTCGGACCGTACCAGAGCTCCGGCCAGCGTGCGTGGCAGTTAAGCCGTAGAGGAGCACCTTCCCCGGGCACGGGCGGTTCCAAGCGGCCCCTAAGTTTAACCGAATGGAAGCTCCGGAGGAGGAGGGCATGCTCGCGTCACAGTAAGCCGAAGAGGAGCACCTTCCCCGGGCACGGGCGGTTCCAAGCGGCCCCTAAGTTTAACCGAATGGAAGCTCCGGAGGAGGAGGGCATGCTCGCGTCACAGTAAGCCGAAGAGGAGCACCTTCCCCGGGCACGGGCGGTGCCAAGCGGCCCCTAAGTTTAACCGAATGGAAGCTCCGGGGGAGGAGGACGGGCGTGTGTCACAGTTAAGCCAAATTGGAGCACCTCTTCTGCCCGGGCACGAGCGGATGCGCGAGGCTGTCAGTTATGAATGAATAAATGAATAAATAAATAAAGAATGCCACCTTTCATTTCACAGGGCACACCGGACGGCGTACCAGCAGGTAAAAGTCGGAGTAATTAAATAAATACAAAAAGAATGGCTGGGGAATAAAAAAATAATACGTTTTAATAATAATTTGGTTTTTTTGTTATAACATGAATTTCACTCTCTCTTTCCCCGTATATATATATATATATATATATATATATATATATATATATATATATATATATATATATATATATATATATTTATATATTTATTATATATATTGTATATTTTTTTTAAGCATTTTTGAAGGTGCGCCGCTACTTCGCGGATTTTCAGTTTTCGCGGGTGGTCTCGGTCCCCATTAACCGCGATAACCGAGGGTTCACTGTACTCCATAAAATTTACAAAAAGCGAGGTGAAACACTCAACCAGAGCTGCTTTTTTTTAACATTTCTCGAGGGCCATGGCGAGCCATTTCAAAAAAGCTGCACAACTAACGTATAAAATATTGATAAATTTGCTCGGCCTCATGTGTGTGTAAAGTTTCACGAGTTGTCGTTCATATTTAGAACCTCATAATCAGCGTTGTTTTATTGCCGAACAGTGCAATGCCACTCCCACAACTTTTCACGAAAAAGGACTAATTTCGTATTGTGACATCCTCATGGCCGAAACAGTCATCCGAGCATATATGAGGGCGACCTTGTTGAGTTGCACGGAGAAAAACATCCAAGAAAATAACTTGTATTAGCTTTTACCAGTTGGTGGCGCTACTACTACGATGTAAAATAAGTTGGTAGATGTCTTCAGGGCTGAAGTATCCTCAAATGTGTACAACTTCGAGAAGATAGGATCATCTGAGTCATGTTGCCGGAGCTTTTGTTGCCACAGAGTACAATCGGACTTTTCAGCACCTTAATAGCCACGCCTTTTGCAAAAACGTCACAAAATTCGGCAGAGAGTAAGATCATTGTCTTGAGTCTTTTCTGACTAATTTTCAGTCGGATTCGTCAAAAGGGCACCGTGCAGTACGTGAAAATTAAAATTAAAAAAAAATTTTGATTCCACTTGGCGGCACTGTGTGTATAACAAAATAATAACATTAAGATGTCTTCAGGTCGGGACGTTTTATTTACAGGTGAAGGTTTGGATTTTTAGGAGCATGTGCAGGGGAGTTATTAAGCATTCATTTATTTGTATTAGGTTCATTTTGTCTTCTTATTATTGATATTTGACTGATTCATTAAAAGCAGACAATTATGTTTTAGGTTAATTTTTTACCTGACATGTTTCGGCGAGTCTTTCGCCTTCTTCAGAGTGTCGCATGATGGTGTCTTGAGACCCGTCTTTATCAGCTGATGTTCCATGAGGGTGTGACTTACCTGTCAAAAAAATGAAAAAATCAGAGCAGTAAAAGAACAAACACAACATGAACATTACAAATCAGCAATCACTGACCACTGCAAAAGGGAAAACCACATCATGGACCGGGAGAAGGGCAGGGTCATCCGCACAGAAGAGAACAAACAACAGCGCTGGATCAGAGAGGCCATTGAGATCTGCAAGCGAGGCATAAAAACCATGAACAGAGACAAGGGAGCCTTCATCCTCTCTACCACCTGGACCAGCATCTTGGCGGAGTGAACGGACAGCGGGGGGCGTGACTTGCCTTCATTCTTGTGACAGGTAAGTCACGCCCTCATGGAACATCAGCTGATAAAGACGGGTCACAAGACAGCATCATGTGACACTCTGAAGAAGGCGAAAGACTTTTGTATTGTGACATGCTCAAGGCCTAAACACTCATCCGAGCAAATATAAGGTAGATTTTGTTCACCTGCCCGGAGAAAAACATCAACGAAAATAATTTGTATTTGTTTTAACCAGTTGGTGGCGCTACCACTGCGATCAAAAATAAGTTGGCAGCCGTCTTCAGGGCCTGAATATCCTCAAATGTGAAAGATTTCCAGAAGATGGATCATCTGAATCATTTTGCAGGAACTTTTGTTGCCACGGAGAATAATCAGACTCTGCGGCACCGTAATAGCCACGCCCTTTGAAGGAAAGTCATAAAAATAGGGATAGAGTAAGATCAATGTCTTGAGTCTTTTCTAGCCAATTTTCAATCGGATTCGTTAAAAGGGCACCATGCAGTACGTCAAAATGTAAAAAATGATATTGATTGGCGCAAGGTGTATAACTGAATATAAACATATAGATGTCTTCAGGTACAGACTCTTTATGTACACGTGAAGTTTTGGATTTTTAGCAGCATGTGCAGGAGAGTTATTAAGCATTTTGTCCATTGCGGCGAAGGAAATCTTAAGTGAAAACTTTGAAGCCCCGCCCCCGTCATATAGTATTTCGGAAACAAAAAATTTTAGCCCCAGTGTTTGTCCCAGGTCTTCAGATGCTACAGACAGAATTTTAAGGCAATCAGATGAAGCCTTTAGGATCAGGGTGCAAAAGAATGACCCCTGTAAACATGCAAAAAAGGGCAAAAGTCGGACTTTCAAAAATTCATAACTCACTTCCTGTTCATATTAGACGTTAAAATATCAAATTTTTCGCCATGCCCGATGAGACTGCCAAGTTTGGTGAGTTTTTGTGCATGTTTCAGGGGTCAAAAATGCAATCGAACAATCGGAAAAATAATAATAATAATAATTTCTACAAAAACAATAGGGACTTCGCAGCGGTCGCTGCTCAGGCCCTAATAATAATAATAATAATAATAATAAAAGTAATAATAATTTCTACAAAAACAATAGGGACCTCGCCGCGGTCGCTGCTCGGGCCCCAATAATAATTTCTACACAAAGTCCATTGTGGTGACCCGCCCCCTTTTAAGTAAATTCAAAATGGCCGACTTCCTGTAAAACCTAGCTCATTGCTCCAAGAGACTTTTTTGTAGGTCTTGGTCTTATACATACAGTGAACCCTCGCTACTTCGCGGTTCACCTTTCGCGGGTTCAGTGCTTCGCGGGTCTAAAAAATATTCGGGGGCATTGTAGTTTCGCCGAGCGGCACGACGGGGCGCTGGAGCGGTTAGACGGCCGGCGTGCGCCGAAGAAGAGCGTGGGCGAAGAGGAGAGTGGACGAAGAAGAGCACGTTCCCCCGGACACGATCGGTGGCGACGTTTCGCGCGGTTCGGACCGTACCAGAGCTCCGGCCGGCGTGCGTGGCAGTTAAGCCGTAGAGGAGCACCTTCCCCGGGCACGGGCGGTTCCAAGCGGCCCCTAAGTTTAACCGAATGGAAGCTCCGGAGGAGGAGGGCATGCTCGCGTCACAGTAAGCCGAAGAGGAGCACCTTCCCCGGGCACGGGCGGTGCCAAGCGGCCCCTAAGTTTAACCGAATGGAAGCTCCGGGGGAGGAGGGCGGGCGTGTGTCACAGTTAAGCCAAATTGGAGCACCTCTTCTACCCGGGCACGAGCGGAGCGCGAGGCTGTCAGTTATGAATGAATAAATGAATAAATAAATAAAGAATGCCACCTTTCATTTCACAGGGCAAACCGGACGGCGTACCAGCAGGTAAAAGTCGGAGTAATTAAATAAATACTAAAAGAATGGCTGGGGAATAAAAAAATAATACGTTTTAATAATAATTTGGTTTTTTTGTTATAACATGAATTTCACTCTCTCTCTCCCCGTATATATATATATATATATATATATATATATATATATATATATATATATTTATTATATATATTGTATATTTTTTTTAAGCATTTTTGAAGGTGCGCCGCTACTTCGCGGATTTTCAGTTTTCGCGGGTGGTCTCGGTCCCCATTAACCGCGATAACCGAGGGTTCACTGTACTCCATAAAATTTACAAAAAGCGAGGTGAAACACTCAACCAGAGCTGCTTTTTTTAACATTTCTCGAGGGCCATGGCGAGCCATTTCAAAAAAGCTGCACAACTAACGTATAAAATATTGATAAATTTGCTCGGCCTGATGTGTGTGTAAAGTTTTACGAGTTGTCGTTCATATTTAGAACCTCATAATCAGCTTTGTTTTATTGCCGAACAGTGCAATGCCACTCCCACAACTTTTCACGAAAAAGGACGAATTTCGTATTGTGACATCCTCATGGCCGAAACAGTCATCCGAGCATATATGAGGGCGACCTTGTTGAGTTGCACGGAGAAAAACATCCAAGAAAATAACTTGTATTAGCTTTTACCAGTTGGTGGCGCTACTACTACGATGTAAAATAAGTCGGTAGCTGTCTTCAGGGCTGAAGTATCCTCAAATGTGTACAACTTCGAGAAGATAGGATCATCTGAGTCATGTTGCCGGAGCTTTTGTTGCCACAGAGTACAATCGGACTTTTCAGCACCTTCATAGCCACGCCTTTTGCCAAAACGTCACAAAATTCGGCAGAGAGTAAGATCATTGTCTTGAGTCTTTTCTGACTAATTTTCAGTCGGATTCGTCAAAAGGGCACCGTGCAGTACGTGAAAATTAAAATAAAAACAAATTTTTGATTCCACTTGGCGGCACTGTGTGTATAACAAAATAATAACATTACGATGTCTTCAGGTCAGGACGTTTTATTTACAGGTGAAGGTTTGGATTTTTAGGAGCATCTGCAGGGGAGTTATTAAGCATTCATTTATTTGTATTAGGTTCATTTTGTCTTCTTATTATTGATATTTGACTGATTCATTAAAAGCAGACAATTATGTTTTAGGTTAATTTTTTACCTGACATGTTTCGGCGAGTCTTTCGCCTTCTTCAGAGTGTCGCATTATGGTGTCTTGAGCTGATGTTCCATGAGGGTGTGACTTACCTGTCAAAAAAATGAAAAAAATCAGAGCAGTAAAAGAACAAGCACAACATGAACATTACAAATCAGCAATCACTGACCACTGCAAAAGGGAAAACCACATCATGGACCGGGAGAAGGGCAGGGTCATCCGCACAGAAGAGAACAAACAACAGCGCTGGATCAGAGAGGCCATTGAGATCTGCAAGCGAGGCATAAAAACCATGAACAGAGACAAGGGAGCCTTCATCCTCTCTACCACCTGGACCAGCATCTTGGCGGAGTGAACGGACAGCGGGGGGCGTGACTTGCCTTCATTCTTGTGACAGGTAAGTCACGCCCTCATGGAACATCAGCTGATAAAGACGGGTCACAAGACAGCATCATGTGACACTCTGAAGAAGGCGAAAGACTTTCGTATTGTGACATGCTCAAGGCCTAAACACTCATCCGAGCAAATAAAAGGTAGATTTTGTTCACCTGCCCGGAGAAAAACATCAACGAAAATAATTTGTATTTGTTTTAACCAGTTGGTGGCGCTACCACTGCGATCAAAAATAAGTTGGCAGCCGTCTTCAGGGCCTGAATATCCTCAAATGTGAAAAATTTCGAGAAGATGGATCATCTGAATCATTTTGCAGGAACTTTTGTTGCCACAGAGAATAATGAGACTCTGCGGCACCGTAATAGCCACGCCCTTCGAAGGAAAGTCACAAAAATAGGGATAGAGTAAGATCAATGTCTTGAGTCTTTTCTAGCCAATTTTCAATCAGATTCGTTAAAAGGGCACCGTGCAGTACGTCAAAATGTAAAAAATGATATTGATTGGCGCAAGGTGTATAACTGAATATAAACATATAGATGTCTTCAGGTACAGACTTTTTATGTACATGTGAAGTTTTGGATTTTTAGCAGCATGTGCAGGAGAGTTATTAAGCATTTTGTCCATTGCGGCGAAGGAAATCTTAAGTGAAAACTTTGAAGCCCCGCCCCCGTCATATAGTATTTCGGAAACAAAAAATTTTATCCCCAGTGTTTGTCCCAGGTCTTCAGATGCTACAGACAGAATTTTAAGGCAATCAGATGAAGCCTTTAGGATCAGGGTGCAAAAGAATGACCCCTGTAAACATGCAAAAAAGGGCAAAAGTCGGACTTTCAAAAATTCATAACTCACTTCCTGTTCATATTAGACGTTAAAATATCAAATTTTTCGCCATGCCCGATGAGACTGCCAAGTTTGGTGAGTTTTTGTGCATGTTTCGGGGGTCAAAAATGCGATCGAACAATCGGAAAAATAATAATAATAATAATTTCTACAAAAACAATAGGGACTTCGCAGCGGTCGCTGCTCAGGCCCTAATAATAATAATAATAATATTAATAATAATAAAAGTAATAATATTTTCTACAAAAACAATAGGGACCTCGCAGCCGTCGCAGCTCGGGCCCTAATAACAATTTCTAGAAAAACAATAGGGACCTCGCAGCGGTCACTGCTCGGGCCCTAATAATAATAATAATAAAAATAATAATAATTTCCACAAAAACAATGGGGACCTCGTAGCGGTCGCTGCTCAGGCCCTAATAATAATTTCTACAAAAACAATAGGGACCTCGCCGCCGTCGCTGCTCGGGCCCCAATAATAATTTCTACACAAAGTCCATTGTGGTGACCCGCCCCCTTTTAAGTAAATTCAAAATGGCCGACTTCCTGTAAAACCTAGCTCATTGCTCCAAGAGACTTTTTTGTAGGTCTTGGTCTTATACATACAGTGAACCCTCGCTACTTCGCGGTTCACCTTTCGCGGGTTCAGTGCTTCGCGGGTCTAAAAAATATTCGGGGGCATTGTAGTTTCGCCGAGCGGCACGACGGGGCGCTGGAGCGGTTAGACGGCCGGCGTGCGCCGAAGAAGAGCGTGGGCGAAGAGGAGAGTGGACGAAGAAGAGCACGTTCTCCCGGACACGATCGGTGGCGACGTTTCGCGCGGTTCGGACCGTACCAGAGCTCCGGCCGGCGTGCGTGGCAGTTAAGCCGTAGAGGAGCACCTTCCCCGGGCACGGGCGGTGCCAAGCGGCCCCTAAGTTTAACCGAATGGAAGCTCCGGAGGAGGAGGGCATGCTCGCGTCACAGTAAGCCGAAGAGGAGCACCTTCCCCGGGCACGGGCGGTTCCAAGCGGCCCCTAAGTTTAACCGAATGGAAGCTCCGGAGGAGGAGGGCATGCTCGCGTCACAGTAAGCCGAAGAGGAGCACCTTCCCCGGGCACGGGCGGTTCCAAGCGGCCCCTAAGTTTAACTGAATGGAAGCTCCGGAGGAGGAGGGCATGCTCGCGTCACAGTAAGCCGAAGAGGAGCACCTTCCCCGGGCACGGGCGGTGCCAAGCGGCCCCTAAGTTTAACCGAATGGAAGTTCCGGGGGAGGAGGGCGGGCGTGTGTCACAGTTAAGCCGAATTGGAGCACCTCTTCCGCCCGGGCACGAGCGGAGCGCGAGGCTGTCAGTTATGAATGAATAAATGAATAAATAAATAAAGAATGCCACCTTTCATTTCACAGGGCACACCGGACGGCGTACCAGCAGGTAAAAGTCGGAGTAATTAAATAAATACAAAAAGAATGGCTGGGGAATAAAAAAATAATACGTTTTAATAATAATTTGGTTTTTTTGTTATAAAATGAATTTCACTCTCTCTCTCCCCGTATATATATATATATATATATATATATATATATATATATATATATATTTATTATATATATTGTATATTTTTTTTAAGCATTTTTGAAGGTGCGCCGCTACTTCGCGGATTTTCAGTTTTCGCGGGTGGTCTCGGTCCCCATTAACCGCGATAACCGAGGGTTCACTGTACTCCATAAAATTTACAAAAAGCGAGGTGAAACACTCAATCAGGGCTGCTTTTTTGAACATTTCTCGAGGGCCATGGCGAGCCATTTCAAAAAAGCTGCACAACTAACGTATAAAATATTGATAAATTTGCTCGGCCTGATGTGTGTGTAAAGTTTCACGAGTTGTCGTTCATATTTAGAACCTCATAATCAGCGTTGTTTTATTGCCGAACAGTGCAATGCCACTCCCACAACTTTTCACGAAAAAGGACTAATTTCGTGTTGTGACATCCTCATGGCCGAAACAGTCATCCGAGCATATATGAGGGCGACCTTGTTGAGTTGCACAGAGAAAAACATCCAAGAAAATAACTTGTATTAGCTTTTACCAGTTGGTGGCGCTACTACTACGATGAAAAATAAGTCGGTAGATGTCTTCAGGGCTGAAGTATCCTCAAATGTGTACAACTTCGAGAAGATAGGATCATCTGAGTCATGTTGCCGGAGCTTTTGTTGCCACAGAGTACAATCGGACTTTTCAGCACCTTAATAGCCACGCCTTTTGCCAAAACGTCACAAAATTCGGCAGAGAGTAAGATCATTGTCTTGAGTCTTTTCTGACTAATTTTCAGTCGGATTCGTCAAAAGGGCACCGTGCAGTACGTGAAAATTAAAATAAAAACAAATTTTTGATTCCACTTGGCGGCGCTGTGTGTATAACAAAATAATAACATTAAGATGTCTTCAGGTCGGGACGTTTTATTTACAGGTGAAGGTTTGGATTTTTAGGAGCATGTGCAGGGGAGTTATTAAGCATTCATTTATTTGTATTAGGTTCATTTTGTCTTCTTATTATTGATATTTGACTGATTCATTAAAAGCAGACAATTATGTTTTAGGTTAATTTTTTACCTGACATGTTTCGGCGAGTCTTTCGCCTTCTTCAGAGTGTCGCATGATGGTGTCTTGAGACCCGTCTTTATCAGCTGATGTTCCATGAGGGTGTGACTTACCTGTCAAAAAAATGAAAAAATCAGAGCAGTAAAAGAACAAGCACAACATGAACATTACAAATCAGCAATCACTGACCACTGCAAAAGGGAAAACCACATCATGGACCGGGAGAAGGGCAGGGTCATCCGCACCGAAGAGAACAAACAACAGCGCTGGATCAGAGAGGCCATTGAGATCTGCAAGCGAGGCATAAAAACCATGAACAGAGACAAGGGAGCCTTCATCCTCTCTACCACCTGGAGCAGCATTTTGGCGGAGTGAACGGACAGCGGGGGGCGTGACTTGCCTTCATTCTTGTGACAGGTAAGTCACGCCCTCATGGAACATCAGCTGATAAAGACGGGCCACAAGACACCATCATGTGACACTCTGAAGAAGGCGAAAGACTTTCGTATTGTGACATCCTCAAGGCCTAAACACTCATCCGAGCAAATGTAAGGTAGATTTTGTTAACCTGCCCGGAGAAAAAAATCAACGAAAATAATTTGTATTTGTTTTAACCAGTTGGTGGCGCTACCACTGCGATCAAAAATAAGTTGGCAGCCGTCTTCAGGGCCTGAATATCCTCAAATGTGAAAAATTTCGAGAAGATGGATCATCTGAATCATTTTGCAGGAACTTTTGTTGCCACGGAGAATAATCAGACTCTGCGGCACCGTAATAGCCACGCCCTTCGAAGGAAAGTCACAAAAATAGGGATAGAGTAAGATCAATGTCTTGAGTCTTTTCTAGCCAATTTTCAATCAGATTCGTTAAAAGGGCACCGTGCAGTACGTCAAAATGTAAAAAATGATATTGATTGGCGCAAGGTGTATAAATGAATATAAATATATAGATGTCTTCAGGTACAGACTCTTTATGTACATGTGAAGTTTTGGATTTTTAGCAGCATGTGCAGGAGAGTTATTAAGCATTTTGTCCATTGCGGCGAAGGAAATCTTAAGTGAAAACTTTGATGCCTCGCCCCCGTCATATAGTATTTCGGAAACAAAAAATTTTAGCCCCAGTGTTTTTGCCAGGTCTTCAGATGCTACAGACAGAATTTTAAGGCAATCAGATGAAGCCTTTAGGATCAGGGTGCAAAAGAATGACCCCTGTAAACATGCAAAAAAGGGCAAAAGTCGGACTTTCAAAAATTCATAACTCACTTCCTGTTCATATTAGACGTTAAAATATCAAATTTTTCGCCATGCCCGATGAGACTGCCAAGTTTGGTGAGTTTTTGTGCATGTTTCGGGGGTCAAAAATGCGATCGAACAATCGGAAAAATAATAATAAAAATAATTTCTACAAAAACAATAGGGACTTCGCAGCGGTCGCTGCTCAGACCCTAATAATAATAATAATAATAATAATAAAAGTAATAATATCTTCTACAAAAACAATAGGGACCTCGCCGCGGTCGCTGCTCGGGCCCCAATAATAATTTCTACACAAAGTCCATTGTGGTGACCCGCCCCCTTTTAAGTAAATTCAAAATGGCCGACTTCCTGTAAAACCTAGCTCATTGCTCCAAGAGACTTTTTTGTAGGTCTTGGTCTTATACATACAGTGAACCCTCGCTACTTCGCGGTTCACCTTTCGCGGGTTCAGTGCTTCGCGGGTCTAAAAAATATTCGGGGGCATTGTAGTTTCGCCGAGCGGCACGACGGGGCGCTGGAGCGGTTAGACGGCCGGCGTGCGCCGAAGAAGAGCGTGGGCGAAGAGGAGAGTGGACGAAGAAGAGCACGTTCTCCCGGACACGATCGGTGGCGACGTTTCGCGCGGTTCGGACCGTACCAGAGCTCCGGCCGGCGTGCGTGGCAGTTAAGCCGTAGAGGAGCACCTTCCCCGGGCACGGGCGGTGCCAAGCGGCCCCTAAGTTTAACCGAATGGAAGCTCCGGAGGAGGAGGGCATGCTCGCGTCACAGTAAGCCGAAGAGGAGCACCTTCCCCGGGCACGGGCGGTTCCAAGCGGCCCCTAAGTTTAACCGAATGGAAGCTCCGGAGGAGGAGGGCATGCTCGCGTCACAGTAAGCCGAAGAGGAGCACCTTCCCCGGGCACGGGCGGTTCCAAGCGGCCCCTAAGTTTAACTGAATGGAAGCTCCGGAGGAGGAGGGCATGCTCGCGTCACAGTAAGCCGAAGAGGAGCACCTTCCCCGGGCACGGGCGGTGCCAAGCGGCCCCTAAGTTTAACCGAATGGAAGTTCCGGGGGAGGAGGGCGGGCGTGTGTCACAGTTAAGCCGAATTGGAGCACCTCTTCCGCCCGGGCACGAGCGGAGCGCGAGGCTGTCAGTTATGAATGAATAAATGAATAAATAAATAAAGAATGCCACCTTTCATTTCACAGGGCACACCGGACGGCGTACCAGCAGGTAAAAGTCGGAGTAATTAAATAAATACAAAAAGAATGGCTGGGGAATAAAAAAATAATACGTTTTAATAATAATTTGGTTTTTTTGTTATAAAATGAATTTCACTCTCTCTCTCCCCGTATATATATATATATATATATATATATATATATATATATATATATATATTTATTATATATATTGTATATTTTTTTTAAGCATTTTTGAAGGTGCGCCGCTACTTCGCGGATTTTCAGTTTTCGCGGGTGGTCTCGGTCCCCATTAACCGCGATAACCGAGGGTTCACTGTACTCCATAAAATTTACAAAAAGCGAGGTGAAACACTCAATCAGGGCTGCTTTTTTGAACATTTCTCGAGGGCCATGGCGAGCCATTTCAAAAAAGCTGCACAACTAACGTATAAAATATTGATAAATTTGCTCGGCCTGATGTGTGTGTAAAGTTTCACGAGTTGTCGTTCATATTTAGAACCTCATAATCAGCGTTGTTTTATTGCCGAACAGTGCAATGCCACTCCCACAACTTTTCACGAAAAAGGACTAATTTCGTATTGTGACATCCTCATGGCCGAAACAGTCATCCGAGCATATATGAGGGCGACCTTGTTGAGTTGCACGGAGAAAAACATCCAAGAAAATAACTTGTATTAGCTTTTACCAGTTGGTGGCGCTACTACTACGATGAAAAATAAGTCGGTAGATGTCTTCAGGGCTGAAGTATCCTCAAATGTGTACAACTTCGAGAAGATAGGATCATCTGAGTCATGTTGCCGGAGCTTTTGTTGCCACAGAGTACAATCGGACTTTTCAGCACCTTAATAGCCACGCCTTTTGCCAAAACGTCACAAAATTCGGCAGAGAGTAAGATCATTGTCTTGAGTCTTTTCTGACTAATTTTCAGTCGGATTCGTCAAAAGGGCACCGTGCAGTACGTGAAAATTAAAATAAAAACAAATTTTTGATTCCACTTGGCGGCGCTGTGTGTATAACAAAATAATAACATTAAGATGTCTTCAGGTCGGGACGTTTTATTTACAGGTGAAGATTTGGATTTTTAGGAGCATGTGCAGGGGAGTTATTAAGCATTCATTTATTTGTATTAGGTTCATTTTGTCTTCTTATTATTGATATTTGACTGATTCATTAAAAGCAGACAATTATGTTTTAGGTTAATTTTTTACCTGACATGTTTCGGCGAGTCTTTTGCCTTCTTCAGAGTGTCGCATGATGGTGTCTTGAGCTGATGTTCCATGAGGGTGTGACTTACCTGTCAAAAAAATGAAAAAATCAGAGCAGTAAAAGAACAAGCACAACATGAACATTACAAATCAGCAATCACTGACCACTGCAAAAGGGAAAACCACATCATGGACCGGGAGAAGGGCAGGGTCATCCGCACAGAAGAGAACAAACAACAGCGCTGGATCAGAGAGGCCATTGAGATCTGCAAGCGAGGCATAAAAACCATGAACAGAGACAAGGGAGCCTTCATCCTCTCTACCACCTGGAGCAGCATCTTGGCGGAGTGAACGGACAGCGGGGGGCGTGACTTGCCTTCATTCTTGTGACAGGTAAGTCACGCCCTCATGGAACATCAGCTGATAAAGACGGGTCACAAGACAGCATCATGTGACACTCTGAAGAAGGCGAAAGACTTTCGTATTGTGACATGCTCAAGGCCTAAACACTCATCCGAGCAAATATAAGGTAGATTATGTTCACCTGCCCGGAGAAAAACATCAACGAAAATAATTTGTATTTGTTTTAACCAGTTGGTGGCACTACCACTGCGATCAAAAATAAGTTGGCAGCCGTCTTCAGGGCCTGAATATCCTCAAATGTGAAAGATTTCCAGAAGATGGATCATCTGAATCATTTTGCAGGAACTTTTGTTGCCACGGAGAATAATCAGACTCTGCGGCACCGTAATAGCCACGCCCTTTGAAGGAAAGTCGTAAAAATAGGGATAGAGTAAGATCAATGTCTTGAGTCTTTTCTAGCCAATTTTCAATCAGATTCGTTAAAAGGGCACCGTGCAGTACGTCAAAATGTAAAAAATGATATTGATTGGCGCAAGGTGTATAACTGAATATAAACATATAGATGTCTTCAGGTACAGACTCTTTATGTACATGTGAAGTTTTGGATTTTTAGCAGCATGTGCAGGAGAGTTATTAAGCATTTTGTCCATTACGGCGAAGGAAATCTTAAGTGAAAACTTTGATGCCTCGCCCCCGTCATATAGTATTTCGGAAACAAACAATTTTAGCCCCAGTGTTTGTCCCAGGTCTTCAGATGCTACAGACAGAATTTTAAGGCAATCAGATGAAGCCTTTAGGATCAGGGTGCAAAAGAATGACCCCTGTAAACATGCAAAAAAGGGCAAAAGTCGGACTTTCAAAAATTCATAACTCACTTCCTGTTAATATTAGACGTTAAAATATCAAATTTTTCGCCATGCCCGATGAGACTGCCAAGTTTGGTGAGTTTTTGTGCATGTTTCGGGGGTCAAAAATGCGATCGAACAATCGGAAAAATAATAATAATAATAATTTCTACAAAAACAATAGGGACTTCGCAGCGGTCGCTGCTCAGGCCCTAATAATAATAATAATAATAATAATAAAAGTAATAATATTTTCTACAAAAACAATAGGGACCTCGCCTCGGTCGCTGCTCGGGCCCCAATAATAATTTCTACACAAAGTCCATTGTGGTGACCCGCCCCCTTTTAAGTAAATTCAAAATGGCCGACTTCCTGTAAAACCTAGCTCATTGCTCCAAGAGACTTTTTTGTAGGTCTTGGTCTTATACATACAGTGAACCCTCGCTACTTCGCGGTTCACCTTTCGCGGGTTCAGTGCTTCGCGGGTCTAAAAAATATTCGGGGGCATTGTAGTTTCGCCGAGCGGCACGACGGGGCGCTGGAGCGGTTAGACGGCCGGCGTGCGCCGAAGAAGAGCGTGGGCGAAGAGGAGAGTGGACGAAGAAGAGCACGTTCCCCCGGACACGATCGGTGGCGACGTTTCGCGCGGTTCGGACCGTACCAGAGCTCCGGCCAGCATGCGTGGCAGTTAAGCCGTAGAGGAGCACCTTCCCCGGGCACGGGCGGTGCCAAGCGGCCCCTAAGTTTAACCGAATGGAAGCTCCGGAGGAGGAGGGCATGCTCGCGTCACAGTAAGCCGAAGAGGAGCACCGTCCCCGGGCACGGGCGGTTCCAAGCGGCCCCTAAGTTTAACCGAATGGAAGCTCCGGAGGAGGAGGGCATGCTCGCGTCACAGTAAGCCGAAGAGGAGCACCTTCCCCGGGCACGGGCGGTGCCAAGCGGCCCCTAAGTTTAACCGAATGGAATCTCCGGGGGAGGAGGACGGGCGTGTGTCACAGTTAAGCCAAATTGGAGCACCTCTTCTGCCCGGGCACGAGCGGAGCGCGAGGCTGTCAGTTATGAATGAATAAATGAATAAATAAATAAAGAATGCCACCTTTCATTTCACAGGGCACACCGGACGGCGTACCAGCAGGTAAAAGTCGGAGTAATTAAATAAATACAAAAAGAATGGCTGGGGAATAAAAAAATAATACGTTTTAATAATAATTAGTTTTTTTTGTTATAACATGAATTTCACTCTCTCTCTCCCCGTATATATATATATATATATATATATATATATATATATATATATATATATATATATATATATATATATATATATATATATATATATATATTATATATTTATTGTATATATTGTATATTTTTTTTAAGCATTTTTGAAGGTGCGCCGCTACTTCGCGGATTTTCAGTTTTCGCGGGTGGTCTCGGTCCCCATTAACCGCGATAACCGAGGGTTCACTGTACTCCATAAAATTTACAAAAAGCGAGGTGAAACACTCAACCAGAGCTGCTTTTTTTTAACATTTCTCGAGGGCCATGGCGAGCCATTTCAAAAAAGCTGCACAACTAACGTATAAAATATTGATAAATTTGCTCGGCCTGATGTGTGTGTAAAGTTTTACGAGTTGTCGTTCATATTTAGAACCTCATATTCAGCTTTGTTTTATTGCCGAACAGTGCAATGCCACTCCCACAACTTTTCACGAAAAATCACGAATTTCGTATTGTGACATCCTCATGGCCGAAACAGTCATCCGAGCATATATGAGGGCGACCTTGTTGAGTTGCACGGAGAAAAACATCCAAGAAAATAACTTGTATTAGCTTTTACCAGTTGGTGGCGCTACTACTACAATGTAAAATAAGTTGGTAGATGTCTTCAGGGCTGAAGTATCCTCAAATGTGTACAACTTCGAGAAGATAGGATCATCTGAGTCATGTTGCCGGAGCTTTTGTTGCCACAGAGTACAATCGGACTTTTCAGCACCTTAATAGCCACGCCTTTTGCCAAAACGTCACAAAATTCGGCAGAGAGTAAGATCATTGTCTTGAGTCTTTTCTGACTAATTTTCAGTCGGATTCGTCAAAAGGGCACCGTGCAGTACGTGAAAATTAAAATAAAAAAAAATTTTCGATTCCACTTGGCGGCACTGTGTGTATAACAAAATAATAACATTAAGATGTCTTCAGGTCGGGACGTTTTATTTACAGGTGAAGGTTTGGATTTTTAGGAGCATGTGCAGGGGAGTTATTAAGCATTCATTTATTTGTATTAGGTTCATTTTGTCTTCTTATTATTGATATTTGACTGATTCATTAAAAGCAGACAATTATGTTTTAGGTTAATTTTTTACCTGACATGTTTCGGCGAGTCTTTCGCCTTCTTCAGAGTGTCGCATGATGGTGTCTTGAGACCCGTCTTTATCAGCTGATGTTCCATGAGGGTGTGACTTACCTGTCAAAAAAATGAAAAAATCAGAGCAGTAAAAGAACAAGCACAACATGAACATTACAAATCAGCAATCACTGACCACTGCAAAAGGGAAAACCACATCATGGACCGGGAGAAGGGCAGGGTCATCCGCACAGAAGAGAACAAACAACAGCGCTGGATCAGAGAGGCCATTGAGATCTGCAAGCGAGGCATAAAAACCATGAACAGAGACAAGGGAGCCTTCATCCTCTCTACCACCTGGACCAGCATCTTGGCGGAGTGAACGGACAGCGGGGGGCGTGACTTGCCTTCATTCTTGTGACAGGTAAGTCACGCCCTCATGGAACATCAGCTGATAAAGACGGGTCACAAGACACCATCATGTGACACTCTGAAGAAGGCGAAAGACTTTTGTATTGTGACATGCTCAAGGCCTAAACACTCATCCGAGCAAATATAAGGTAGATTTTGTTCACCTGCCCGGAGAAAAACATCAACGAAAATAATTTGTATTTGTTTTAACCAGTTGGTGGCGCTACCACTGCGATCAAAAATAAGTTGGCAGCCGTCTTCAGGGCCTGAATATCCTCAAATGTGAAAGATTTCCAGAAGATGGATCATCTGAATCATTTTGCAGGAACTTTTGTTGCCACGGAGAATAATCAGACTCTGCGGCACCGTAATAGCCACGCCCTTTGAAGGAAAGTCATAAAAATAGGGATAGAGTAAGATCAATGTCTTGAGTCTTTTCTAGCCAATTTTCAATCGGATTCGTTAAAAGGGCACCATGCAGTACGTCAAAATGTAAAAAATGATATTGATTGGCGCAAGGTGTATAACTGAATATAAACATATAGATGTCTTCAGGTACAGACTCTTTATGTACATGTGAAGTTTTGGATTTTTAGCAGCATGTGCAGGAGAGTTATTAAGCATTTTGTCCATTGCGGCGAAGGAAATCTTAAGTGAAAACTTTGAAGCCCCGCCCCCGTCATATAGTATTTCGGAAACAAAAAATTTTAGCCCCAGTGTTTGTCCCAGGTCTTCAGATGCTACAGACAGAATTTTAAGGCAATCAGATGAAGCCTTTAGGATCAGGGTGCAAAAGAATGACCCCTGTAAACATGCAAAAAAGGGCAAAAGTCGGACTTTCAAAAATTCATAACTCACTTCCTGTTCATATTAGACGTGAAAATATCAAATTTTTCGCCATGCCCGATGAGACTGCCAAGTTTGGTGAGTTTTTGTGCATGTTTCGGGGGTCAAAAATGCGATCGAACAATCGGAAAAATAATAATAATAATAATTTCTACAAAAACAATAGGGACTTCGCAGCGGTCGCTGCTCAGGCCCTAATAATAATAATAATAATAATAATAAAAGTAATAATGTTTTCTACAAAAACAATAGGGACCTCGCCGCGGTCGCTGCTCGGGCCCCAATAATAATTTCTACACAAAGTCCATTGTGGTGACCCGCCCCCTTTTAAGTAAATTCAAAATGGCCGACTTCCTGTAAAACCTAGCTCATTGCTCCAAGAGACTTTTTTGTAGGTCTTGGTCTTATACATACAGTGAACCCTCGCTACTTCGCGGTTCACCTTTCGCGGGTTCAGTGCTTCGCGGGTCTAAAAAATATTCGGGGGCATTGTAGTTTCGCCGAGCGGCACGACGGGGCGCTGGAGCGGTTAGACGGCCGGCGTGCGCCGAAGAAGAGCGTGGGCGAAGAGGAGAGTGGACGAAGAAGAGCACGTTCCCCCGGACACGATCGGTGGCGACGTTTCGCGCGGTTCGGACCGTACCAGAGCTCCGGCCGGCGTGCGTGGCAGTTAAGCCGTAGAGGAGCACCTTCCCCGGGCACGGGCGGTTCCAAGCGGCCCCTAAGTTTAACCGAATGGAAGCTCCGGAGGAGGAGGGCATGCTCGCGTCACAGTAAGCCGAAGAGGAGCACCTTCCCCGGGCACGGGCGGTGCCAAGCGGCCCCTAAGTTTAACCGAATGGAAGCTCCGGGGGAGGAGGGCGGGCGTGTGTCACAGTTAAGCCAAATTGGAGCACCTCTTCTGCCCGGGCACGAGCGGAGCGCGAGGCTGTCAGTTATGAATGAATAAATAAATAAAGAATGCCACCTTTCATTTCACAGGGCACACCGGACGGCGTACCAGCAGGTAAAAGTCGGAGTAATTAAATAAATACTAAAAGAATGGCTGGGGAATAAAAAAATAATACGTTTTAATAATAATTTAGTTTTTTTGTTATAACATGAATTTCACTCTCTCTCTCCCCGTATATATATATATATATATATATATATATATATATATATATTTATTATATATATTGTTTATTTTTTTTAAGCATTTTTGAAGGTGCGCCGCTACTTCGCGGATTTTCAGTTTTCGCGGGTGGTCTCGGTCCCCGTTAACCGCGATAACCGAGGGTTCACTGTACTCCATAAAATTTAAAAAAAGCGAGGTGAAACACTCAACCAGAGCTGCTTTTTTTAACATTTCTCGAGGGCCATGGCGAGCCATTTCAAAAAAGCTGCACAACTAACGTATAAAATATTGATAAATTTGCTCGGCCTGATGTGTGTGTAAAGTTTTACGAGTTGTCGTTCATATTTAGAACCTCATAATCAGCTTTGTTTTATTGCCGAACAGTGCAATGCCACTCCCACAACTTTTCATGAAAAAGGACGAATTTCGTATTGTGACATCCTCATGGCCGAAACAGTCATCCGAGCATATATGAGGGGGACCTTGTTGAGTTGCACGGAGAAAAACATCCAAGAAAATAACTTGTATTAGCTTTTACCAGTTGGTGGCGCTACTACTACGATGTAAAATAAGTTGGTAGATGTCTTCAGGGCTGAAGTATCCTCAAATGTGTACAACTTCGAGAAGATAGGATCATCTGAGTCATGTTGCCGGAGCTTTTGTTGCCACAGAGTACAATCGGACTTTTCAGCACCTTAATAGCCACGCCTTTTGCCAAAACGTCACAAAATTCGGCAGAGAGTAAGATCATTGTCTTGAATCTTTTCTGACTCATTTTCAGTCGGATTCGTCAAAAGGGCACCGTGCAGTATGTGAAAATTAAAATAAAAACAAATTTTTGATTCCACTTGGCGGCACTGTGTGTATAACAAAATAATAACATTAAGATGTCTTCAGGTCGGGACGTTTTATTTACAGGTGAAGGTTTGGATTTTTAGGAGCATGTGCAGGGGAGTTATTAAGCATTCATTTATTTGTATTAGGTTCATTTTGTCTTCTTATTATTGATATTTGACTGATTCATTAAAAGCAGACAATTATGTTTTAGGTTAATTTTTTACCTGACATGTTTCGGCGAGTCTTTTGCCTTCTTCAGAGTGTCGCATGATGGTGTCTTGAGCTGATGTTCCATGAGGGTGTGACTTACCTGTCAAAAAAATGAAAAAATCAGAGCAGTAAAAGAACAAGCACAACATGAACATTACAAATCAGCAATCACTGACCACTGCAAAAGGGAAAACCACATCATGGACCGGGAGAAGGGCAGGGTCATCCGCACAGAAGAGAACAAACAACAGCGCTGGATCAGAGAGGCCATTGAGATCTGCAAGCGAGGCATAAAAACCATGAACAGAGACAAGGGAGCCTTCATCCTCTCTACCACCTGGAGCAGCATCTTGGCGGAGTGAACGGACTGCGGGGGGCGTGACTTGCCTTCATTCTTGTGACAGGTAAGTCACGCCCTCATGGAACATCAGCTGATAAAGACGGGTCACAAGACAGCATCATGTGACACTCTGAAGAAGGCGAAAGACTTTCGTATTGTGACATGCTCAAGGCCTAAACACTCATCCGAGCAAATATAAGGTAGATTATGTTCACCTGCCCGGAGAAAAACATCAACGAAAATAATTTGTATTTGTTTTAACCAGTTGGTGGCACTACCACTGCGATCAAAAATAAGTTGGCAGCCGTCTTCAGGGCCTGAATATCCTCAAATGTGAAAGATTTCCAGAAGATGGATCATCTGAATCATTTTGCAGGAACTTTTGTTGCCACGGAGAATAATCAGACTCTGCGGCACCGTAATAGCCACGCCCTTTGAAGGAAAGTCGTAAAAATAGGGATAGAGTAAGATCAATGTCTTGAGTCTTTTCTAGCCAATTTTCAATCAGATTCGTTAAAAGGGCACCGTGCAGTACGTCAAAATGTAAAAAATGATATTGATTGGCGCAAGGTGTATAACTGAATATAAACATATAGATGTCTTCAGGTACAGACTCTTTATGTACATGTGAAGTTTTGGATTTTTAGCAGCATGTGCAGGAGAGTTATTAAGCATTTTGTCCATTGCGGCGAAGGAAATCTTAAGTGAAAACTTTGATGCCCCGCCCCCGTCATATAGTATTTCGGAAACAAACAATTTTAGCCCCAGTGTTTGTCCCAGGTCTTCAGATGCTACAGACAGAATTTTAAGGCAATCAGATGAAGCCTTTAGGATCAGGGTGCAAAAGAATGACCCCTGTAAACATGCAAAAAAGGGCAAAAGTCGGACTTTCAAAAATTCATAACTCACTTCCTGTTCATATTAGACGTTAAAATATCAAATTTTTCGCCATGCCCGATGAGACTGCCAAGTTTGGTGAGTTTTTGTGCTTGTTTCGGGGGTCAAAAATGCGATCGAACAATCGGAAAAATAATAATAATAATAATTTCTACAAAAACAATAGGGACTTCGCAGCGGTCGCTGCTCAGGCCCTAATAATAATAATAATAATAATAATAAAAGTAATAATATTTTCTACAAAAACAATAGGGACCTCGCCGCGGTCGCTGCTCGGGCCCCAATAATAATTTCTACACAAAGTCCATTGTGGTGACCCGCCCCCTTTTAAGTAAATTCAAAATGGCCGACTTCCTGTAAAACCTAGCTCATTGCTCCAAGAGACTTTTTTGTAGGTCTTGGTCTTATACATACAGTGAACCCTCGCTACTTCGCGGTTCACCTTTCGCGGGTTCAGTGCTTCGCGGGTCTAAAAAATATTCGGGGGCATTGTAGTTTCGCCGAGCGGCACGACGGGGCGCTGGAGCGGTTAGACGGCCGGCGTGCGCCGAAGAAGAGCGTGGGCGAAGAGGAGAGTGGACGAAGAAGAGCACGTTCCCCCGGACACGATCGGTGGCGACGTTTCGCGCGGTTCGGACCGTACCAGAGCTCCGGCCAGCGTGCGTGGCAGTTAAGCCGTAGAGGAGCACCTTCCCCGGGCACGGGCGGTGCCAAGCGGCCCCTAAGTTTAACCGAATGGAAGCTCCGGAGGAGGAGGGCATGCTCGCGACACAGTAAGCCGAAGAGGAGCACCGTCCCCGGGCACGGGCGGTTCCAAGCGGCCCCTAAGTTTAACCGAATGGAAGCTCCGGAGGAGGAGGGCATGCTCGCGTCACAGTAAGCCGAAGAGGAGCACCTTCCCCGGGCACGGGCGGTGCCAAGCGGCCCCTAAGTTTAACCGAATGGAATCTCCGGGGGAGGAGGACGGGCGTGTGTCACAGTTAAGCCAAATTGGAGCACCTCTTCTGCCCGGGCACGAGCGGAGCGCGAGGCTGTCAGTTATGAATGAATAAATGAATAAATAAATAAAAAATGCCACCTTTCATTTCACAGGGCACACCGGACGGCGTACCAGCAGGTAAAAGTCGGAGTAATTAAATAAATACAAAAAGAATGGCTGGGGAATAAAAAAATAATACGTTTTAATAATAATTTGGTTTTTTTGTTATAACATGAATTTCACTCTCTCTCTCCCCGTATATATATATATATATATATATATATATATATATATATATATATATATATATATATATATATTTATATATTTATTGTATATATTGTATATTTTTTTTAAGCATTTTTGAAGGTGCGCCGCTACTTCGCGGATTTTCAGTTTTCGCGGGTGGTCTCGGTCCCCATTAACCGCGATAACCGAGGGTTCACTGTACTCCATAAAATTTACAAAAAGCGAGGTGAAACACTCAACCAGAGCTGCTTTTTTTTAACATTTCTCGAGGGCCATGGCGAGCCATTTCAAAAAAGCTGCACAACTAACGTATAAAATATTGATAAATTTGCTCGGCCTGATGTGTGTGTAAAGTTTTACGAGTTGTCGTTCATATTTAGAACCTCATATTCAGCTTTGTTTTATTGCCGAACAGTGCAATGCCACTCCCACAACTTTTCACGAAAAATCACAAATTTCGTATTGTGACATCCTCATGGCCGAAACAGTCATCCGAGCATATATGAGGGCGACCTTGTTGAGTTGCACGGAGAAAAACATCCAAGAAAATAACTTGTATTAGCTTTTACCAGTTGGTGGCGCTACTACTACAATGTAAAATAAGTTGGTAGATGTCTTCAGGGCTGAAGTATCCTCAAATGTGTACAACTTCGAGAAGATAGGATCATCTGAGTCATGTTGCCGGAGCTTTTGTTGCCACAGAGTACAATCGGACTTTTCAGCACCTTAATAGCCACGCCTTTTGCCAAAACGTCACAAAATTCGGCAGAGAGTAAGATCATTGTCTTGAGTCTTTTCTGACTAATTTTCAGTCGGATTCGTCAAAAGGGCACCGTGCAGTACGTGAAAATTAAAATAAAAAAAAAATTTTTATTCCACTTGGCGGCACTGTGTGTATAACAAAATAATAACATTAAGATGTCTTCAGGTCGGGACGTTTTAATTACAGGTGAAGGTTTAGATTTTTAGGAGCATGTGCAGGGGAGTTATTAAGCATTCATTTATTTGTATTAGGTTCATTTTGTCTTCTTATTATTGATATTTGACTGATTCATTAAAAGCAGACAATTATGTTTTAGGTTAATTTCTTACCTGACATGTTTCGGCGAGTCTTTCGCCTTCTTCAGAGTGTCGCATGATGGTGTCTTGAGACCCGTCTTTATCAGCTGATGTTCCATGAGGGTGTGACTTACCTGTCAAAAAAATGAAAAAAATCAGAGCAGTAAAAGAACAAGCACAACATGAACATTACAAATCAGCAATCACTGACCACTGCAAAAGGGAAAACCACATCATGGACCGGGAGAAGGGCAGGGTCATCCGCACAGAAGAGAACAAACAACAGCGCTGGATCAGAGAGGCCATTGAGATCTGCAAGCGAGGCATAAAAACCATGAACAGAGACAAGGGAGCCTTCATCCTCTCTACCACCTGGACCAGCATCTTGGCGGAGTGAACGGCCAGCGGGGGGCGTGACTTGCCTTCATTCTTGTGACAGGTAAGTCACGCCCTCATGGAACATCAGCTGATAAAGACGGGTCACAAGACAGCATCATGTGACACTCTGAAGAAGGCGAAAGACTTTTGTATTGTGACATGCTCAAGGCCTAAACACTCATCCGAGCAAATATAAGGTAGATTTTGTTCACCTGCCCGGAGAAAAACATCAACGAAAATAATTTGTATTTGTTTTAACCAGTTGGTGGCGCTACCACTGCGATCAAAAATAAGTTGGCAGCCGTCTTCAGGGCCTGAATATCCTCAAATGTGAAAGATTTCCAGAAGATGGATCATCTGAATCATTTTGCAGGAACTTTTGTTGCCACGGAGAATAATCAGACTCTGCGGCACCGTAATAGCCACGCCCTTTGAAGGAAAGTCATAAAAATAGGGATAGAGTAAGATCAATGTCTTGAGTCTTTTCTAGCCAATTTTCAATCGGATTCGTTAAAAGGGCACCATGCAGTACGTCAAAATGTAAAAAATGATATTGATTGGCGCAAGGTGTATAACTGAATATAAACATATAGATGTCTTCAGGTACAGACTCTTTATGTACATGTGAAGTTTTGGATTTTTAGCAGCATGTGCAGGAGAGTTATTAAGCATTTTGTCCATTGCGGCGAAGGAAATCTTAAGTGAAAACTTTGAAGCCCCGCCCCCGTCATATAGTATTTCGGAAACAAAAAATTTTAGCCCCAGTGTTTGTCCCAGGTCTTCAGATGCTACAGACAGAATTTTAAGGCAATCAGATGAAGCCTTTAGGATCAGGGTGCAAAAGAATGACCCCTGTAAACATGCAAAAAAGGGCAAAAGTCGGACTTTCAAAAATTCATAACTCACTTCCTGTTCATATTAGACGTTAAAATATCAAATTTTTCGCCATGCCCGATGAGACTGCCAAGTTTGGTGAGTTTTTGTGCATGTTTCGGGGGTCAAAAATGCGATCGAACAATCGGAAAAATAATAATAATAATAATTTCTACAAAAACAATAGGGACTTCGCAGCGGTCGCTGCTCAGGCCCTAATAATAATAATAATAATAATAATAAAAGTAATAATGTTTTCTACAAAAACAATAGGGACCTCGCCGCGGTCGGTGCTCGGGCCCCAATAATAATTTCTACACAAAGTCCATTGTGGTGACCCGCCCCCTTTTAAGTAAATTCAAAATGGCCGACTTCCTGTAAAACCTAGCTCATTGCTCCAAGAGACTTTTTTGTAGGTCTTGGTCTTATACATACAGTGAACCCTCGCTACTTCGCGGTTCACCTTTCGCGGGTTCAGTGCTTCGCGGGTCTAAAAAATATTCGGGGGCATTGTAGTTTCGCCGAGCGGCACGACGGGGCGCTGGAGCGGTTAGACGGCCGCCGTGCGCCGAAGAAGAGCGTGGGCGAAGAGGAGAGTGGACGAAGAAGAGCACGTTCCCTCGGACACGATCGGTGGCGACGTTTCGCGCGGTTCGGACCGTACCAGAGCTCCGGCCGGCGTGCGTGGCAGTTAAGCTGTAGAGGAGCACCTTCCCCGGGCACGGGCGGTTCCAAGCGGCCCCTAAGTTTAACCGAATGGAAGCTCCGGAGGAGGAGGGCATGCTCGCGTCACAGTAAGCCGAAGAGGAGCACCTTCCCCGGGCACGGGCGGTGCCAAGCGGCCCCTAAGTTTAACCGAATGGAAGCTCCGGGGGAGGAGGGCGGGCGTGTGTCACAGTTAAGCCAAATTGGAGCACCTCTTCTGCCCGGGCACGAGCGGAGCGCGAGGCTGTCAGTTATGAATGAATAAATGAATAAATAAATAAAGAATGCCACCTTTCATTTCACAGGGCACACCGGACGGCGTACCAGCAGGTAAAAGTCGGAGTAATTAAATAAATACTAAAAGAATGGCTGGGGAATAAAAAAATAATACGTTTTAATAATAATTTGGTTTTTTTGTTATAACATGAATTTCACTCTCTCTCTCCCCGTATATATATATATATATATATATATATATATATATATATATATATATATATATATATATATATATATATATATATATTTATTATATATATTGTATATTTTTTTTAAGCATTTTTGAAGGTGCGCCGCTACTTCGCGGATTTTCAGTTTTCGCGGGTGGTCTCGGTCCCCATTAACCGCGATAACCGAGGGTTCACTGTACTCCATAAAATTTACAAAAAGCGAGGTGAAACACTCAACCAGAGCTGCTTTTTTTAACATTTCTCGAGGGCCATGGCGAGCCATTTCAAAAAAGCTGCACAACTAACGTATAAAATATTGATAAATTTGCTCGGCCTGATGTGTGTGTAAAGTTTTACGAGTTGTCGTTCATATTTAGAACCTCATAATCAGCTTTGTTTTATTGCCGAACAGTGCAATGCCACTCCCACAACTTTTCACGAAAAAGGACGAATTTCGTATTGTGACATCCTCATGGCCGAAACAGTCATCCGAGCATATATGAGGGCGACCTTGTTGAGTTGCACGGAGAAAAACATACAAGAAAATAACTTGTATTAGCTTTTACCAGTTGGTGGCGCTACTACTACGATGTAAAATAAGTTGGTAGATGTCTTCAGGGCTGAAGTATCCTCAAATGTGTACAACTTCGAGAAGATAAGATCATCTGAGTCATGTTGCCGGAGCTTTTGTTGCCACAGAGTACAATCGGACTTTTCAGCACCTTAATAGCCACGCCTTTTGCCAAAACGCCACAAAATTCGGCAGAGAGTAAGATCATTGTCTTGAGTCTTTTCTGACTCATTTTCAGTCGGATTCGTCAAAAGGGCACCGTGCAGTACGTGAAAATTAAAATAAAAACAAATTTTTGATTCCACTTGGCGGCACTGTGTGTATAACAAAATAATAACATTACGATGTCTTCAGGTCGGGACGTTTTATTTACAGGTGAAGGTTTGGATTTTTAGGAGCATGTGCAGGGGAGTTATTAAGCATTCATTTATTTGTATTAGGTTCATTTTGTCTTCTTATTATTGATATTTGACTGATTCATTAAAAGCAGACAATTATGTTTTAGGTTAATTTTTTACCTGACATGTTTCGGCGAGTCTTTCGCCTTCTTCAGAGTGTCGCATGATGGTGTCTTGAGCTGATGTTCCATGAGGGTGTGACTTACCTGTCAAAAAAATGAAAAAAATCAGAGCAGTAAAAGAACAAGCACAACATGAACATTACAAATCAGCAATCACTGACCACTGCAAAAGGGAAAACCACATCATGGACCGGGAGAAGGGCAGGGTCATCCGCACAGAAGAGAACAAACAACAGCGCTGGATCAGAGAGGCCATTGAGATCTGCAAGCGAGGCATAAAAACCATGAACAGAGACAAGGGAGCCTTCATCCTCTCTACCACCTGGACCAGCATCTTGGCGGAGTGAACGGACAGCGGGGGGCGTGACTTGCCTTCATTCTTGTGACAGGTAAGTCACGCCCTCATGGAACATCAGCTGATAAAGACGGGTCACAAGACAGCATCATGTGACACTCTGAAGAAGGCGAAAGACTTTCGTATTGTGACATGCTCAAGGCCTAAACACTCATCCGAGCAAATATAAGGTAGATTTTGTTCACCTGCCCGGAGAAAAACATCAACGAAAATAATTTGTATTTGTTTTAACCAGTTGGTGGCGCTACCACTGCGATCAAAAATAAGTTGGCAGCCGTCTTCAGGGCCTGAATATCCTCAAATGTGAAAAATTTCGAGAAGATGGATCATCTGAATCATTTTGCAGGAACTTTTGTTGCCACGGAGAATAATCAGACTCTGCGGCACCGTAATAGCCACGCCCTTCGAAGGAAAGTCACAAAAATAGGGATAGAGTAAGATCAATGTCTTGAGTCTTTTCTAGCCAATTTTCAATCAGATTCGTTAAAAGGGCACCGTGCAGTACGTCAAAATGTAAAAAATGATATTGATTGGCGCAAGGTGTATAACTGAATATAAACATATAGATGTCTTCAGGTACAGACTTTTTATGTACATGTGAAGTTTTGGATTTTTAGCAGCATGTGCAGGAGAGTTATTAAGCATTTTGTCCATTGCGGCGAAGGAAATCTTAAGTGAAAACTTTGAAGCCCCGCCCCCGTCATATAGTATTTCGGAAACAAAAAAATTTAGCCCCAGTGTTTGTCCCAGGTCTTCAGATGCTACAGACAGAATTTTAAGGCAATCAGATGAAGCCTTTAGGATCAGGGTGCAAAAGAATGACCCCTGTAAACATGCAAAAAAGGGCAAAAGTCGGACTTTCAAAAATTCATAACTCACTTCCTGTTCATATTAGACGTTAAAATATCAAATTTTTCGCCATGCCCGATGAGACTGCCAAGTTTGGTGAGTTTTTGTGCATGTTTCGGGGGTCAAAAATGCGATCGAACAATCGGAAAAATAATAATAATAATAATTTCTACAAAAACAATAGGGACTTCGCAGCGGTCGCTGCTCAGGCCCTAATAATAATAATAATAATATTAATAATAATAAAAGTAATAATATTTTCTACAAAAACAATAGGGACCTCGCAGCCGTCGCAGCTCGGGCCCTAATAACAATTTCTAGAAAAACAATAGGGACCTCGCAGCGGTCACTGCTCGGGCCCTAATAATAATAATAATAAAAATAATAATAATTTCCACAAAAACAATGGGGACCTCGTAGCGGTCGCTGCTCAGGCCCTAATAATAATTTCTACAAAAACAATAGGGACCTCGCCGCCGTCGCTGCTCGGGCCCCAATAATAATTTCTACACAAAGTCCATTGTGGTGACCCGCCCCCTTTTAAGTAAATTCAAAATGGCCGACTTCCTGTAAAACCTAGCTCATTGCTCCAAGAGACTTTTTTGTAGGTCTTGGTCTTATACATACAGTGAACCCTCGCTACTTCGCGGTTCACCTTTCGCGGGTTCAGTGCTTCGCGGGTCTAAAAAATATTCGGGGGCATTGTAGTTTCGCCGAGCGGCACGACGGGGCGCTGGAGCGGTTAGACGGCCGGCGTGCGCCGAAGAAGAGCGTGGGCGAAGAGGAGAGTGGACGAAGAAGAGCACGTTCTCCCTGACACGATCGGTGGCGACGTTTCGCGCGGTTCGGACCGTACCAGAGCTCCGGCCGGCGTGCGTGGCAGTTAAGCCGTAGAGGAGCACCTTCCCCGGGCACGGGCGGTGCCAAGCGGCCCCTAAGTTTAACCGAATGGAAGCTCCGGAGGAGGAGGGCATGCTCGCGTCACAGTAAGCCGAAGAGGAGCACCTTCCCCGGGCACGGGCGGTTCCAAGCGGCCCCTAAGTTTAACTGAATGGAAGCTCCGGAGGAGGAGGGCATGCTCGCGTCACAGTAAGCCGAAGAGGAGCACCTTCCCCGGGCACGGGCGGTGCCAAGCGGCCCCTAAGTTTAACCGAATGGAAGTTCCGGGGGAGGAGGGCGGGCGTGTGTCACAGTTAAGCCGAATTGGAGCACCTCTTCCGCCCGGGCACGAGCGGAGCGCGAGGCTGTCAGTTATGAATGAATAAATGAATAAATAAATAAAGAATGCCACCTTTCATTTCACAGGGCACACCGGACGGCGTACCAGCAGGTAAAAGTCGGAGTAATTAAATAAATACAGAAAGAATGGCTGGGGAATAAAAAAATAATACGTTTTAATAATAATTTGGTTTTTTTGTTATAAAATGAATTTCACTCTCTCTCTCCCCGTATATATATATATATATATATATATATATATATATATATATTTATTATATATATTGTATATTTTTTTTAAGCATTTTTGAAGGTGCGCCGCTACTTCGCGGATTTTCAGTTTTCGCGGGTGGTCTCGGTCCCCATTAACCGCGATAACCGAGGGTTCACTGTACTCCATAAAATTTACAAAAAGCGAGGTGAAACACTCAATCAGGGCTGCTTTTTTGAACATTTCTCAAGGGCCATGGCGAGCCATTTAAAAAAAGCTGCACAACTAACGTATAAAATATTGATAAATTTGCTCGGCCTGATGTGTGTGTAAAGTTTCACGAGTTGTCGTTCATATTTAGAACCTCATAATCAGCGTTGTTTTATTGCCGAACAGTGCAATGCCACTCCCACAACTTTTCACGAAAAAGGACTAATTTCGTATTGTGACATCCTCATGGCCGAAACAGTCATCCGAGCATATATGAGGGCGACCTTGTTGAGTTGCACGGAGAAAAACATCCAAGAAAATAACTTGTATTAGCTTTTACCAGTTGGTGGCGCTACTACTACGATGAAAAATAAGTCGGTAGATGTCTTCAGGGCTGAAGTATCCTCAAATGTGTACAACTTCGAGAAGATAGGATCATCTGAGTCATGTTGCCGGAGCTTTTGTTGCCACAGAGTACAATCGGACTTTTCAGCACCGTAATAGCCACGCCTTTTGCCAAAACGTCACAAAATTCGGCAGAGAGTAAGATCATTGTCTTGAGTCTTTTCTGACTAATTTTCAGTCGGATTCGTCAAAAGGGCACCGTGCAGTACGTGAAAATTAAAATAAAAACAAATTTTTGATTCCACTTGGCGGCGCTGTGTGTATAACAAAATAATAACATTAAGATGTCTTCAGGTCGGGACGTTTTATTTACAGGTGAAGGTTTGGATTTTTAGGAGCATGTGCAGGGGAGTTATTAAGCATTCATTTATTTGTATTAGGTTCATTTTGTCTTCTTATTATTGATATTTGACTGATTCATTAAAAGCAGACAATTATGTTTTAGGTTAATTTTTTACCTGACATGTTTCGGCGAGTCTTTCGCCTTCTTCAGAGTGTCGCATGATGGTGTCTTGAGACCCGTCTTTATCAGCTGATGTTCCATGAGGGTGTGACTTACCTGTCAAAAAAATGAAAAATCAGAGCAGTAAAAGAACAAGCACAACATGAACATTACAAATCAGCAATCACTGACCACTGCAAAAGGGAAAACCACATCATGGACCGGGAGAAGGGCAGGGTCATCCGCACCGAAGAGAACAAACAACAGCGCTGGATCAGAGAGGCCATTGAGATCTGCAAGCGAGGCATAAAAACCATGAACAGAGACAAGGGAGCCTTCATCCTCTCTACCACCTGGACCAGCATCTTGGCGGAGTGAACGGACAGCGGGGGGCGTGACTTGCCTTCATTCTTGTGACAGGTAAGTCACGCCCTCATGGAACATCAGCTGATAAAGACGGGTCACAAGACAGCATCATGTGACACTCTGAAGAAGGCGAAAGACTTTCGTATTGTGACATGCTCAATGCCTAAACACTCATCCGAGCAAATATAAGGTAGATTTTGTTCACCTGCCCGGAGAAAAACATCAACGAAAATAATTTGTATTTGTTTTAACCAGTTGGTGGCACTACCACTGCGATCAAAAATAAGTTGGCAGCCGTCTTCAGGGCCTGAATATCCTCAAATGTGAAAGATTTCCAGAAGATGGATCATCTGAATCATTTTGCAGGAACTTTTGTTGCCACGGAGAATAATCAGACTCTGCGGCACCGTAATAGCCACGCCCTTTGAAGGAAAGTCGTAAAAATAGGGATAGAGTAAGATCAATGTCTTGAGTCTTTTCTAGCCAATTTTCAATCGGATTCGTTAAAAGGGCACCGTGCAGTACGTCAAAATGTAAAAATTGATATTGATTGGCGCAAGGTGTATAACTGAATATAAACATATAGATGTCTTCAGGTACCGACTCTTTATGTACATGTGAAGTTTTGGATTTTTAGCAGCATGTGCAGGAGAGTTATTAAGCATTTTGTCCATTGCGGCGAAGGAAATCTTAAGTGAAAACTTTGAAGCCCCGCCCCCGTCATATAGTATTTCGGAAACAAAAAATTTTAGCCCCAGTGTTTGTCCCAGGTCTTAAGATGCTCCAGACAGAACTTTAAGGCAATCAGATGAAGCCTTTAGGATCAGGGTGCAAAAGAATGACCCCTTTAAACATGCAAAAAAGGGCAAAAGTCGGACTTTCAAAAATTCATAACTCACTTCCTGTTCATATTAGACGTTAAAAAATATAAAATTTTTCGCCATGCCCGATGAGACTGCCAAGTTTGGTGAGTTTTTGTGCATGTTTCGGGGGTCAAAAATGCGATCGAACAATCGGAAAAATAATAATAATAATAATTTCTACAAAACAATAGGGACTTCGCAGCGGTCGCTGCTCAGGCCCTAATAATAATAATAATAATAATAATAAAAGTAATAATGTTTTCTACAAAAACAATAGGGACCTCGCCGCGGTCGCTGCTCGGGCCCCAATAATAATTTCGACACAAAGTCCATTGTGGTGACCCGCCCCCTTTTAAGTAAATTCAAAATGGCCGACTTCCTGTAAAACCTAGCTCATTGCTCCAAGAGACTTTTTTGTAGGTCTTGGTCTTATACATACAGTGAACCCTCGCTACTTCGCGGTTCACCTTTCGCGGGTTCAGTGCTTCGCGGGTCTAAAAAATATTCGGGGGCATTGTAGTTTCGCCGAGCGGCACGACGGGTCGCTGGAGAGATTAGACGGCCGGCGTGCGCCAAAGAAGAGCGTGGGCGAAGAGGAGAGTGGACGAAGAAGAGCACGTTCCCCCGGACACGATCGGTGCCGACGTTTCGCGCGGTTCGGACCGTACCAGAGCTCCGGCCGGCGTGCGTGGCAGTTAAGCCGTAGAGGAGCACCTTCCCCGGGCACGGGCGGTTCCAAGCGGCCCCTAAGTTTAACCGAATGGAAGCTCCGGAGGAGGAGGGCATGCTCACGTCACAGTAAGCCGAAGAGGAGCACCTTCCCCGGGCACGGGCGGTGCCAAGCGGCCCCTAAGTTTAACCGAATGGAAGCTCCGGGGGAGGAGGGCGGGCGTGTGTCACAGTTAAGCCAAATTGGAGCACCTCTTCTGCCCGGGCACGAGCGGAGCGCGAGGCTGTCAGTTATGAATGAATAAATAAATAAAGAATGCCACCTTTCATTTCACAGGGCACACCGGACGGCGTACCAGCAGGTAAAAGTCGGAGTAATTAAATAAATACAAAAAGAATGGCTGGGGAATAAAAAAATAATACGTTTTAATAATAATTTGGTTTTTTTGTTATAAAATGAATTTCACTCTCTCTCTCCCCGTATATATATATATATATATATATATATGTTTATTATATATATTGTATATTTTTTTTAAGCATTTTTGAAGGTGCACCGCTACTTCGCGGATTTTCAGTTTTCGCGGGTGGTCTCGGTCCCCATTAACCGCGATAACCGAGGGTTCACTGTACTCCATAAAATTTACAAAAAGCGAGGTGAAACACTCAACCAGAGCTGCTTTTTTTAACATTTCTCGAGGGCCATGGCGAGCCATTTCAAAAAAGCTGCACAACTAACGTATAAAATATTGATAAATTTGCTCGGCCTGATGTGTGTGTAAAGTTTTACGAGTTGTCGTTCATATTTAGAACCTCATAATCAGCTTTGTTTTATTGCCGAACAGTGCAATGCCACTCCCACAACTTTTCACGAAAAAGGACGAATTTCGTATTGTGAAGTCGTCTTCATGCAGCGCCTTTTCTGATTTCCTTATATTTCAGCACTTCATTGAACTACTTGTTGGCCTGTTTGCTATTTCTGTTCTTTCTTTTCTGTTCCCAATTCCCCGAATTAGGTGATGGCGATTCACTTGGAAGTGGCTGTACTGAATTTACACCAACTGACCGGTACAAGATCGAAGGCTCATCTTCGGATATGCTGCCATGGATATTACGGCCCTGGATGAGGACCCACTCCACTGAAGTCATCTTCCTGCAGCACTTCATTCAATTGACTCTTATATTATCTCATCTATTATTGCATAGCATCATTGTATGTGCCAAATGTTGCCCAGTTGGCATCCATTGCAGCCTGGTCATCCTGGAAGGGGGATTCCCCCATCTGTGGTCCCTTCTCAAGGTTTCTCACTTTTCCCCTAATGAGGTTTTGTGAGTTTTTCCTTGCCCTCCTGGGGGTTAAGATCGGGGATGTCGATTGTGGCTATGTAAAGCCCTTTGAGACTGTCTGTGATTAAGGGCTATACAAATAAAATTGACTTGACTTGACTTGACTTGACTTGACTTGACATCCTCATGGCCGAAACAGTCATCCGAGCATATATGAGGGCGACCTTGTTGAGTTGCACGGAGAAAAACATCCAAGAAAATAACTTGTATTAGCTTTTACCAGTTGGTGGCGCTACTACTACGATGTAAAATAAGTTGGTAGATGTCTTCAGGGCTGAAGTATCCTCAAATGTGTACAATTCGAGAAGATAGGATCATCTGAGTCATGTTGCCGGAGCTTTTGTTGCCACAGAGTACAATCGGACTTTTCAGCACCGTAATAGCCACGCCTTTTGCCAAAACGTCACAAAATTCGGCAGAGAGTAAGATCATTGTCTTGAGTCTTTTCTGACTAATTTTCAGTCGGATTCGACAAAAGGGCACCGTGCAGTACGTGAAAATTAAAATAAAAACAAATTTTTGATTCCACTTGGCGGCGCTGTGTGTATAACAAAATAATAACATTAAGATGTCTTCAGGTCGGGACGTTTTATTTACAGGTGAAGGTTTGGATTTTTAGGAGCATGTGCAGGGGAGTTATTAAGCATTCATTTATTTGTATTAGGTTCATTTTGTCTTCTTATTATTGATATTTGACTGATTCATTAAAAGCAGACAATTATGTTTTAGGTTAATTTTTTCACTGACATGTTTCGGCGAGTCTTTCGCCTTCTTCAGAGTGTCGCATGATGGTGTCTTGAGCTGATGTTCCATGAGGGTGTGACTTACCTGTCAAAAAAATGAAAAAAATCAGAGCAGTAAAAGAACAAGCACAACATGAACATTACAAATCAGCAATCACTGACCACTGCAAAAGGGAAAACCACATCATGGACCGGGAGAAGGGCAGGGTCATCCGCACAGAAGAGAACAAACAACAGCGCTGGATCAGAGAGGCCATTGAGATCTGCAAGCGAGGCATAAAAACCATGAACAGAGACAAGGGAGCCTTCATCCTCTCTACCACCTGGACCAGCATCTTGGCGGAGTGAACGGACAGCGGGGGGCGTGACTTGCCTTCATTCTCGTGACAGGTAAGTCACGCCCTCATGGAACATCAGCTGATAAAGACGGGTCACAAGACACCATCATGTGACACTCTGAAGAAGGCGAAAGACTTTCGTATTGTGACATCCTCAAGGCCTAAACACTCATCCGAGCAAATATAAGGTAGATTTTGTTAACCTGCCCGGAGAAAAACATCAACGAAAATAATTTGTATTTGTTTTAACCAGTTGGTGGCGCTACCACTGCGATCAAAAATAAGTTGGCAGCCGTCTTCAGGGCCTGAATATCCTCAAATGTGAAAAATTTCGAGAAGATGGATCATCTGAATCATTTTGCAGGAACTTTTGTTGCCACGGAGAATAATCAGACTCTGCGGCACCGTAATAGCCACGCCCTTCGAAGGAAAGTCACAAAAATAGGGATAGAGTAAGATCAATGTCTTGAGTCTTTTCTAGCCAATTTTCAATCAGATTCGTTAAAAGGGCACCGTGCAGTACGTCAAAATGTAAAAAATGATATTGATTGGCGCAAGGTGTATAACTGAATATAAACATATAGATGTCTTCAGGTACCGACTCTTTATGTACATGTGAAGTTTTGGATTTTTAGCAGCACGTGCAGGAGAGTTATTAAGCATTTTGTCCATTGCGGCGAAGGAAATCTTAAGTGAAAACTTTGAAGCCCCGCCCCCGTCATATAGTATTTCGGAAACAAAAATTTTTAGCCCCAGTGTTTGTCCCAGGTCTTAAGATGCTACAGACAGAATTTTAAGGCAATCAGATGAAGCCTTTAGGATCAGGGTGCAAAAGAATGACCCCTGTAAACATGCAAAAAAGGGCAAAAATCGGACTTTCAAAAATTCATAACTCACTTCCTGTTCATATTAGACGTTAAAATATCAAATTTTTCGCCATGCCCGATGAGACTGCCAAGTTTGGTGAGTTTTTGTGCATGTTTCGGGGGTCAAAAATGCGATCGAACAATCGGAAAAATAATAATAATAATAATTTCTACAAAAACAATAGGGACCTCGCCGCGGTCGCTGCTCGGGCCCCAATAATAATTTCTACACAAAGTCCATTGTGGTGACCCGCCCCCTTTTAAGTAAATTCAAAATGGCCGACTTCCTGTAAAACCTAGCTCATTGCTCCAAGAGACTTTTTTGTAGGTCTTGGTCTTATACATACAGTGAACCCTCGCTACTTCGCGGTTCACCTTTCGCGGGTTCAGTGCTTCGCGGGTCTAAAAAATATTCGGGGGCATTGTAGTTTCGCCGAGCGGCACGACGGGGCGCTGGAGCAGTTAGACGGCCGGCGTGCGCCGAAGAAGAGCGTGGGCGAAGAGGAGAGTGGACGAAGAAGAGCACGTTCCCCCGGACACGATCGGTGGCGACGTTTCGCGCGGTTCGGACCGTACCAGAGCTCCGGCCGGCGTGCGTGGCAGTTAAGCCGTAGAGGAGCACCTTCCCCGGGCACGGGCGGTGCCAAGCGGCCCCTAAGTTTAACCGAATGGAAGCTCCGGAGGAGGAGGGCATGCTCGCGTCACAGTAAGCCGAAGAGGAGCACCTTCCCCGGGCACGGGCGGTTCCAAGCGGCCCCTAAGTTTAACCGAATGGAAGCTCCGCAGGAGGAGGGCATGCTCGCGTCACAGTAAGCCGAAGAGGAGCACCTTCCCCGGGCACGGGCGGTGCCAAGCGGCCCCTAAGTTTAACCGAATGGAAGCTCCGGGGGAGGAGGGCGGGCGTGTGTCACAGTGAAGCCGAATTGGAGCACCTCTTCTGCCCGGGCACGAGCGGAGCGCGAGGCTGTCAGTTATGAATGAATAAATGAATAAATAAATAAAGAATGCCACCTTTCATTTCACAGGGCACACCGGACGGCGTACCAGCAGGTAAAAGTCGGAGTAATTAAATAAATACAAAAAGAATGGTTGGGGAATAAAAAAATAATAAGTTTTAATAATAATTTGTTTTTTTTGTTATAACATGAATTTCACTCTCTGTCTCTCTCTCTCCCCCCGTATATATATATATATATATATATATATATATATATATTTATATATTTATTATATATATTGTATATTTTTTTTAAGCATTTTTGAAGGTGCGCCGCTACTTCGCGGATTTTCAGTTTTTGCGGGTGGTCTCGGTCCCCATTAACCGCGATAACCGAGGGTTCACTGTACTCCATAAAATTTACAAAAAGCGAGGTGAAACACTCAACCAGGGCTGCTTTTTTGAACATTTCTCGAGGGCCATGGCGAGCCATTTCAAAAAAGCTGCACAACTAACGTATAAAATATTGATAAATTTGCTCGGCCTGATGTGTGTGTAAAGTTTCACGAGTTGTCGTTCATATTTAGAACCTCATAATCAGCTTTGTTTTATTGCCGAACAGTGCAATGCCACTCCCACAACTTTTCATGAAAAAGGACGAATTTCGTATTGTGACATCCTCATGGCCGAAACAGTCATCCGAGCATATATGAGGGCGACCTTGTTGAGTTGCACGGAGAAAAACATCCAAGAAAATAACTTGTATTAGCTTTTACCAGTTGGTGGCGCTACTACTACGATGAAAAATAAGTTGGTAGATGTCTTCAGGGCTTAAGTATCCTCAAATGTGTGCAACTTCGAGAAGATAGGATCACCTGAGTCATGTTGCTGGAGCTTTTGTTGCCACAGAGTACAATCGGACTTTTCAGCACCGTAATAGCCACGCCTTTTGCCAAAACGTCACAAAATTCGGCAGAGAGTAAGATCATTGTCTTGAGTCTTTTCTGACTAATTTTCAGTCGGATTCGTCGAAAGGGCACCGTGCAGTACGTGAAAATTAAAATAAAAACAAATTTTTGATTCCACTTGGCGGCACTGTGTGTATAACAAAATAATAACATTAAGATGTCTTCAGGTCGGGACGTTTTATTTACAGGTGAAGGTTTGGATTTTTAGGAGCATGTGCAGGGGAGTTATTAAGCATTCATTTATTTGTATTAGGTTCATTTTGTCTTCTTATTATTGATATTTGACTGATTCATTAAAAGCAGACAATTATGTTTTAGGTTAATTTTTTACCTGACATGTTTCGGCGAGTCTTTCGCCTTCTTCAGAGTGTCGCATGATGGTGTCTTGAGACCCGTCTTTATCAGCTGATGTTCCATGAGGGTGTGACTTACCTGTCAAAAAAATGAAAAATCAGAGCAGTAAAAGAACAAGCACAACATGAACATTACAAATCAGCAATCACTGACCACTGCAAAAGGGAAAACCACATCATGGACCGGGAGAAGGGCAGGGTCATCCGCACCGAAGAGAACAAACAACAGCGCTGGATCAGAGAGGCCATTGAGATCTGCAAGCGAGGCATAAAAACCATGAACAGAGACAAGGGAGCCTTCATCCTCTCTACCACCTGGAGCAGCATTTTGGCGGAGTGAACGGACAGCGGGGGGCGTGACTTGCCTTCATTCTTGTGACAGGTAAGTCACGCCCTCATGGAACATCAGCTGATAAAGACGGGTCACAAGACACCATCATGTGACACTCTGAAGAAGGCGAAAGACTTTCGTATTGTGACATGCTCAAGGCCTAAACACTCATCCGAGCAAATATAAGGTAGATTTTGTTAACATGCCCGGAGAAAAACATCAACGAAAATAATTTGTATTTGTTTTAACCAGTTGGTGGCGCTACCACTGCGATCAAAAATAAGTTGGCAGCCGTCTTCAGGGCCTGAATATCCTCAAATGTGAAAAATTTCGAGAAGATGGATCATCTGAATCATTTTGCAGGAACTTTTGTTGCCACGGAGAATAATCAGACTCTGCGGCACCGTAATAGCCACGCCCTTCGAAGGAAAGTCACAAAAATAGGGATAGAGTAAGATCAATGTCTTGAGTCTTTTCTAGCCAATTTTCAATCAGATTCGTTAAAAGGGCACCGTGCAGTACGTCAAAATGTAAAAAATGATATTGATTGGCGCAAGGTGTATAACTGAATATAAACATATAGATGTCTTCAGGTACAGACTCTTTATGTACATGTGAAGTTTTGGATTTTTAGCAGCATGTGCAGGAGAGTTATTAAGCATTTTGTCCATTGCGGCGAAGGAAATCTTAAGTGAAAACTTTGAAGCCCCGCCCCCGTCATATAGTATTTCGGAAACAAAAAATTTTAGCCCCAGTGTTTGTCCCAGGTCTTCAGATGCTACAGACAGAATTTTAAGGCAATCAGATGAAGCCTTTAGGATCAGGGTGCAAAAGAATGACCCCTGTAAACATGCAAAAAAGGGCAAAAGTCGGACTTTCAAAAATTCATAACTCACTTCCTGTTCATATTAGACGTTAAAATATCAAATTTTTCGCCATGCCCGATGAGACTGCCAAGTTTGGTGAGTTTTTGTGCATGTTTCGGGGGTCAAAAATGCGATCGAACAATCGGAAAAATAATAATAATAATAATTTCTACAAAAACAATAGGGACTTCGCAGCGGTCGCTGCTCAGGCCCTAATAATAATAATAATAATAATAATAAAAGTAATAATGTTTTCTACAAAAACAATAGGGACCTCGCCGCGGTCGCTGCTCGGGCCCCAATAATAATTTCGACACAAAGTCCATTGTGGTGACCCGCCCCCTTTTAAGTAAATTCAAAATGGCCGACTTCCTGTAAAACCTAGCTCATTGCTCCAAGAGACTTTTTTGTAGGTCTTGGTCTTATACATACAGTGAACCCTCGCTACTTCGCGGTTCACCTTTCGCGGGTTCAGTGCTTCGCGGGTCTAAAAAATATTCGGGGGCATTGTAGTTTCGCCGAGCGGCACGACGGGTCGCTGGAGAGATTAGACGGCCGGCGTGCGCCAAAGAAGAGCGTGGGCGAAGAGGAGAGTGGACGAAGAAGAGCACGTTCCCCCGGACACGATCGGTGCCGACGTTTCGCGCGGTTCGGACCGTACCAGAGCTCCGGCCGGCGTGCGTGGCAGTTAAGCCGTAGAGGAGCACCTTCCCCGGGCACGGGCGGTTCCAAGAGGCCCCTAAGTTTAACCGAATGGAAGCTCCGGAGGATGAGGGCATGCTCACTTCACAGTAAGCCGAAGAGGAGCACCTTCCCCGGGCACGGGCGGTGCCAAGCGGCCCCTAAGTTTAACCGAATGGAAGCTCCGGGGGAGGAGGGCGGGCGTGTGTCACAGTTAAGCCAAATTGGAGCACCTCTTCTGCCCGGGCACGAGCGGAGCGCGAGGCTGTCAGTTATGAATGAATAAATAAATAAAGAATGCCACCTTTCATTTCACAGGGCACACCGGACGGCGTACCAGCAGGTAAAAGTCGGAGTAATTAAATAAATACAAAAAGAATGGCTGGGGAATAAAAAAATAATACGTTTTAATAATAATTTGGTTTTTTTGTTATAACATGAATTTCACTCTCTCTCTCCCCGTATATATATATATATATATATATATATATATTTATTATATATATTGTATATTTTTTTTAAGCATTTTTGAAGGTGCGCCGCTACTTCGCGGATTTTCAGTTTTTGCGGGTGGTCTCGGTCCCCATTAACCGCGATAACCGAGGGTTCACTGTACTCCATAAAATTTACAAAAAGCGAGGTGAAACACTCAACCAGGGCTGCTTTTTTGAACATTTCTCGAGGGCCATGGCGAGCCATTTCAAAAAAGCTGCACAACTAACGTATAAAATATTGATAAATTTGCTCGGCCTGATGTGTGTGTAAAGTTTCACGAGTTGTCGTTCATATTTAGAACCTCATAATCAGCTTTGTTTTATTGCCGAACAGTGCAATGCCACTCCCACAACTTTTCATGAAAAAGGACGAATTTCGTATTGTGACATCCTCATGGCCGAAACAGTCATCCGAGCATATATGAGGGCGACCTTGTTGAGTTGCACGGAGAAAAACATCCAAGAAAATAACTTGTATTAGCTTTTACCAGTTGGTGGCGCTACTACTACGATGAAAAATAAGTTGGTAGATGTCTTCAGGGCTTAAGTATCCTCAAATGTGTGCAACTTCGAGAAGATAGGATCACCTGAGTCATGTTGCTGGAGCTTTTGTTGCCACAGAGTACAATCGGACTTTTCAGCACCGTAATAGCCACGCCTTTTGCCAAAACGTCACAAAATTCGGCAGAGAGTAAGATCATTGTCTTGAGTCTTTTCTGACTAATTTTCAGTCGGATTCGTCGAAAGGGCACCGTGCAGTACGTGAAAATTAAAATAAAAACAAATTTTTGATTCCACTTGGCGGCACTGTGTGTATAACAAAATAATAACATTAAGATGTCTTCAGGTCGGGACGTTTTATTTACAGGTGAAGGTTTGGATTTTTAGGAGCATGTGCAGGGGAGTTATTAAGCATTCATTTATTTGTATTAGGTTCATTTTGTCTTCTTATTATTGATATTTGACTGATTCATTAAAAGCAGACAATTATGTTTTAGGTTAATTTTTTACCTGACATGTTTCGGCGAGTCTTTCGCCTTCTTCAGAGTGTCGCATGATGGTGTCTTGAGACCCGTCTTTATCAGCTGATGTTCCATGAGGGTGTGACTTACCTGTCAAAAAAATGAAAAATCAGAGCAGTAAAAGAACAAGCACAACATGAACATTACAAATCAGCAATCACTGACCACTGCAAAAGGGAAAACCACATCATGGACCGGGAGAAGGGCAGGGTCATCCGCACCGAAGAGAACAAACAACAGCGCTGGATCAGAGAGGCCATTGAGATCTGCAAGCGAGGCATAAAAACCATGAACAGAGACAAGGGAGCCTTCATCCTCTCTACCACCTGGAGCAGCATTTTGGCGGAGTGAACGGACAGCGGGGGGCGTGACTTGCCTTCATTCTTGTGACAGGTAAGTCACGCCCTCATGGAACATCAGCTGATAAAGACGGGTCACAAGACACCATCATGTGACACTCTGAAGAAGGCGAAAGACTTTCGTATTGTGACATGCTCAAGGCCTAAACACTCATCCGAGCAAATATAAGGTAGATTTTGTTAACATGCCCGGAGAAAAACATCAACGAAAATAATTTGTATTTGTTTTAACCAGTTGGTGGCGCTACCACTGCGATCAAAAATAAGTTGGCAGCCGTCTTCAGGGCCTGAATATCCTCAAATGTGAAAAATTTCGAGAAGATGGATCATCTGAATCATTTTGCAGGAACTTTTGTTGCCACGGAGAATAATCAGACTCTGCGGCACCGTAATAGCCACGCCCTTCGAAGGAAAGTCACAAAAATAGGGATAGAGTAAGATCAATGTCTTGAGTCTTTTCTAGCCAATTTTCAATCAGATTCGTTAAAAGGGCACCGTGCAGTACGTCAAAATGTAAAAAATGATATTGATTGGCGCAAGGTGTATAACTGAATATAAACATATAGATGTCTTCAGGTACAGACTCTTTATGTACATGTGAAGTTTTGGATTTTTAGCAGCATGTGCAGGAGAGTTATTAAGCATTTTGTCCATTGCGCGAAGGAAATCTTAAGTGAAAACTTTGATGCCCCGCCCCCGTCATATAGTATTTCGGAAACAAAAAATTTTAGCCCCAGTGTTTGTGCCAGGTCTTCAGATGCTACAGACAGAATTTTAAGGCAATCAGATGAAGCCTTTAGGATCAGGGTGCAAAAGAATGACCCCTGTAAACATGCAAAAAAGGGCAAAAGTCGGACTTTCAAAAATTCATAACTCACTTCCTGTTCATATTAGACGTTAAAATATCAAATTTTTCGCCATGCCCGATGAGACTGCCAAGTTTGGTGAGTTTTTGTGCATGTTTCAGGGGTCAAAAATGCGATCGAACAATCGGAAAAATAATAATAATAATAATTTCGACAAAAACAATAGGGACTTCGCAGCGGTCGCTGCTCAGGCCCTAATAATAATAATAATAATAATAATAAAAGTAATAATATTTTCTACAAAAACAACAGGGACCTCGCCGCGGTCGCTGCTCGGGCCCCAATAATAATTTCTACACAAAGTCCATTGTGGTGACCCGCCCCCTTTTAAGTAAATTCAAAATGGCCGACTTCCTGTAAAACCTAGCTCATTGCTCCAAGAGACTTTTTTGTAGGTCTTGGTCTTATACATACAGTGAACCCTCGCTACTTCGCGGTTCACCTTTCGCGGGTTCAGTGCTTCGCGGGTCTAAAAAATATTCGGGGGCATTGTAGTTTCGCCGAGCGGCACGACGGGGCGCTGGAGCGGTTAGACGGCTGGCGTGCGCCGAAGAAGAGCGTGGGCGAAGAGGAGAGTGGACGAAGAAGAGCACATTCCCCCGGACACGATCAGTGGCGACGTTTCGCGCGGTTCGGACCGTACCAGAGCTCCGGCCAGCGTGCGTGGCAGTTAAGCCGTAGAGGAGCACCTTCCCCGGGCACGGGCGGTGCCAAGCGGCCCCTAAGTTTAACCGAATGGAAGCTCCGGAGGAGGAGGGCATGCTCGCGTCACAGTAAGCCGAAGAGGAGCACCTTCCCCGGGCACGGGCGGTTCCAAGCGGCCCCTAAGTTTAACCGAATGGAAGCTCCGGAGGAGGAGGGCATGCTCGCGTCACAGTAAGCCGAAGAGGAGCACCTTCCCCGGGCACGGGCGGTGCCAAGCGGCCCCTAAGTTTAACCGAATGGAAGCTCCGGGGGAGGAGGATGGGCGTGTGTCACAGTTAAGCCAAATTGGAGCACCTCTTCTGCCCGGGCACGAGCGGAGCGCGAGGCTGTCAGTTATGAATGAATAAATGAATAAATAAATAAAGAATGCCACCTTTCATTTCACAGGGCACACCGGACGGCGTACCAGCAGGTAAAAGTCGGAGTAATTAAATAAATACAAAAAGAATGGCTGGGGAATAAAAAAATAATACGTTTTAATAATAATTTGTTTTTTTTGTTATAACATGAATTTCACTCTCTCTCTCCCCGTATATATATATATATATATATATATATATATATATATATATATATATATATATATATATATATTTATATATTTATTATATATATTGTATATTTTTTTTAAGCATTTTTGAAGGTGCGCCGCTACTTCGCGGATTTTCAGTTTTCGCGGGTGGTCTCGGTCCCCATTAACCGCGATAACCGAGGGTTCACTGTACTCCATAAAATTTTCAAAAAGCGAGGTGAAACACTCAACCAGAGCTGCTTTTTTTTAACATTTCTCGAGGGCCATGGCGAGCCATTTCAAAAAAGCTGCACAACTAACGTATAAAATATTGATAAATTTGCTCGGCCTGATGTGTGTGTAAAGTTTTACGAGTTGTCGTTCATTTTTAGAACCTCATAATCAGCTTTGTTTTATTGCTGAACAGTGCAATGCCACTCCCACAACTTTTCACGAAAAATCACGAATTTCGTATTGTGACATCCTCATGGCCGAAACAGTCATCCGAGCATATATGAGGGCGACCTTGTTGAGTTGCACGGAGAAAAACATCCAAGAAAATAACTTGTATTAGCTTTTACCAGTTGGTGGCGCTACTACTACGATGTAAAATAAGTTGGTAGATGTCTTCAGGGCTGAAGTATCCTCAAATGTGTACAACTTCGAGAAGATAGGATCATCTGAGTCATGTTGCCGGAGCTTTTGTTGCCACAGAGTACAATCGGACTTTTCAGCACCGTAATAGCCACGCCTTTTGCCAAAACGTCACAAAATTCGGCAGAGAGTAAGATCATTGTCTTGAGTCTTTTCTGACTAATTTTCAGTCGGATTCGTCGAAAGGGCACCGTGCAGTACGTGAAAATTAAAATAAAAACAAATGTTTGATTCCACTTGGCGGCACTGTGTGTATAACAAAATAATAACATTAAGATGTCTTCAGGTCGGGACGTTTTATTTACAGGTGAAGGTTTGGATTTTTAGGAGCATGTGCAGGGGAGTTATTAAGCATTCATTTATTTGTATTAGGTTCATTTTGTCTTCTTATTATTGATATTTGACTGATTCATTAAAAGCAGACAATTATGTTTTAGGTTAATTTTTTACCTGACATGTTTCGGCGAGTCTTTCGCCTACTTCAGAGTGTCGCATGATGGTGTCTTGAGCTGATGTTCCATGAGGGTGTGACTTACCTGTCAAAAAAATGAAAAAAATCAGAGCAGTAAAAGAACAAGCACAACATGAACATTACAAATCAGCAATCACTGACCACTGCAAAAGGGAAAACCACATCATGGACCGGGAGAAGGGCAGGGTCATCCGCACAGAAGAGAACAAACAACAGCGCTGGATCAGAGAGGCCATTGAGATCTGCAAGCGAGGCATAAAAACCATGAACAGAGACAAGGGAGCCTTCATCCTCTCTACCACCTGGACCAGCATCTTGGCGGAGTGAACGGACAGCGGGGGGCGTGACTTGCCTTCATTCTTGTGACAGGTAAGTCACGCCCTCATGGAACATCAGCTGATAAAGGCGGGTCACAAGACACCATCATGTGACACTCTGAAGAAGGCGAAAGACTTTCGTATTGTGACATGCTCAAGGCCTAAACACTCATCCGAGCAAATATAAGGTAGATTTTGTTAACATGCCCGGAGAAAAACATCAACGAAAATAATTTATATTTGTTTTAACCAGTTGGTGGCGCTACCACTGCGATCAAAAATAAGTTGGCAGCCGTCTTCAGGGCCTGAATATCCTCAAATGTGAAAAATTTCGAGAAGATGGATCATCTGAATCATTTTGCAGGAACTTTTGTTGCCACGGAGAATAATCAGACTCTGCGGCACCGTAATAGCCACGCCCTTCGAAGGAAAGTCACAAAAATAGGGATAGAGTAAGATCAATGTCTTGAGTCTTTTCTAGCCAATTTTCAATCAGATTCGTTAAAAGGGCACCGTGCAGTACGTCAAAATGTATAAAATGATATTGATTGGCGCAAGGTGTATAACTGAATATAAACATATAGATGTCTTCAGGTACAGACTCTTTATGTACATGTGAAGTTTTGGATTTTTAGCAGCACGTGCAGGAGAGTTATTAAGCATTTTGTCCATTGCGGCGAAGGAAATCTTAAGTGAAAACTTTGAAGCCCCGCCCCCGTCATATAGTATTTCGGAAACAAAAAATTTTAGCCCCAGTGTTTGTCCCAGGTCTTAAGATGCTCCAGACAGAACTTTAAGGCAATCAGATGAAGCCTTTAGGATCAGGGTGCAAAAGAATGAACCCTGTAAACATGCAAAAAAGGGCAAAAGTCGGACTTTCAAAAATTCATAACTCACTTCCTGTTCATATTAGACGTTAAAAAATATAAAATTTTTCGCCATGCCCGATGAGACTGCCAAGTTTGGTGAGTTTTTGTGCATGTTTCGGGGGTCAAAAATGCGATCAAACAATCGGAAAAATAATAATAATAATAATTTCTACAAAAACAATAGGGACTTCGCAGCGGTCGCTGCTCAGGCCCTAATAATAATAATAATAATAAAAGTAATAATATTTTCTACAAAAACAATAGGGACCTCGCCGCGGTCGCTGCTCGGGCCCCAATAATAATTTCTACACAAAGTCCATTGTGGAGACCCGCCCCCTTTTAAGTAAATTCAAAATGGCCGACTTCCTGTAAAACCTAGCTCATTGCTCCAAGAGACTTTTTTGTAGGTCTTGGTCTTATACATACAGTGAACCCTCGCTACTTCGAGGTTCACCTTTCGCGGGTTCAGTGCTTCGCGGGTCTAAAAAATATTCGGGGGCATTGTAGTTTCGCCGAGCGGCACGACGGGGCGCTGGAGCGGTTAGACGGCCGGCGTGCGCCGAAGAAGAGCGTGGGCGAAGAGGAGAGTGGACGAAGAAGAGCACGTTCCCCCGGACACGATCGGTGGCGACGTTTCGCGCGGTTCGGACCGTACCAGAGCTCCGGCCGGCGTGCATGGCAGTTAAGCCGTAGAGGAGCACCTTCCCCGGGCACGGGCGGTTCCAAGCGGCCCCTGAGTTTAACCGAATGGAAGCTCCGGAGGAGGAGGGCATGCTCGCGTCACAGTAAGCCGAAGAGGAGCACCTTCCCCGGGCACGGGCGGTTCCAAGCGGCCCCTAAGTTTAACCGAATGGAAGCTCCGGAGGAGGAGGGCATGCTCGCGTCACAGTAAGCCGAAGAGGAGCACCTTCCCCGGGCACGGGCGGTGCCAAGCGGCCCCTAAGTTTAACCGAATGGAAGCTCCGGGGGAGGAGGGCGGGCGTGTGTCACAGTTAAGCCGAATTGGAGCACCTCTTCTGCCGGGCACAAGCGGAGCGCGAGGCTGTCAGTTATGAATGAATAAATGAATAAATAAATAAAGAATGCCACCTTTCATTTCACAGGGCACACCGGACGGCGTACCAGCAGGTAAAAGTCGGAGTAATTAAATAAATACAAAAAGAATGGTTGGGGAATAAAAAAAATAATAAGTTTTAATAATAATTTGTTTTTTTTGTTATAACATGAATTTCACTCTCTCTCTCTCTCTCTCCCCCCGTATATATATATATATATATATATATATATATATATATATATATATTTATATATTTATTATATATATTGTAAATTTTTTTTAAGCATTTTTGAAGGTGCGCCGCTACTTCGCGGATTTTCAGTTTTCGCGGGTGGTCTCGGTCCCCATTAACCGCGATAACCGAGGGTTCACTGTACTCCATAAAATTTACAAAAAGCGAGGTGAAACACTCAACCAGGGCTGCTTTTTTGAACATTTCTCGAGGGCCATGGCGAGCCATTCCAAAAAAGCTGCACAACTAACGTATAAAATATTGATAAATTTGCTCGGCCTGATGTGTGTGTAAAGTTTCACGAGTTGTCGTTCATATTTAGAACCTCATAATCAGCTTTGTTTTATTGCCGAACAGTGCAATGCCACTCCCACAACTTTTCATGAAAAAGGACGAATTTCGTATTGTGACATCCTCATGGCCGAAACAGTCATCCGAGCATATATGAGGGCGACCTTGTTGAGTTGCACGGAGAAAAACATCCAAGAAAATAACTTGTATTAGCTTTTACCAGTTGGGGGCGCTACTACTACGATGAAAAATAAGTTGGTAGATGTCTTCAGGGCTGAAGTATCCTCAAATGTGTGCAACTTCGAGAAGATAGGATCATCTGAGTCATGTTGCTGGAGCTTTTGTTGCCACAGAGTACAATCGGACTTTTCAGCACCGTAATAGCCACGCCTTTTGCCAAAACGTCACAAAATTCGGCAGAGAGTAAGATCATTGTCTTGAGTCTTTTCTGACTAATTTTCAGTCGGATTCGTCGAAAGGGCACCGTGCAGTACGTGAAAATTAAAATAAAAACAAATTTTTGATTCCACTTGGCGGCACTGTGTGTATAACAAAATAATAACATAAAGATGTCTTCAGGTCGGGACGTTTTATTTACAGGTGAAGGTTTGGATTTTTAGGAGCATGTGCAGGGGAGTTATTAAGCATTCATTTATTTGTATTAGGTTCATTTTGTCTTCTTATTATTGATATTTGACTGATTCATTAAAAGCAGACAATTATGTTTTAGGTTAATTTTTTACCTGACATGTTTCGGGGAGTCTTTCGCCTACTTCAGAGTGTCGCATGATGGTGTCTTGAGCTGATGTTCCATGAGGGTGTGACTTACCTGTCAAAAAAATGAAAAAAATCAGAGCAGTAAAAGAACAAGCACAACATGAACATTACAAATCAGCAATCACTGACCACTGCAAAAGGGAAAACCACATCATGGACCGGGAGAAGGGCAGGGTCATCCGCACAGAAGAGAACAAACAACAGCGCTGGATCAGAGAGGCCATTGAGATCTGCAAGCGAGGCATAAAAACCATGAACAGAGACAAGGGAGCCTTCATCCTCTCTACCACCTGGACCAGCATCTTGGCGGAGTGAACGGACAGCGGGGGGCGTGACTTGCCTTCATTCTTGTGACAGGTAAGTCACGCCCTCATGGAACATCAGCTGATAAAGGCGGGTCACAAGACACCATCATGTGACACTCTGAAGAAGGCGAAAGACTTTCGTATTGTGACATGCTCAAGGCCTAAACACTCATCCGAGCAAATATAAGGTAGATTTTGTTAACATGCCCGGAGAAAAACATCAACGAAAATAATTTATATTTGTTTTAACCAGTTGGTGGCGCTACCACTGCGATCAAAAATAAGTTGGCAGCCGTCTTCAGGGCCTGAATATCCTCAAATGTGAAAAATTTCGAGAAGATGGATCATCTGAATCATTTTGCAGGAACTTTTGTTGCCACGGAGAATAATCAGACTCTGCGGCACCGTAATAGCCACGCCCTTCGAAGGAAAGTCACAAAAATAGGGATAGAGTAAGATCAATGTCTTGAGTCTTTTCTAGCCAATTTTCAATCAGATTCGTTAAAAGGGCACCGTGCAGTACGTCAAAATGTAAAAAATGATATTGATTGGCGCAAGGTGTATAACTGAATATAAACATATAGATGTCTTCAGGTACAGACTCTTTATGTACATGTGAAGTTTTGGATTTTTAGCAGCATGTGCAGGAGAGTTATTAAGCATTTTGTCCATTGCGGCGAAGGAAATCTTAAGTGAAAACTTTGATGCCCCGCCCCCGTCATATAGTATTTCGGAAACAAAAAATTTTATCCCCAGTGTTTGTCCCAGGTCTTCAGATGCTACAGACAGAATTTTAAGGCAATCAGATGAAGCCTTTAGGATCAGGGTGCAAAAGAATGACCCCTGTAAACATGCAAAAAAGGGCAAAAGTCGGACTTTCAAAAATTCATAACTCACTTCCTGTTCATATTAGACGTTAAAATATCAAATTTTTCGCCATGCCCGATGAGACTGCCAGGTTTGGTGAGTTTTTGTGCATGTTTCGGGGGTCAAAAATGCGATCGAACAATCGGAAAAATAATAATAATAATTTCTACAAAAACAATAGGGACTTCGCAGCGGTCGCTGCTCAGGCCCTAATAATAATAATAATAATAATAATAAAAGTAATAATATTTTCTACAAAAACAATAGGGACCTCGCCGCGGTCGCTGCTCGGGCCCCAATAATAATTTCTACACAAAGTCCATTGTGGTGACCCGCCCCCTTTTAAGTAAATTCAAAATGGCCGACTTCCTGTAAAACCTAGCTCATTGCTCCAAGAGACTTTTTTGTAGGTCTTGGTCTTATACATACAGTGAACCCTCGCTACTTCGCGGTTCACCTTTCGCAGGTTCAGTGCTTCGCGGGTCTAAAAAATATTCGGGGGCATTGTAGTTTCGCCGAGCGGCACGACGGGGCGCTGGAGCGGTTAGACGGCCGGCGTGCGCCGAAGAAGAGCGTGGGCGAAGAGGAGAGTGGACGAAGAAGAGCACGTTCCCCCGGACACGATCGGTGGCGACGTTTCGCGCGGTTCGGACCGTACCAGAGCTCCGGCCAGCGTGCGTGGCAGTTAAGCCGTAGAGGAGCACCTTCCCCGGGCACGGGCGGTGCCAAGCGGCCCCTAAGTTTAACCGAATGGAAGCTCCGGAGGAGGAGGGCATGCTCGCGTCACAGTAAGCCGAAGAGGAGCACCTTCCCCGGGCACGGGCGGTTCCAAGCGGCCCCTAAGTTTAACCGAATGGAAGCTCCGGAGGAGGAGGGCATGCTCGCGTCACAGTAAGCCGAAGAGGAGCACCTTCCCCGGGCACGGGCGGTGCCAAGCGGCCCCTAAGTTTAACCGAATGGAAGCTCCGGACGGAGGAGGACGGGCGTGTGTCACAGTTAAGCCAAATTGGAGCACCTCTTCTGCCCGGGCACGAGCGGAGCGCGAGGCTGTCAGTTATGAATGAATAAATGAATAAATAAATAAAGAATGCCACCTTTCATTTCACAGGGCACACCGGACGGCGTACAAGCAGGTAAAAGTCGGAGTAATTAAATAAATACAAAAAGAATGGCTGGGGAATAAAAAAATAATACGTTTTAATAATAATTTGGTTTTTTTGTTATAACATGAATTTCACTCTCTCTCTCCCCGTATATATATATATATATATATATATATATATATATATATATATATATATATTTATTATATATATTGTATATTTTTTTTAAGCATTTTTGAAGGTGCGCCGCTACTTCGCGGATTTTCAGTTTTCGCGGGTGGTCTCGGTCCCCATTAACCGCGATAACCGAGGGTTCACTGTACTCCATAAAATTTACAAAAAGCGAGGTGAAACACTCAACCAGAGCTGCTTTTTTTTAACATTTCTCGAGGGCCATGGCGAGCCATTTCAAAAAAGCTGCACAACTAACGTATAAAATATTGATAAATTTGCTCGGCCTGATGTGTGTGTAAAGTTTTACGAGTTGTCGTTCATATTTAGAACCTCATAATCAGCTTTGTTTTATTGCCGAACAGTGCAATGCCACTCCCACAACTTTTCACGAAAAATCACGAATTTCGTATTGTGACATCCTCATGGCCGAAACAGTCATCCGAGCATATATGAGGGCGACCTTGTTGAGTTGCACGGAGAAAAACATCCAAGAAAATAACTTGTATTAGCTTTTACCAGTTGGTGGCGCTACTACTACGATGTAAAATAAGTTGGTAGATGTCTTCAGGGCTGAAGTATCCTCAAATGTGTACAACTTCGAGAAGATAGGATCATCTGAGTCATGTTGCCGGAGCTTTTGTTGCCACAGAGTACAATCGGACTTTTCAGCACCTTAATAGCCACGCCTTTTGCCAAAACGTCACAAAATTCGGCAGAGAGTAAGATCATTGTCTTGAGTCTTTTCTGACTAATTTTCAGTCGGATTCGTCAAAAGGGCACCGTGCAGTACGTGAAAATTAAAATAAAAACAAATTTTTGATTCCACTTGGCGGCACTGTGTGTATAACAAAATAATAACATTAAGATGTCTTCAGGTCGGGACGTTTTATTTACAGGTGAAGGTTTGGATTTTTAGGAGCATGTGCAGGGGAGTTATTAAGCATTCATTTATTTGTATTAGGTTCATTTTGTCTTCTTATTATTGATATTTGACTGATTCATTAAAAGCAGACAATTATGTTTTAGGTTAATTTTTTACCTGACATGTTTCGGCGAGTCTTTTGCCTTCTTCAGAGTGTCGCATGATGGTGTCTTGAGACCCGTCTTTATCAGCTGATGTTCCATGAGGGTGTGACTTACCTGTCAAAAAAATGAAAAATCAGAGCAGTCAAAGAACAAGCACAACATGAACATTACAAATCAGCAATCACTGACCACTGCAAAAGGGAAAACCACATCATGGACCGGGAGAAGGGCAGGGTCATCCGCACCGAAGAGAACAAACAACAGCGCTGGATCAGAGAGGCCATTGAGATCTGCAAGCGAGGCATAAAAACCATGAACAGAGACAAGGGAGCCTTCATCCTCTCTACCACCTGGAGCAGCATTTTGGCGGAGTGAACGGACAGCGGGGGGCGTGACTTGCCTTCATTCTTGTGACAGGTAAGTCACGCCCTCATGGAACATCAGCTGATAAAGACGGGCCACAAGACACCATCATGTGACACTCTGAAGAAGGCGAAAGACTTTCGTATTGTGACATCCTCAAGGCCTAAACACTCATCCGAGCAAATGTAAGGTAGATTTTGTTAACCTGCCCGGAGAAAAAAATCAACGAAAATGATTTGTATTTGTTTTAACCAGTTGGTGGCGCTACCACTGCGATCAAAAATAAGTTGGCAGCCGTCTTCAGGGCCTGAATATCCTCAAATGTGAAAAATTTCGAGAAGATGGATCATCTGAATCATTTTGCAGGAACTTTTGTTGCCACGGAGAATAATCAGACTCTGCGGCACCGTAATAGCCACGCCCTTCGAAGGAAAGTCACAAAAATAGGGTTAGAGTAAGATCAATGTCTTGAGTCTTTTCTAGCCAATTTTCAATCAGATTCGTTAAAAGGGCACCGTGCAGTACGTCAAAATGTAAAAAATGATATTGATTGGCGCAAGGTGTATAACTGAATATAAACATATAGATGTCTTCAGGTACAGACTCTTTATGTACATGTGAAGTTTTGGATTTTTAGCAGCATGTGCAGGAGAGTTATTAAGCATTTTGTCCATTGCGGCGAAGGAAATCTTAAGTGAAAACTTTGATGCCTCGCCCCCGTCATATAGTATTTCGGAAACAAAAAATTTTAGCCCCAGTGTTTGTGCCAGGTCTTCAGATGCTACAGACAGAATTTTAAGGCAATCAGATGAAGCCTTTAGGATCAGGGTGCAAAAGAATGACCCCTGTAAACATGCAAAAAAGGGCAAAAGTCGGACTTTCAAAAATTCATAACTCACTTCCTGTTCATATTAGACGTTAAAATATCAAATTTTTCGCCATGCCCGATGAGACTGCCAAGTTTGGTGAGTTTTTGTGCATGTTTCGGGGTCAAAAATGCGATCGAACAATCGGAAAAATAATAATAAAAATAATTTCTACAAAAACAATAGGGACTTCGCAGCGGTCGCTGCTCAGACCCTAATAATAATAATAATAATAATAATAAAAGTAATAATATCTTCTACAAAAACAATAGGGACCTCGCCGCGGTCGCTGCTCGGGCCCCAATAATAATTTCTACACAAAGTCCATTGTGGTGACCCGCCCCCTTTTAAGTAAATTCAAAATGGCCGACTTCCTGTAAAACCTAGCTCATTGCTCCAATAGACTTTTTTGTAGGTCTTGGTCTTATACATACAGTGAACCCTCGCTACTTCGCGGTTCACCTTTCGCGGGTTCAGTGCTTCGCGGGTCTAAAAAATATTCGGGGGCATTGTAGTTTCGCCGAGCGGCACGACGGGGCGCTGGAGCGGTTAGACGGCCGGCGTGCGCCGAAGAAGAGCGTGGGCGAAGAGGAGAGTGGACGAAGAAGAGCACGTTCCCCCGGACACGATCGGTGGCGACGTTTCGCGCGGTTCGGACCGTACCAGAGCTCCGGCCGGCGTGCATGGCAGTTAAGCCGTAGAGGAGCACCTTCCCCGGGCACGGGCGGTTCCAAGCGGCCCCTGAGTTTAACCGAATGGAAGTTCCGGAGGAGGAGGGCATGCTCGCGTCACAGTAAGCCGAAGAGGAGCACCTTCCCCGGGCACGGGCGGTTCCAAGCGGCCCCTAAGTTTAACCGAATGGAAGCTCCGGAGGAGGAGGGCATGCTCGCGTCACAGTAAGCCGAAGAGGAGCACCTTCCCCGGGCACGGGCGGTGCCAAGCGGCCCCTAAGTTTAACCGAATGGAAGCTCCGGGGGAGGAGGGCGGGCGTGTGTCACAGTTAAGCCGAATTGGAGCACCTCTTCTGCCGGGCACAAGCGGAGCGCGAGGCTGTCAGTTATGAATGAATAAATGAATAAATAAATAAAGAATGCCACCTTTCATTTCACAGGGCACACCGGACGGCGTACCAGCAGGTAAAAGTCGGAGTAATTAAATAAATACAAAAAGAATGGTTGGGGAATAAAAAAAATAATAAGTTTTAATAATAATTTGTTTTTTTTGTTATAACATGAATTTCACTCTCTCTCTCTCTCTCTCCCCCCGTATATATATATATATATATATATATATATATATATATATATTTATATATTTATTATATATATTGTAAATTTTTTTTAAGCATTTTTGAAGGTGCGCCGCTACTTCGCGGATTTTCAGTTTTCGCGGGTGGTCTCGGTCCCCATTAACCGCGATAACCGAGGGTTCACTGTACTCCATAAAATTTACAAAAAGCGAGGTGAAACACTCAACCAGGGCTGCTTTTTTGAACATTTCTCGAGGGCCATGGCGAGCCATTCCAAAAAAGCTGCACAACTAACGTATAAAATATTGATAAATTTGCTCGGCCTGATGTGTGTGTAAAGTTTCACGAGTTGTCGTTCATATTTAGAACCTCATAATCAGCTTTGTTTTATTGCCGAACAGTGCAATGCCACTCCCACAACTTTTCATGAAAAAGGACGAATTTCGTATTGTGACATCCTCATGGCCGAAACAGTCATCCGAGCATATATGAGGGCGACCTTGTTGAGTTGCACGGAGAAAAACATCCAAGAAAATAACTTGTATTAGCTTTTACCAGTTGGGGGCGCTACTACTACGATGAAAAATAAGTTGGTAGATGTCTTCAGGGCTGAAGTATCCTCAAATGTGTGCAACTTCGAGAAGATAGGATCATCTGAGTCATGTTGCTGGAGCTTTTGTTGCCACAGAGTACAATCGGACTTTTCAGCACCGTAATAGCCACGCCTTTTGCCAAAACGTCACAAAATTCGGCAGAGAGTAAGATCATTGTCTTGAGTCTTTTCTGACTAATTTTCAGTCGGATTCGTCGAAAGGGCACCGTGCAGTACGTGAAAATTAAAATAAAAACAAATTTTTGATTCCACTTGGCGGCACTGTGTGTATAACAAAATAATAACATAAAGATGTCTTCAGGTCGGGACGTTTTATTTACAGGTGAAGGTTTGGATTTTTAGGAGCATGTGCAGGGGAGTTATTAAGCATTCATTTATTTGTATTAGGTTCATTTTGTCTTCTTATTATTGATATTTGACTGATTCATTAAAAGCAGACAATTATGTTTTAGGTTAATTTTTTACCTGACATGTTTCGGGGAGTCTTTCGCCTACTTCAGAGTGTCGCATGATGGTGTCTTGAGCTGATGTTCCATGAGGGTGTGACTTACCTGTCAAAAAAATGAAAAAAATCAGAGCAGTAAAAGAACAAGCACAACATGAACATTACAAATCAGCAATCACTGACCACTGCAAAAGGGAAAACCACATCATGGACCGGGAGAAGGGCAGGGTCATCCGCACAGAAGAGAACAAACAACAGCGCTGGATCAGAGAGGCCATTGAGATCTGCAAGCGAGGCATAAAAACCATGAACAGAGACAAGGGAGCCTTCATCCTCTCTACCACCTGGACCAGCATCTTGGCGGAGTGAACGGACAGCGGGGGGCGTGACTTGCCTTCATTCTTGTGACAGGTAAGTCACGCCCTCATGGAACATCAGCTGATAAAGGCGGGTCACAAGACACCATCATGTGACACTCTGAAGAAGGCGAAAGACTTTCGTATTGTGACATGCTCAAGGCCTAAACACTCATCCGAGCAAATATAAGGTAGATTTTGTTAACATGCCCGGAGAAAAACATCAACGAAAATAATTTATATTTGTTTTAACCAGTTGGTGGCGCTACCACTGCGATCAAAAATAAGTTGGCAGCCGTCTTCAGGGCCTGAATATCCTCAAATGTGAAAAATTTCGAGAAGATGGATCATCTGAATCATTTTGCAGGAACTTTTGTTGCCACGGAGAATAATCAGACTCTGCGGCACCGTAATAGCCACGCCCTTCGAAGGAAAGTCACAAAAATAGGGATAGAGTAAGATCAATGTCTTGAGTCTTTTCTAGCCAATTTTCAATCAGATTCGTTAAAAGGGCACCGTGCAGTACGTCAAAATGTAAAAAATGATATTGATTGGCGCAAGGTGTATAACTGAATATAAACATATAGATGTCTTCAGGTACAGACTCTTTATGTACATGTGAAGTTTTGGATTTTTAGCAGCATGTGCAGGAGAGTTATTAAGCATTTTGTCCATTGCGGCGAAGGAAATCTTAAGTGAAAACTTTGATGCCCCGCCCCCGTCATATAGTATTTCGGAAACAAAAAATTTTATCCCCAGTGTTTGTCCCAGGTCTTCAGATGCTACAGACAGAATTTTAAGGCAATCAGATGAAGCCTTTAGGATCAGGGTGCAAAAGAATGACCCCTGTAAACATGCAAAAAAGGGCAAAAGTCGGACTTTCAAAAATTCATAACTCACTTCCTGTTCATATTAGACGTTAAAATATCAAATTTTTCGCCATGCCCGATGAGACTGCCAGGTTTGGTGAGTTTTTGTGCATGTTTCGGGGGTCAAAAATGCGATCGAACAATCGGAAAAATAATAATAATAATTTCTACAAAAACAATAGGGACTTCGCAGCGGTCGCTGCTCAGGCCCTAATAATAATAATAATAATAATAATAAAAGTAATAATATTTTCTACAAAAACAATAGGGACCTCGCCGCGGTCGCTGCTCGGGCCCCAATAATAATTTCTACACAAAGTCCATTGTGGTGACCCGCCCCCTTTTAAGTAAATTCAAAATGGCCGACTTCCTGTAAAACCTAGCTCATTGCTCCAAGAGACTTTTTTGTAGGTCTTGGTCTTATACATACAGTGAACCCTCGCTACTTCGCGGTTCACCTTTCGCAGGTTCAGTGCTTCGCGGGTCTAAAAAATATTCGGGGGCATTGTAGTTTCGCCGAGCGGCACGACGGGGCGCTGGAGCGGTTAGACGGCCGGCGTGCGCCGAAGAAGAGCGTGGGCGAAGAGGAGAGTGGACGAAGAAGAGCACGTTCCCCCGGACACGATCGGTGGCGACGTTTCGCGCGGTTCGGACCGTACCAGAGCTCCGGCCAGCGTGCGTGGCAGTTAAGCCGTAGAGGAGCACCTTCCCCGGGCACGGGCGGTGCCAAGCGGCCCCTAAGTTTAACCGAATGGAAGCTCCGGAGGAGGAGGGCATGCTCGCGTCACAGTAAGCCGAAGAGGAGCACCTTCCCCGGGCACGGGCGGTTCCAAGCGGCCCCTAAGTTTAACCGAATGGAAGCTCCGGAGGAGGAGGGCATGCTCGCGTCACAGTAAGCCGAAGAGGAGCACCTTCCCCGGGCACGGGCGGTGCCAAGCGGCCCCTAAGTTTAACCGAATGGAAGCTCCGGACGGAGGAGGACGGGCGTGTGTCACAGTTAAGCCAAATTGGAGCACCTCTTCTGCCCGGGCACGAGCGGAGCGCGAGGCTGTCAGTTATGAATGAATAAATGAATAAATAAATAAAGAATGCCACCTTTCATTTCACAGGGCACACCGGACGGCGTACAAGCAGGTAAAAGTCGGAGTAATTAAATAAATACAAAAAGAATGGCTGGGGAATAAAAAAATAATACGTTTTAATAATAATTTGGTTTTTTTGTTATAACATGAATTTCACTCTCTCTCTCCCCGTATATATATATATATATATATATATATATATATATATATATATATATATATATATTATTATATATATTGTATATTTTTTTTAAGCATTTTTGAAGGTGCGCCGCTACTTCGCGGATTTTCAGTTTTCGCGGGTGGTCTCGGTCCCCATTAACCGCGATAACCGAGGGTTCACTGTACTCCATAAAATTTACAAAAAGCGAGGTGAAACACTCAACCAGAGCTGCTTTTTTTTAACATTTCTCGAGGGCCATGGCGAGCCATTTCAAAAAAGCTGCACAACTAACGTATAAAATATTGATAAATTTGCTCGGCCTGATGTGTGTGTAAAGTTTTACGAGTTGTCGTTCATATTTAGAACCTCATAATCAGCTTTGTTTTATTGCCGAACAGTGCAATGCCACTCCCACAACTTTTCACGAAAAATCACGAATTTCGTATTGTGACATCCTCATGGCCGAAACAGTCATCCGAGCATATATGAGGGCGACCTTGTTGAGTTGCACGGAGAAAAACATCCAAGAAAATAACTTGTATTAGCTTTTACCAGTTGGTGGCGCTACTACTACGATGTAAAATAAGTTGGTAGATGTCTTCAGGGCTGAAGTATCCTCAAATGTGTACAACTTCGAGAAGATAGGATCATCTGAGTCATGTTGCCGGAGCTTTTGTTGCCACAGAGTACAATCGGACTTTTCAGCACCTTAATAGCCACGCCTTTTGCCAAAACGTCACAAAATTCGGCAGAGAGTAAGATCATTGTCTTGAGTCTTTTCTGACTAATTTTCAGTCGGATTCGTCAAAAGGGCACCGTGCAGTACGTGAAAATTAAAATAAAAACAAATTTTTGATTCCACTTGGCGGCACTGTGTGTATAACAAAATAATAACATTAAGATGTCTTCAGGTCGGGACGTTTTATTTACAGGTGAAGGTTTGGATTTTTAGGAGCATGTGCAGGGGAGTTATTAAGCATTCATTTATTTGTATTAGGTTCATTTTGTCTTCTTATTATTGATATTTGACTGATTCATTAAAAGCAGACAATTATGTTTTAGGTTAATTTTTTACCTGACATGTTTCGGCGAGTCTTTTGCCTTCTTCAGAGTGTCGCATGATGGTGTCTTGAGACCCGTCTTTATCAGCTGATGTTCCATGAGGGTGTGACTTACCTGTCAAAAAAATGAAAAATCAGAGCAGTCAAAGAACAAGCACAACATGAACATTACAAATCAGCAATCACTGACCACTGCAAAAGGGAAAACCACATCATGGACCGGGAGAAGGGCAGGGTCATCCGCACCGAAGAGAACAAACAACAGCGCTGGATCAGAGAGGCCATTGAGATCTGCAAGCGAGGCATAAAAACCATGAACAGAGACAAGGGAGCCTTCATCCTCTCTACCACCTGGAGCAGCATTTTGGCGGAGTGAACGGACAGCGGGGGGCGTGACTTGCCTTCATTCTTGTGACAGGTAAGTCACGCCCTCATGGAACATCAGCTGATAAAGACGGGCCACAAGACATCATCATGTGACACTCTGAAGAAGGCGAAAGACTTTCGTATTGTGACATCCTCAAGGCCTAAACACTCATCCGAGCAAATGTAAGGTAGATTTTGTTAACCTGCCCGGAGAAAAAAATCAACGAAAATGATTTGTATTTGTTTTAACCAGTTGGTGGCGCTACCACTGCGATCAAAAATAAGTTGGCAGCCGTCTTCAGGGCCTGAATATCCTCAAATGTGAAAAATTTCGAGAAGATGGATCATCTGAATCATTTTGCAGGAACTTTTGTTGCCACGGAGAATAATCAGACTCTGCGGCACCGTAATAGCCACGCCCTTCGAAGGAAAGTCACAAAAATAGGGATAGAGTAAGATCAATGTCTTGAGTCTTTTCTAGCCAATTTTCAATCAGATTCGTTAAAAGGGCACCGTGCAGTACGTCAAAATGTAAAAAATGATATTGATTGGCGCAAGGTGTATAACTGAATATAAACATATAGATGTCTTCAGGTACAGACTCTTTATGTACATGTGAAGTTTTGGATTTTTAGCAGCATGTGCAGGAGAGTTATTAAGCATTTTGTCCATTGCGGCGAAGGAAATCTTAAGTGAAAACTTTGATGCCTCGCCCCCGTCATATAGTATTTCGGAAACAAAAAATTTTAGCCCCAGTGTTTGTGCCAGGTCTTCAGATGCTACAGACAGAATTTTAAGGCAATCAGATGAAGCCTTTAGGATCAGGGTGCAAAAGAATGACCCCTGTAAACATGCAAAAAAGGGCAAAAGTCGGACTTTCAAAAATTCATAACTCACTTCCTGTTCATATTAGACGTTAAAATATCAAATTTTTCGCCATGCCCGATGAGACTGCCAAGTTTGGTGAGTTTTTGTGCATGTTTCGGGGGTCAAAAATGCGATCGAACAATCGGAAAAATAATAATAAAAATAATTTCTACAAAAACAATAGGGACTTCGCAGCGGTCGCTGCTCAGACCCTAATAATAATAATAATAATAATAATAAAAGTAATAATATCTTCTACAAAAACAATAGGGACCTCGCCGCGGTCGCTGCTCGGGCCCCAATAATAATTTCTACACAAAGTCCATTGTGGTGACCCGCCCCCTTTTAAGTAAATTCAAAATGGCCGACTTCCTGTAAAACCTAGCTCATTGCTCCAATAGACTTTTTTGTAGGTCTTGGTCTTATACATACAGTGAACCCTCGCTACTTCGCGGTTCACCTTTCGCGGGTTCAGTGCTTCGCGGGTCTAAAAAATATTCGGGGGCATTGTAGTTTCGCCGAGCGGCACGACGGGGCGCTGGAGCGGTTAGACGGCCGGCGTGCGCCGAAGAAGAGCGTGGGCGAAGAGGAGAGTGGACGAAGAAGAGCACGTTCCCCCGGACACGATCGGTGGCGACGTTTCGCGCGGTTCGGACCGTACCAGAGCTCCGGCCAGCGTGCGTGGCAGTTAAGCCGTAGAGGAGCACCTTCCCCGGGCACGGGCGGTGCCAAGCGGCCCCTAAGTTTAACCGAATGGAAGCTCCGGAGGAGGAGGGCATGCTCGCGTCACAGTAAGCCGAAGAGGAGCACCTTCCCCGGGCACGGGCGGTTCCAAGCGGCCCCTAAGTTTAACCGAATGGAAGCTCCGGAGGAGGAGGGCATGCTCGCGTCACAGTAAGCCGAAGAGGAGCACCTTCCCCGGGCACGGGCGGTGCCAAGCGGCCCCTAAGTTTAACCGAATGGAAGCTCCGGGGGAGGAGGACGGGCGTGTGTCACAGTTAAGCCAAATTGGAGCACCTCTTCTGCCCGGGCACGAGCGGAGCGCGAGGCTGTCAGTTATGAATGAATAAATGAATAAATAAATAAAGAATGCCACCTTTCATTTCACAGGGCACACCGGACGGCGTACCAGCAGGTAAAAGTCGGAGTAATTAAATAAATACAAAAAGAATGGCTGGGGAATAAAAAAATAATACGTTTTAATAATAATTTGTTTGTTTTTTTATAACATGAATTTCACTCTCTCTCTCCCCGTATATATATATATATATATATATATATATATATATATTTATATATTTATTATATATATTGTATATTTTTTTTAAGCATTTTTGAAGGTGCGCCGCTACTTCGCGGATTTTCAGTTTTCGCGGATGGTCTCGGTCCCCATTAACCGCGATAACAGAGAGTTCACTGTACTCCATAAAATTTACAAAAAGCGAGGTGAAACATTCAACCAGAGCTGCTTTTTTTTAACATTTCTCGAGGGCCATGGCGAGCCATTTCAAAAAAGCTGCACAACTAACGTATAAAATATTGATAAATTTGCTCGGCCTGATGTGTGTGTAAAGTTTTACGAGTTGTCGTTCATATTTAGAACCTCATAATCAGCTTTGTTTTATTGCCGAACAGTGCAATGCCACTCCCACAACTTTTCACGAAAAATCACGAATTTCGTATTGTGACATCCTCATGGCCGAAACAGTCATCCGAGCATATATGAGGGCGACCTTGTTGAGTTGCACGGAGAAAAACATCCAAGAAAATAACTTGTATTAGCTTTTACCAGTTGGTGGCGCTACTACTACGATGTAAAATAAGTTGGTAGATGTCTTCAGGGCTGAAGTATCCTCAAATGTGTACAACTTCGAGAAGATAGGATCATCTGAGTCATGTTGCCGGAGCTTTTGTTGCCACAGAGTACAATCGGACTTTTCAGCACCTTAATAGCCACGCCTTTTGCCAAAACGTCACAAAATTCGGCAGAGAGTAAGATCATTGTCTTGAGTCTTTTCTGACTAATTTTCAGTCGGATTCGTCAAAAGGGCACCGTGCAGTACGTGAAAATTAAAATAAAAACAAATTTTTGATTCCACTTGGCGGCACTGTGTGTATAACAAAATAATAACATTAAGATGTCTTCAGGTCGGGACGTTTTATTTACAGGTGAAGGTTTGGATTTTTAGGAGCATGTGCAGGGGAGTTATTAAGCATTCATTTATTTGTATTAGGTTCATTTTGTCTTCTTATTATTGATATTTGACTGATTCATTAAAAGCAGACAATTATGTTTTAGGTTAATTTTTTACCTGACATGTTTCGGCGAGTCTTTCGCCTTCTTCAGAGTGTCGCATGATGGTGTCTTGAGACCCGTCTTTATCAGCTGATGTTCCATGAGGGTGTGACTTACCTGTCAAAAAAATGAAAAAATCAGAGCAGTAAAAGAACAAGCACAACATGAACATTACAAATCAGCAATCACTGACCACTGCAAAAGGGAAAACCACATCATGGACCGGGAGAAGGGCAGGGTCATCCGCACCGAAGAGAACAAACAACAGCGCTGGATCAGAGAGGCCATTGAGATCTGCAAGCGAGGCATAAAAACCATGAACAGAGACAAGGGAGCCTTCATCCTCTCTACCACCTGGAGCAGCATTTTGGCGGAGTGAACGGACAGCGGGGGGCGTGACTTGCCTTCATTCTTGTGACAGGTAAGTCACGCCCTCATGGAACATCAGCTGATAAAGACGGGCCACAAGACACCATCATGTGACACTCTGAAGAAGGCGAAAGACTTTCGTATTGTGACATCCTCAAGGCCTAAACACTCATCCGAGCAAATGTAAGGTAGATTTTGTTAACCTGCCCGGAGAAAAACATCAACGAAAATAATTTGTATTTGTTTTAACCAGTTGGTGGCGCTACCACTGCGATCAAAAATAAGTTGGCAGCCGTCTTCAGGGCCTGAATATCCTCAAATGTGAAAAATTTCGAGAAGATGGATCATCTGAATCATTTTGCAGGAACTTTTGTTGCCACGGAGAATAATCAGACTCTGCGGCACCGTAATAGCCACGCCCTTCGAAGGAAAGTCACAAAAATAGGGATAGAGTAAGATCAATGTCTTGAGTCTTTTCTAGCCAATTTTCAATCAGATTCGTTAAAAGGGCACCGTGCAGTACGTCAAAATGTAAAAAATGATATTGATTGGCGCAAGGTGTATAACTGAATATAAACATATAGATGTCTTCAGGTACAGACTTTTTATGTACATGTGAAGTTTTGGATTTTTAGCAGCATGTGCAGGAGAGTTATTAAGCATTTTGTCCATTGCGGCGAAGGAAATCTTAAGTGAAAACTTTGAAGCCCCGCCCCCGTCATATAGTATTTCGGAAACAAAAAATTTTAGCCCCAGTGTTTGTCCCAGGTCTTCAGATGCTACAGACAGAATTTTAAGGCAATCAGATGAAGCCTTTAGGATCAGGGTGCAAAAGAATGACCCCTGTAAACATGCAAAAAAGGGCAAAAGTCGGACTTTCAAAAATTCATAACTCACTTCCTGTTCATATTAGACGTTAAAATATCAAATTTTTCGCCATGCCCGATGAGACTGCCAAGTTTGGTGAGTTTTTGTGCATGTTTCGGGGTCAAAAATGCGATCGAACAATCCGAAAAATAATAATAATAATAATTTCTACAAAAACAATAGGGACTTCGCAGCGGTCGCTGCTCAGGCCCTAATAATAATAATAATAATAATAATAAAAGTAATAATATTTTCTACAAAAACAATAGGGACCTCGCCGCGGTCGCTGCTCGGGCCCCAATAATAATTTCTACACAAAGTCCATTGTGGTGACCCGCCCCCTTTTAAGTAAATTCAAAATGGCCGACTTCCTGTAAAACCTAGCTCATTGCTCCAAGAGACTTTTTTGTAGGTCTTGGTCTTATACATACAGTGAACCCTCGCTACTTCGCGGTTCACCTTTCGCGGGTTCAGTGCTTCGCGGGTCTAAAAAATATTCGGGGGCATTGTAGTTTCGCCGAGCGGCACGACGGGGCGCTGGAGCGGTTAGACGGCCGGCGTGCGCCGAAGAAGAGCGTGGGCGAAGAGGAGAGTGGACGAAGAAGAGCACGTTCCCCCGGACACGATCGGTGGCGACGTTTCGCGCGGTTCGGACCGTACCAGAGCTCCGGCCAGCGTGCGTGGCAGTTAAGCCGTAGAGGAGCACCTTCCCCGGGCACGGGCGGTGCCAAGCGGCCCCTAAGTTTAACCGAATGGAAGCTCCGGAGGAGGAGGGCATGCTCGCGTCACAGTAAGCCGAAGAGGAGCACCTTCCCCGGGCACGGGCGGTTCCAAGCGGCCCCTAAGTTTAACCGAATGGAAGCTCCGGAGGAGGAGGGCATGCTCGCGTCACAGTAAGCCGAAGAGGAGCACCTTCCCCGGGCACGGGCGGTTCCAAGCGGCCCCTAAGTTTAACCGAATGGAAGCTCCGGAGGAGGAGGGCATGCTCGCGTCACAGTAAGCCGAAGAGGAGCACCTTCCCCGGGCACGGGCGGTGCCAAGCGGCCCCTAAGTTTAACCGAATGGAAGCTCCGGGGGAGGAGGACGGGCGTGTGTCACAGTTAAGCCAAATTGGAGCACCTCTTCTGCCCGGGCACGAGCGGAGCGCGAGGCTGTCAGTTATGAATGAATAAATGAATAAATAAATAAAGAATGCCACCTTTCATTTCACAGGGCACACCGGACGGCGTACCAGCAGGTAAAAGTCGGAGTAATTAAATAAATACAAAAAGAATGGCTGGGGAATAAAAAAATAATACGTTTTAATAATAATTTGTTTTTTTTGTTATAACATGAATTTCACTCTCTCTCTCCCCGTATATATATATATATATATATATATATATATATATATATATATATATATTTATATATTTATTATATATATTGTATATTTTTTTTAAGCATTTTTGAAGGTGCGCCGCTACTTCGCGGATTTTCAGTTTTCGCGGGTGGTCTCGGTCCCCATTAACCGCGATAACCGAGGGTTCACTGTACTCCATAAAATTTACAAAAAGCGAGGTGAAACACTCAACCAGAGCTGCTTTTTTTTAACATTTCTCGAGGGCCATGGCGAGCCATTTCAAAAAAGCTGCACAACTAACGTATAAAATATTGATAAATTTGCTCGGCCTCATGTGTGTGTAAAGTTTCACGAGTTGTCGTTCATATTTAGAACCTCATAATCAGCGTTGTTTTATTGCCGAACAGTGCAATGCCACTCCCACAACTTTTCACGAAAAAGGACTAATTTCGTATTGTGACATCCTCATGGCCGAAACAGTCATCCGAGCATATATGAGGGCGACCTTGTTGAGTTGCACGGAGAAAAACATCCAAGAAAATAACTTGTATTAGCTTTTACCAGTTGGTGGCGCTACTACTACGATGTAAAATAAGTTGGTAGATGTCTTCAGGGCTGAAGTATCCTCAAATGTGTACAACTTCGAGAAGATAGGATCATCTGAGTCATGTTGCCGGAGCTTTTGTTGCCACAGAGTACAATCGGACTTTTCAGCACCTTAATAGCCACGCCTTTTGCAAAAACGTCACAAAATTCGGCAGAGAGTAAGATCATTGTCTTGAGTCTTTTCTGACTAATTTTCAGTCGGATTCGTCAAAAGGGCACCGTGCAGTACGTGAAAATTAAAATTAAAAAAAATTTTTGATTCCACTTGGCGGCACTGTGTGTATAACAAAATAATAACATTAAGATGTCTTCAGGTCGGGACGTTTTATTTACAGGTGAAGGTTTGGATTTTTAGGAGCATGTGCAGGGGAGTTATTAAGCATTCATTTATTTGTATTAGGTTCATTTTGTCTTCTTATTATTGATATTTGACTGATTCATTAAAAGCAGACAATTATGTTTTAGGTTAATTTTTTACCTGACATGTTTCGGCGAGTCTTTCGCCTTCTTCAGAGTGTCGCATGATGGTGTCTTGAGACCCGTCTTTATCAGCTGATGTTCCATGAGGGTGTGACTTACCTGTCAAAAAAATGAAAAAATCAGAGCAGTAAAAGAACAAACACAACATGAACATTACAAATCAGCAATCACTGACCACTGCAAAAGGGAAAACCACATCATGGACCGGGAGAAGGGCAGGGTCATCCGCACAGAAGAGAACAAACAACAGCGCTGGATCAGAGAGGCCATTGAGATCTGCAAGCGAGGCATAAAAACCATGAACAGAGACAAGGGAGCCTTCATCCTCTCTACCACCTGGACCAGCATCTTGGCGGAGTGAACGGACAGCGGGGGGCGTGACTTGCCTTCATTCTTGTGACAGGTAAGTCACGCCCTCATGGAACATCAGCTGATAAAGACGGGTCACAAGACAGCATCATGTGACACTCTGAAGAAGGCGAAAGACTTTTGTATTGTGACATGCTCAAGGCCTAAACACTCATCCGAGCAAATATAAGGTAGATTTTGTTCACCTGCCCGGAGAAAAACATCAACGAAAATAATTTGTATTTGTTTTAACCAGTTGGTGGCGCTACCACTGCGATCAAAAATAAGTTGGCAGCCGTCTTCAGGGCCTGAATATCCTCAAATGTGAAAGATTTCCAGAAGATGGATCATCTGAATCATTTTGCAGGAACTTTTGTTGCCACGGAGAATAATCAGACTCTGCGGCACCATAATAGCCACGCCCTTTGAAGGAAAGTCATAAAAATAGGGATAGAGTAAGATCAATGTCTTGAGTCTTTTCTAGCCAATTTTCAATCGGATTCGTTAAAAGGGCACCATGCAGTACGTCAAAATGTAAAAAATGATATTGATTGGCGCAAGGTGTATAACTGAATATAAACATATAGATGTCTTCAGGTACAGACTCTTTATGTACATGTGAAGTTTTGGATTTTTAGCAGCATGTGCAGGAGAGTTATTAAGCATTTTGTCCATTGCGGCGAAGGAAATCTTAAGTGAAAACTTTGAAGCCCCGCCCCCGTCATGTAGTATTTCGGAAACAAAAAATTTTAGCCCCAGTGTTTGTCCCAGGTCTTCAGATGCTACAGACAGAATTTTAAGGCAATCAGATGAAGCCTTTAGGATCAGGGTGCAAAAGAATGACCCCTGTAAACATGCAAAAAAGGGCAAAAGTCGGACTTTCAAAAATTCATAACTCACTTCCTGTTCATATTAGACGTTAAAATATCAAATTTTTCGCCATGCCCGATGAGACTGCCAAGTTTGGTGAGTTTTTGTGCATGTTTCGGGGGTCAAAAATGCGATCGAACAATCGGAAAAATAATAATAATAATAATTTCTACAAAAACAATAGGGACTTCGCAGCGGTCGCTGCTCAGGCCCTAATAATAATAATAATAATAATAATAAAAGTAATAATGTTTTCTACAAAAACAATAGGGACCTCGCCGCGGTCGCTGCTCGGGCCCCAATAATAATTTCTACACAAAGTCCATTGTGGTGACCCGCCCCCTTTTAAGTAAATTCAAAATGGCCGACTTCCTGTAAAACCTAGCTCATTGCTCCAAGAGACTTTTTTGTAGGTCTTGGTCTTATACATACAGTGAACCCTCGCTACTTCGCGGTTCACCTTTCGCGGGTTCAGTGCTTCGCGGGTCTAAAAAATATTCGGGGGCATTGTAGTTTCGCCGAGCGGCACGACGGGGCGCTGGAGCGGTTAGACGGCCGGCGTGCGCCGAAGAAGAGCGTGGGCGAAGAGGAGAGTGGACGAAGAAGAGCACGTTCCCCCGGACACGATCGGTGGCGACGTTTCGCGCGGTTCGGACCGTACCAGAGCTCCGGCCGGCGTGCGTGGCAGTGAAGCCGTAGAGGAGCACCTTCCCCGGGCACGGGCGGTTCCAAGCGGCCCCTAAGTTTAACCGAATGGAAGCTCCGGAGGAGGAGGGCATGCTCGCGTCACAGTAAGCCGAAGAGGAGCACCTTCCCCGGGCACGGGCGGTGCCAAGCGGCCCCTAAGTTTAACCGAATGGAAGCTCCGGGGGAGGAGGGCGGGCGTGTGTCACAGTTAAGCCAAATTGGAGCACCTCTTCTGCCCGGGCACGAGCGGAGCGCGAGGCTGTCAGTTATGAATGAATAAATGAATAAATAAATAAAGAAAGCCACCTTTCATTTCACAGGGCACACCGGACGGCGTACCAGCAGGTAAAAGTCGGAGTAATTAAATAAATACTAAAAGAATGGCTGGGGAATAAAAAAATAATACGTTTTAATAATAATTTGTTTTTTTTGTTATAACATGAATTTCACTCTCTCTCTCCCCGTATATATATATATATATATATATATATATATATATATATTTATTATATATATTGTATATTTTTTTTAAGCATTTTTGAAGGTGCGCCGCTACTTCGCGGATTTTCAGTTTTCGCGGGTGGTCTCGGTCCCCATTAACCGCGATAACCGAGGGTTCACTGTACTCCATAAAATTTACAAAAAGCGAGGTGAAACACTCAACCAGAGCTGCTTTTTTTAACATTTCTCGAGGGCCATGGCGAGCCATTTCAAAAAAGCTGCACAACTAACGTATAAAATATTGATAAATTTGCTCGGCCTGATGTGTGTGTAAAGTTTTACGAGTTGTCGTTCATATTTAGAACCTCATAATCAGCTTTGTTTTATTGCCGAACAGTGCAATGCCACTCCCACAACTTTTCACGAAAAAGGACGAATTTCGTATTGTGACATCCTCATGGCCGAAACAGTCATCCGAGCATATATGAGGGCGACCTTGTTGAGTTGCACGGAGAAAAACATCCAAGAAAATAACTTGTATTAGCTTTTACCAGTTGGTGGCGCTACTACTACGATGTAAAATAAGTTGGTAGATGTCTTCAGGGCTGAAGTATCCTCAAATGTGTACAACTTCGAGAAGATAAGATCATCTGAGTCATGTTGCCGGAGCTTTTGTTGCCACAGAGTACAATCGGACTTTTCAGCACCTTAATAGCCACGCCTTTTGCCAAAACGCCACAAAATTCGGCAGAGAGTAAGATCATTGTCTTGAGTCTTTTCTGACTAATTTTCAGTCGGATTCGTCAAAAGGGCACCGTGCAGTACGTGAAAATTAAAATAAAAACAAATTTTTGATTCCACTTGGCGGCACTGTGTGTATAACAAAATAATAACATTACGATGTCTTCAGGTCGGGACGTTTTATTTACAGGTGAAGGTTTGGATTTTTAGGAGCATGTGCAGGGGAGTTATTAAGCATTCATTTATTTGTATTAGGTTCATTTTGTCTTCTTATTATTGATATTTGACTGATTCATTAAAAGCAGACAATTATGTTTTAGGTTAATTTTTTACCTGACATGTTTCGGCGAGTCTTTCGCCTTCTTCAGAGTGTCGCATGATGGTGTCTTGAGCTGATGTTCCATGAGGGTGTGACTTACCTGTCAAAAAAATGAAAAAAATCAGAGCAGTAAAAGAACAAGCACAACATGAACATTACAAATCAGCAATCACTGACCACTGCAAAAGGGAAAACCACATCATGGACCGGGAGAAGGGCAGGGTCATCCGCACAGAAGAGAACAAACAACAGCGCTGGATCAGAGAGGCCATTGAGATCTGCAAGCGAGGCATAAAAACCATGAACAGAGACAAGGGAGCCTTCATCCTCTCTACCACCTGGACCAGCATCTTGGCGGAGTGAACGGACAGCGGGGGGCGTGACTTGCCTTCATTCTTGTGACAGGTAAGTCACGCCCTCATGGAACATCAGCTGATAAAGACGGGTCACAAGACAGCATCATGTGACACTCTGAAGAAGGCGAAAGACTTTCGTATTGTGACATGCTCAAGGCCTAAACACTCATCCGAGCAAATATAAGGTAGATTTTGTTCACCTGCCCGGAGAAAAACATCAACGAAAATAATTTGTATTTGTTTTAACCAGTTGGTGGCGCTACCACTGCGATCAAAAATAAGTTGGCAGCCGTCTTCAGGGCCTGAATATCCTCAAATGTGAAAAATTTCGAGAAGATGGATCATCTGAATCATTTTGCAGGAACTTTTGTTGCCACGGAGAATAATCAGACTCTGCGGCACCGTAATAGCCACGCCCTTCGAAGGAAAGTCACAAAAATAGGGATAGAGTAAGATCAATGTCTTGAGTCTTTTCTAGCCAATTTTCAATCAGATTCGTTAAAAGGGCACCGTGCAGTACGTCAAAATGTAAAAAATGATATTGATTGGCGCAAGGTGTATAACTGAATATAAACATATAGATGTCTTCAGGTACAGACTTTTTATGTACATGTGAAGTTTTGGATTTTTAGCAGCATGTGCAGGAGAGTTATTAAGCATTTTGTCCATTGCGGCGAAGGAAATCTTAAGTGAAAACTTTGAAGCCCCGCCCCCGTCATATAGTATTTCGGAAACAAAAAATTTTAGCCCCAGTGTTTGTCCCAGGTCTTCAGATGCTACAGACAGAATTTTAAGGCAATCAGATGAAGCCTTTAGGATCAGGGTGCAAAAGAATGACCCCTGTAAACATGCAAAAAAGGGCAAAAGTCGGACTTTCAAAAATTCATAACTCACTTCCTGTTCATATTAGACGTTAAAATATCAAATTTTTCGCCATGCCCGATGAGACTGCCAAGTTTGGTGAGTTTTTTTGCATGTTTCGGGGGTCAAAAATGCGATCGAACAATCGGAAAAATAATAATAATAATAATTTCTACAAAAACAATAGGGACTTTGCAGCGGTCGCTGCTCAGGCCCTAATAATAATAATAATAATATTAATAATAATAAAAGTAATAATATTTTCTACAAAAACAATAGGGACCTCGCAGCCGTCGCAGCTCGGGCCCTAATAACAATTTCTAGAAAAACAATAGGGACCTCGCAGCGGTCACTGCTCGGGCCCTAATAATAATAATAATAAAAATAATAATAATTTCCACAAAAACAATGGGGACCTCGTAGCGGTCGCTGCTCAGGCCCTAATAATAATTTCTACAAAAACAATAGGGACCTCGCCGCCGTCGCTGCTCGGGCCCCAATAATAATTTCTACACAAAGTCCATTGTGGTGACCCGCCCCCTTTTAAGTAAATTCAAAATGGCCGACTTCCTGTAAAACCTAGCTCATTGCTCCAAGAGACTTTTTTGTAGGTCTTGGTCTTATACATACAGTGAACCCTCGCTACTTCGCGGTTCACCTTTCGCGGGTTCAGTGCTTCGCGGGTCTAAAAAATATTCGGGGGCATTGTAGTTTCGCCGAGCGGCACGACGGGGCGCTGGAGCGGTTAGACGGCCGGCGTGCGCCGAAGAAGAGCGTGGGCGAAGAGGAGAGTGGACGAAGAAGAGCACGTTCTCCCGGACACGATCGGTGGCGACGTTTCGCGCGGTTCGGACCGTACCAGAGCTCCGGCCGGCGTGCGTGGCAGTTAAGCCGTAGAGGAGCACCTTCCCCGGGCACGGGCGGTGCCAAGCGGCCCCTAAGTTTAACCGAATGGAAGCTCCGGAGGAGGAGGGCATGCTCGCGTCACAGTAAGCCGAAGAGGAGCACCTTCCCCGGGCACGGGCGGTTCCAAGCGGCCCCTAAGTTTAACCGAATGGAAGCTCCGGAGGAGGAGGGCATGCTCGCGTCACAGTAAGCCGAAGAGGAGCACCTTCCCCGGGCACGGGCGGTTCCAAGCGGCCCCTAAGTTTAACTGAATGGAAGCTCCGGAGGAGGAGGGCATGCTCGCGTCACAGTAAGCCGAAGAGGAGCACCTTCCCCGGGCACGGGCGGTGCCAAGCGGCCCCTAAGTTTAACCGAATGGAAGTTCCGGGGGAGGAGGGCGGGCGTGTGTCACAGTTAAGCCGAATTGGAGCACCTCTTCCGCCCGGGCACGAGCGGAGCGCGAGGCTGTCAGTTATGAATGAATAAATAAATAAAGAATGCCACCTTTCATTTCACAGGGCACACCGGACGGCGTACCAGCAGGTAAAAGTCGGAGTAATTAAATAAATACAAAAAGAATGGCTGGGGAATAAAAAAATAATACGTTTTAATAATAATTTGGTTTTTTTGTTATAAAATGAATTTCACTCTCTCTCTCCCCGTATATATATATATATATATATATATATATATATATATATATATTTATTATATATATTGTATATTTTTTTTAAGCATTTTTGAAGGTGCGCCGCTACTTCGCGGATTTTCAGTTTTCGCGGGTGGTCTCGGTCCCCATTAACCGCGATAACCGAGGGTTCACTGTACTCCATAAAATTTACAAAAAGCGAGGTGAAACACTCAATCAGGGCTGCTTTTTTGAACATTTCTCGAGGGCCATGGCGAGCCATTTCAAAAAAGCTGCACAACTAACGTATAAAATATTGATAAATTTGCTCGGCCTGATGTGTGTGTAAAGTTTCACGAGTTGTCGTTCATATTTAGAACCTCATAATCAGCGTTGTTTTATTGCCGAACAGTGCAATGCCACTCCCACAACTTTTCACGAAAAAGGACTAATTTCGTATTGTGACATCCTCATGGCCGAAACAGTCATCCGAGCATATATGAGGGCGACCTTGTTGAGTTGCACGGAGAAAAACATCCAAGAAAATAACTTGTATTAGCTTTTACCAGTTGGTGGCGCTACTACTACGATGAAAAATAAGTCGGTAGATGTCTTCAGGGCTGAAGTATCCTCAAATGTGTACAACTTCGAGAAGATAGGATCATCTGAGTCATGTTGCCGGAGCTTTTGTTGCCACAGAGTACAATCGGACTTTTCAGCACCGTAATAGCCACGCCTTTTGCCAAAACGTCACAAAATTCGGCAGAGAGTAAGATCATTGTCTTGAGTCTTTTCTGACTAATTTTCAGTCGGATTCGTCAAAAGGGCACCGTGCAGTACGTGAAAATTAAAATAAAAACAAATTTTTTATTCCACTTGGCGGCGCTGTGTGTATAACAAAATAATAACATTAAGATGTCTTCAGGTCGGGACGTTTTATTTACAGGTGAAGGTTTGGATTTTTAGGAGCATGTGCAGGGGAGTTATTAAGCATTCATTTATTTGTATTAGGTTCATTTTGTCTTCTTATTATTGATATTTGACTGATTCATTAAAAGCAGACAATTATGTTTTAGGTTAATTTTTTACCTGACATGTTTCGGCGAGACTTTTGCCTTCTTCAGAGTGTCGCATGATGGTGTCTTGAGACCCCTCTTTATCAGCTGATGTTCCATGAGGGTGTGACTTACCTGTCAAAAAAATGAAAAAATCAGAGCAGTAAAAGAACAAGCACAACATGAACATTACAAATCAGCAATCACTGACCACTGCAAAAGGGAAAACCACATCATGGACCGGGAGAAGGGCAGGGTCATCCGCACCGAAGAGAACAAACAACAGCGCTGGATCAGAGAGGCCATTGAGATCTGCAAGCGAGGCATAAAAACCATGAACAGAGACAAGGGAGCCTTCATCCTCTCTACCACCTGGAGCAGCATTTTGGCGGAGTGAACGGACAGCGGGGGGCGTGACTTGCCTTCATTCTTGTGACAGGTAAGTCACGCCCTCATGGAACATCAGCTGATAAAGACGGGCCACAAGACACCATCATGTGACACTCTGAAGAAGGCGAAAGACTTTCGTATTGTGACATCCTCAAGGCCTAAACACTCATCCGAGCAAATGTAAGGTAGATTTTGTTAACCTGCCCGGAGAAAAAAATCAACGAAAATAATTTGTATTTGTTTTAACCAGTTGGTGGCGCTACCACTGCGATCAAAAATAAGTTGGCAGCCGTCTTCAGGGCCTGAATATCCTCAAATGTGAAAAATTTCGAGAAGATGGATCATCTGAATCATTTTGCAGGAACTTTTGTTGCCACGGAGAATAATCAGAATCTGCGGCACCGTAATAGCCACGCCCTTCGAAGGAAAGTCACAAAAATAGGGATAGAGTAAGATCAATGTCTTGAGTCTTTTCTAGCCAATTTTCAATCAGATTCGTTAAAAGGGCACCGTGCAGTACGTCAAAATGTAAAAAATGATATTGATTGGCGCAAGGTGTATAACTGAATATAAACATATAGATGTCTTCAGGTACAGACTCTTTATGTACATGTGAAGTTTTGGATTTTTAGCAGCATGTGCAGGAGAGTTATTAAGCATTTTGTCCATTGCGGCGAAGGAAATCTTAAGTGAAAACTTTGATGCCCCGCCCCCGTCATATAGTATTTCGGAAACAAAAAATTTTAGCCCCAGTGTTTGTCCCAGGTCTTCAGATGCTACAGACAGAATTTTAAGGCAATCAGATGAAGCCTTTAGGATCAGGGTGCAAAAGAATGACCCCTGTAAACATGCAAAAAAGGGCAAAAGTCGGACTTTCAAAAATTCATAACTCACTTCTTGTTCATATTAGACGTTAAAATATCAAATTTTTCGCCATGCCCGATGAGACTGCCAAGTTTGGTGAGTTTTTGTGCATGTTTCGGGGGTCAAAAATGCGATCGAACAATCCGAAAAATAATAATAATAATAATTTCTACAAAAACAATAGGGACTTCGCAGCGGTCGCTGCTCAGGCCCTAATAATAATAATAATAATAATAATAAAAGTAATAATATTTTCTACAAAAACAATAGGGACCTCGCCGCGGTCGCTGCTCGGGCCCCAATAATAATTTCTACACAAAGTCCATTGTGGTGACCCGCCCCCTTTTAAGTAAATTCAAAATGGCCGACTTCCTGTAAAACCTAGCTCATTGCTCCAAGAGACTTTTTTGTAGGTCTTGGTCTTATACATACAGTGAACCCTCGCTACTTCGCGGTTCACCTTTCGCGGGTTCAGTGCTTCGCGGGTCTAAAAAATATTCGGGGGCATTGTAGTTTCGCCGAGCGGCACGACGGGGCGCTGGAGCGGTTAGACGGCCGGCGTGCGCCGAAGAAGAGCGTGGGCGAAGAGGAGAGTGGACGAAGAAGAGCACGTTCCCCCGGACACGATCGGTGGCGACGTTTCGCGCGGTTCGGACCGTACCAGAGCTCCGGCCAGCGTGCGTGGCAGTTAAGCCGTAGAGGAGCACCTTCCCCGGGCACGGGCGGTGCCAAGCGGCCCCTAAGTTTAACCGAATGGAAGCTCCGGAGGAGGAGGGCATGCTCGCGTCACAGTAAGCCGAAGAGGAGCACCTTCCCCGGGCACGGGCGGTTCCAAGCGGCCCCTAAGTTTAACCGAATGGAAGCTCCGGAGGAGGAGGGCATGCTCGCGTCACAGTAAGCCGAAGAGGAGCACCTTCCCCGGGCACGGGCGGTTCCAAGCGGCCCCTAAGTTTAACCGAATGGAAGCTCCGGAGGAGGAGGGCATGCTCGCGTCACAGTAAGCCGAAGAGGAGCACCTTCCCCGGGCACGGGCGGTGCCAAGCGGCCCCTAAGTTTAACCGAATGGAAGCTCCGGGGGAGGAGGACGGGCGTGTGTCACAGTTAAGCCAAATTGGAGCACCTCTTCTGCCCGGGCACGAGCGGAGCGCGAGGCTGTCAGTTATGAATGAATAAATGAATAAATAAATAAAGAATGCCACCTTTCATTTCACAGGGCACACCGGACGGCGTACCAGCAGGTAAAAGTCGGAGTAATTAAATAAATACAAAAAGAATGGCTGGGGAATAAAAAAAAATAATACGTTTTAATAATAATTTGGTTTTTTTGTTATAACATGAATTTCACTCTCTCTCTCCCCGTATATATATATATATATATATATATATATATATATATATATATATATATATATATTTATATATTTATTATATATATTGTATATTTTTTTTAAGCATTTTTGAAGGTGCGCCGCTACTTCGCGGATTTTCAGTTTTCGCGGGTGGTCTCGGTCCCCATTAACCGCGATAACCGAGGGTTCACTGTACTCCATAAAATTTACAAAAAGCGAGGTGAAACACTCAACCAGAGCTGCTTTTTTTTAACATTTCTCGAGGGCCATGGCGAGCCATTTCAAAAAAGCTGCACAACTAACGTATAAAATATTGATAAATTTGCTCGGCCTCATGTGTGTGTAAAGTTTCACGAGTTGTCGTTCATATTTAGAACCTCATAATCAGCGTTGTTTTATTGCCGAACAGTGCAATGCCACTCCCACAACTTTTCACGAAAAAGGACTAATTTCGTATTGTGACATCCTCATGGCCGAAACAGTCATCCGAGCATATATGAGGGCGACCTTGTTGAGTTGCACGGAGAAAAACATCCAAGAAAATAACTTGTATTAGCTTTTACCAGTTGGTGGCGCTACTACTACGATGTAAAATAAGTTGGTAGATGTCTTCAGGGCTGAAGTATCCTCAAATGTGTACAACTTCGAGAAGATAGGATCATCTGAGTGATGTTGCCGGAGCTTTTGTTGCCACAGAGTACAATCGGACTTTTCAGCACCTTAATAGCCACGCCTTTTGCAAAAACGTCACAAAATTCGGCAGAGAGTAAGATCATTGTCTTGAGTCTTTTCTGACTAATTTTCAGTCGGATTCGTCAAAAGGGCACCGTGCAGTACGTGAAAATTAAAATTAAAAAAAAATTTTGATTCCACTTGGCGGCACTGTGTGTATAACAAAATAATAACATTAAGATGTCTTCAGGTCGGGACGTTTTATTTACAGGTGAAGGTTTGGATTTTTAGGAGCATGTGCAGGGGAGTTATTAAGCATTCATTTATTTGTATTAGGTTCATTTTGTCTTCTTATTATTGATATTTGACTGATTCATTAAAAGCAGACAATTATGTTTTAGGTTAATTTTTTACCTGACATGTTTCGGCGAGTCTTTCGCCTTCTTCAGAGTGTCGCATGATGGTGTCTTGAGACCCGTCTTTATCAGCTGATGTTCCATGAGGGTGTGACTTACCTGTCAAAAAAATGAAAAAATCAGAGCAGTAAAAGAACAAACACAACATGAACATTACAAATCAGCAATCACTGACCACTGCAAAAGGGAAAACCACATCATGGACCGGGAGAAGGGCAGGGTCATCCGCACAGAAGAGAACAAACAACAGCGCTGGATCAGAGAGGCCATTGAGATCTGCAAGCGAGGCATAAAAACCATGAACAGAGACAAGGGAGCCTTCATCCTCTCTACCACCTGGACCAGCATCTTGGCGGAGTGAACGGACAGCGGGGGGCGTGACTTGCCTTCATTCTTGTGACAGGTAAGTCACGCCCTCATGGAACATCAGCTGATAAAGACGGGTCACAAGACAGCATCATGTGACACTCTGAAGAAGGCGAAAGACTTTTGTATTGTGACATGCTCAAGGCCTAAACACTCATCCGAGCAAATATAAGGTAGATTTTGTTCACCTGCCCGGAGAAAAACATCAACGAAAATAATTTGTATTTGTTTTAACCAGTTGGTGGCGCTACCACTGCGATCAAAAATAAGTTGGCAGCCGTCTTCAGGGCCTGAATATCCTCAAATGTGAAAGATTTCCAGAAGATGGATCATCTGAATCATTTTGCAGGAACTTTTGTTGCCACGGAGAATAATCAGACTCTGCGGCACCGTAATAGCCACGCCCTTTGAAGGAAAGTCATAAAAATAGGGATAGAGTAAGATCAATGTCTTGAGTCTTTTCTAGCCAATTTTCAATCGGATTCGTTAAAAGGGCACCATGCAGTACGTCAAAATGTAAAAAATGATATTGATTGGCGCAAGGTGTATAACTGAATATAAACATATAGATGTCTTCAGGTACAGACTCTTTATGTACATGTGAAGTTTTGGATTTTTAGCAGCATGTGCAGGAGAGTTATTAAGCATTTTGTCCATTGCGGCGAAGGAAATCTTAAGTGAAAACTTTGAAGCCCCGCCCCCGTCATGTAGTATTTCGGAAACAAAAAATTTTAGCCCCAGTGTTTGTCCCAGGTCTTCAGATGCTACAGACAGAATTTTAAGGCAATCAGATGAAGCCTTTAGGATCAGGGTGCAAAAGAATGACCCCTGTAAACATGCAAAAAAGGGCAAAAGTCGGACTTTCAAAAATTCATAACTCACTTCCTGTTCATATTAGACGTTAAAATATCAAATTTTTCGCCATGCCCGATGAGACTGCCAAGTTTGGTGAGTTTTTGTGCATGTTTCGGGGGTCAAAAATGCGATCGAACAATCGGAAAAATAATAATAATAATAATTTCTACAAAAACAATAGGGACTTCGCAGCGGTCGCTGCTCAGGCCCTAATAATAATAATAATAATAAAAGTAATAATGTTTTCTACAAAAACAATAGGGACCTCGCCGCGGTCGCTGCTCGGGCCCCAATAATAATTTCTACACAAAGTCCATTGTGGTGACCCGCCCCCTTTTAAGTAAATTCAAAATGGCCGACTTCCTGTAAAACCTAGCTCATTGCTCCAAGAGACTTTTTTGTAGGTCTTGGTCTTATACATACAGTGAACCCTCGCTACTTCGCGGTTCACCTTTCGCGGGTTCAGTGCTTCGCGGGTCTAAAAAATATTCGGGGGCATTGTAGTTTCGCCGAGCGGCACGACGGGGCGCTGGAGCGGTTAGACGGCCGGCGTGCGCCGAAGAAGAGCGTGGGCGAAGAGGAGAGTGGACGAAGAAGAGCACGTTCCCCCGGACACGATCGGTGGCGACGTTTCGCGCGGTTCGGACCGTACCAGAGCTCCGGCCGGCGTGCGTGGCAGTGAAGCCGTAGAGGAGCACCTTCCCCGGGCACGGGCGGTTCCAAGCGGCCCCTAAGTTTAACCGAATGGAAGCTCCGGAGGAGGAGGGCATGCTCGCGTCACAGTAAGCCGAAGAGGAGCACCTTCCCCGGGCACGGGCGGTGCCAAGCGGCCCCTAAGTTTAACCGAATGGAAGCTCCGGGGGAGGAGGGCGGGCGTGTGTCACAGTTAAGCCAAATTGGAGCACCTCTTCTGCCCGGGCACGAGCGGAGCGCGAGGCTGTCAGTTATGAATGAATAAATGAATAAATAAATAAAGAAAGCCACCTTTCATTTCACAGGGCACACCGGACGGCGTACCAGCAGGTAAAAGTCGGAGTAATTAAATAAATACTAAAAGAATGGCTGGGGAATAAAAAAATAATACGTTTTAATAATAATTTGTTTTTTTTGTTATAACATGAATTTCACTCTCTCTCTCCCCGTATATATATATATATATATATATATATATATATATATATATTTATTATATATATTGTATATTTTTTTTAAGCATTTTTGAAGGTGCGCCGCTACTTCGCGGATTTTCAGTTTTCGCGGGTGGTCTCGGTCCCCATTAACCGCGATAACCGAGGGTTCACTGTACTCCATAAAATTTACAAAAAGCGAGGTGAAACACTCAACCAGAGCTGCTTTTTTTAACATTTCTCGAGGGCCATGGCGAGCCATTTCAAAAAAGCTGCACAACTAACTTATAAAATATTGATGAATTTGCTCGGCCTGATGTGTGTGTAAAGTTTTACGAGTTGTCGTTCATATTTAGAACCTCATAATCAGCTTTGTTTTATTGCCGAACAGTGCAATGCCACTCCCACAACTTTTCACGAAAAAGGACGAATTTCGTATTGTGACATCCTCATGGCCGAAACAGTCATCCGAGCATATATGAGGGCGACCTTGTTGAGTTGCACGGAGAAAAACATCCAAGAAAATAACTTGTATTAGCTTTTACCAGTTGGTGGCGCTACTACTACGATGTAAAATAAGTTGGTAGATGTCTTCAGGGCTGAAGTATCCTCAAATGTGTACAACTTCGAGAAGATAAGATCATCTGAGTCATGTTGCCGGAGCTTTTGTTGCCACAGAGTACAATCGGACTTTTCAGCACCTTAATAGCCACGCCTTTTGCCAAAACGCCACAAAATTCGGCAGAGAGTAAGATCATTGTCTTGAGTCTTTTCTGACTAATTTTCAGTCGGATTCGTCAAAAGGGCACCGTGCAGTACGTGAAAATTAAAATAAAAACAAATTTTTGATTCCACTTGGCGGCACTGTGTGTATAACAAAATAATAACATTACGATGTCTTCAGGTCGGGACGTTTTATTTACAGGTGAAGGTTTGGATTTTTAGGAGCATGTGCAGGGGAGTTATTAAGCATTCATTTATTTGTATTAGGTTCATTTTGTCTTCTTATTATTGATATTTGACTGATTCATTAAAAGCAGACAATTATGTTTTAGGTTAATTTTTTACCTGACATGTTTCGGCGAGTCTTTCGCCTTCTTCAGAGTGTCGCATGATGGTGTCTTGAGACCCGTCTTTATCAGCTGATGTTCCATGAGGGTGTGACTTACCTGTCAAAAAAATGAAAAATCAGAGCAGTAAAAGAACAAGCACAACATGAACATTACAAATCAGCAATCACTGACCACTGCAAAAGGGAAAACCACATCATGGACCGGGAGAAGGGCAGGGTCATCCGCACCGAAGAGAACAAACAACAGCGCTGGATCAGAGAGGCCATTGAGATCTGCAAGCGAGGCATAAAAACCATGAACAGAGACAAGGGAGCCTTCATCCTCTCTACCACCTGGAGCAGCATTTTGGCGGAGTGAACGGACAGCGGGGGGCGTGACTTGCCTTCATTCTTGTGACAGGTAAGTCACGCCCTCATGGAACATCAGCTGATAAAGACGGGCCACAAGACACCATCATGTGACACTCTGAAGAAGGCGAAAGACTTTCGTATTGTGACATCCTCAAGGCCTAAACACTCATCCGAGCAAATGTAAGGTAGATTTTGTTAACCTGCCCGGAGAAAAAAATCAACGAAAATAATTTGTATTTGTTTTAACCAGTTGGTGGCGCTACCACTGCGATCAAAAATAAGTTGGCAGCCGTCTTCAGGGCCTGAATATCCTCAAATGTGAAAAATTTCGAGAAGATGGATCATCTGAATCATTTTGCAGGAACTTTTGTTGCCACGGAGAATAATCAGAATCTGCGGCACCGTAATAGCCACGCCCTTCGAAGGAAAGTCACAAAAATAGGGATAGAGTAAGATCAATGTCTTGAGTCTTTTCTAGCCAATTTTCAATCAGATTCGTTAAAAGGGCACCGTGCAGTACGTCAAAATGTAAAAAATGATATTGATTGGCGCAAGGTGTATAACTGAATATAAACATATAGATGTCTTCAGGTACAGACTCTTTATGTACATGTGAAGTTTTGGATTTTTAGCAGCATGTGCAGGAGAGTTATTAAGCATTTTGTCCATTGCGGCGAAGGAAATCTTAAGTGAAAACTTTGATGCCCCGCCCCCGTCATATAGTATTTCGGAAACAAAAAATTTTAGCCCCAGTGTTTGTCCCAGGTCTTCAGATGCTACAGACAGAATTTTAAGGCAATCAGATGAAGCCTTTAGGATCAGGGTGCAAAAGAATGACCCCTGTAAACATGCAAAAAAGGGCAAAAGTCGGACTTTCAAAAATTCATAACTCACTTCTTGTTCATATTAGACGTTAAAATATCAAATTTTTCGCCATGCCCGATGAGACTGCCAAGTTTGGTGAGTTTTTGTGCATGTTTCGGGGGTCAAAAATGCGATCGAACAATCCGAAAAATAATAATAATAATAATTTCTACAAAAACAATAGGGACTTCGCAGCGGTCGCTGCTCAGGCCCTAATAATAATAATAATAATAATAATAAAAGTAATAATATTTTCTACAAAAACAATAGGGACCTCGCCGCGGTCGCTGCTCGGGCCCCAATAATAATTTCTACACAAAGTCCATTGTGGTGACCCGCCCCCTTTTAAGTAAATTCAAAATGGCCGACTTCCTGTAAAACCTAGCTCATTGCTCCAAGAGACTTTTTTGTAGGTCTTGGTCTTATACATACAGTGAACCCTCGCTACTTCGCGGTTCACCTTTCGCGGGTTCAGTGCTTCGCGGGTCTAAAAAATATTCGGGGGCATTGTAGTTTCGCCGAGCGGCACGACGGGGCGCTGGAGCGGTTAGACGGCCGGCGTGCGCCGAAGAAGAGCGTGGGCGAAGAGGAGAGTGGACGAAGAAGAGCACGTTCCCCCGGACACGATCGGTGGCGACGTTTCGCGCGGTTCGGACCGTACCAGAGCTCCGGCCAGCGTGCGTGGCAGTTAAGCCGTAGAGGAGCACCTTCCCCGGGCACGGGCGGTGCCAAGCGGCCCCTAAGTTTAACCGAATGGAAGCTCCGGAGGAGGAGGGCATGCTCGCGTCACAGTAAGCCGAAGAGGAGCACCTTCCCCGGGCACGGGCGGTTCCAAGCGGCCCCTAAGTTTAACCGAATGGAAGCTCCGGAGGAGGAGGGCATGCTCGCGTCACAGTAAGCCGAAGAGGAGCACCTTCCCCGGGCACGGGCGGTTCCAAGCGGCCCCTAAGTTTAACCGAATGGAAGCTCCGGAGGAGGAGGGCATGCTCGCGTCACAGTAAGCCGAAGAGGAGCACCTTCCCCGGGCACGGGCGGTGCCAAGCGGCCCCTAAGTTTAACCGAATGGAAGCTCCGGGGGAGGAGGACGGGCGTGTGTCACAGTTAAGCCAAATTGGAGCACCTCTTCTGCCCGGGCACGAGCGGAGCGCGAGGCTGTCAGTTATGAATGAATAAATGAATAAATAAATAAAGAATGCCACCTTTCATTTCACAGGGCACACCGGACGGCGTACCAGCAGGTAAAAGTCGGAGTAATTAAATAAATACAAAAAGAATGGCTGGGGAATAAAAAAAAATAATACGTTTTAATAATAATTTGGTTTTTTTGTTATAACATGAATTTCACTCTCTCTCTCCCCGTATATATATATATATATATATATATATATATATATATATATATATATATATATATTTATATATTTATTATATATATTGTATATTTTTTTTAAGCATTTTTGAAGGTGCGCCGCTACTTCGCGGATTTTCAGTTTTCGCGGGTGGTCTCGGTCCCCATTAACCGCGATAACCGAGGGTTCACTGTACTCCATAAAATTTACAAAAAGCGAGGTGAAACACTCAACCAGAGCTGCTTTTTTTTAACATTTCTCGAGGGCCATGGCGAGCCATTTCAAAAAAGCTGCACAACTAACGTATAAAATATTGATAAATTTGCTCGGCCTCATGTGTGTGTAAAGTTTCACGAGTTGTCGTTCATATTTAGAACCTCATAATCAGCGTTGTTTTATTGCCGAACAGTGCAATGCCACTCCCACAACTTTTCACGAAAAAGGACTAATTTCGTATTGTGACATCCTCATGGCCGAAACAGTCATCCGAGCATATATGAGGGCGACCTTGTTGAGTTGCACGGAGAAAAACATCCAAGAAAATAACTTGTATTAGCTTTTACCAGTTGGTGGCGCTACTACTACGATGTAAAATAAGTTGGTAGATGTCTTCAGGGCTGAAGTATCCTCAAATGTGTACAACTTCGAGAAGATAGGATCATCTGAGTGATGTTGCCGGAGCTTTTGTTGCCACAGAGTACAATCGGACTTTTCAGCACCTTAATAGCCACGCCTTTTGCAAAAACGTCACAAAATTCGGCAGAGAGTAAGATCATTGTCTTGAGTCTTTTCTGACTAATTTTCAGTCGGATTCGTCAAAAGGGCACCGTGCAGTACGTGAAAATTAAAATTAAAAAAAAATTTTGATTCCACTTGGCGGCACTGTGTGTATAACAAAATAATAACATTAAGATGTCTTCAGGTCGGGACGTTTTATTTACAGGTGAAGGTTTGGATTTTTAGGAGCATGTGCAGGGGAGTTATTAAGCATTCATTTATTTGTATTAGGTTCATTTTGTCTTCTTATTATTGATATTTGACTGATTCATTAAAAGCAGACAATTATGTTTTAGGTTAATTTTTTACCTGACATGTTTCGGCGAGTCTTTCGCCTTCTTCAGAGTGTCGCATGATGGTGTCTTGAGACCCGTCTTTATCAGCTGATGTTCCATGAGGGTGTGACTTACCTGTCAAAAAAATGAAAAAATCAGAGCAGTAAAAGAACAAACACAACATGAACATTACAAATCAGCAATCACTGACCACTGCAAAAGGGAAAACCACATCATGGACCGGGAGAAGGGCAGGGTCATCCGCACAGAAGAGAACAAACAACAGCGCTGGATCAGAGAGGCCATTGAGATCTGCAAGCGAGGCATAAAAACCATGAACAGAGACAAGGGAGCCTTCATCCTCTCTACCACCTGGACCAGCATCTTGGCGGAGTGAACGGACAGCGGGGGGCGTGACTTGCCTTCATTCTTGTGACAGGTAAGTCACGCCCTCATGGAACATCAGCTGATAAAGACGGGTCACAAGACAGCATCATGTGACACTCTGAAGAAGGCGAAAGACTTTTGTATTGTGACATGCTCAAGGCCTAAACACTCATCCGAGCAAATATAAGGTAGATTTTGTTCACCTGCCCGGAGAAAAACATCAACGAAAATAATTTGTATTTGTTTTAACCAGTTGGTGGCGCTACCACTGCGATCAAAAATAAGTTGGCAGCCGTCTTCAGGGCCTGAATATCCTCAAATGTGAAAGATTTCCAGAAGATGGATCATCTGAATCATTTTGCAGGAACTTTTGTTGCCACGGAGAATAATCAGACTCTGCGGCACCGTAATAGCCACGCCCTTTGAAGGAAAGTCATAAAAATAGGGATAGAGTAAGATCAATGTCTTGAGTCTTTTCTAGCCAATTTTCAATCGGATTCGTTAAAAGGGCACCATGCAGTACGTCAAAATGTAAAAAATGATATTGATTGGCGCAAGGTGTATAACTGAATATAAACATATAGATGTCTTCAGGTACAGACTCTTTATGTACATGTGAAGTTTTGGATTTTTAGCAGCATGTGCAGGAGAGTTATTAAGCATTTTGTCCATTGCGGCGAAGGAAATCTTAAGTGAAAACTTTGAAGCCCCGCCCCCGTCATGTAGTATTTCGGAAACAAAAAATTTTAGCCCCAGTGTTTGTCCCAGGTCTTCAGATGCTACAGACAGAATTTTAAGGCAATCAGATGAAGCCTTTAGGATCAGGGTGCAAAAGAATGACCCCTGTAAACATGCAAAAAAGGGCAAAAGTCGGACTTTCAAAAATTCATAACTCACTTCCTGTTCATATTAGACGTTAAAATATCAAATTTTTCGCCATGCCCGATGAGACTGCCAAGTTTGGTGAGTTTTTGTGCATGTTTCGGGGGTCAAAAATGCGATCGAACAATCGGAAAAATAATAATAATAATAATTTCTACAAAAACAATAGGGACTTCGCAGCGGTCGCTGCTCAGGCCCTAATAATAATAATAATAATAAAAGTAATAATGTTTTCTACAAAAACAATAGGGACCTCGCCGCGGTCGCTGCTCGGGCCCCAATAATAATTTCTACACAAAGTCCATTGTGGTGACCCGCCCCCTTTTAAGTAAATTCAAAATGGCCGACTTCCTGTAAAACCTAGCTCATTGCTCCAAGAGACTTTTTTGTAGGTCTTGGTCTTATACATACAGTGAACCCTCGCTACTTCGCGGTTCACCTTTCGCGGGTTCAGTGCTTCGCGGGTCTAAAAAATATTCGGGGGCATTGTAGTTTCGCCGAGCGGCACGACGGGGCGCTGGAGCGGTTAGACGGCCGGCGTGCGCCGAAGAAGAGCGTGGGCGAAGAGGAGAGTGGACGAAGAAGAGCACGTTCCCCCGGACACGATCGGTGGCGACGTTTCGCGCGGTTCGGACCGTACCAGAGCTCCGGCCGGCGTGCGTGGCAGTGAAGCCGTAGAGGAGCACCTTCCCCGGGCACGGGCGGTTCCAAGCGGCCCCTAAGTTTAACCGAATGGAAGCTCCGGAGGAGGAGGGCATGCTCGCGTCACAGTAAGCCGAAGAGGAGCACCTTCCCCGGGCACGGGCGGTGCCAAGCGGCCCCTAAGTTTAACCGAATGGAAGCTCCGGGGGAGGAGGGCGGGCGTGTGTCACAGTTAAGCCAAATTGGAGCACCTCTTCTGCCCGGGCACGAGCGGAGCGCGAGGCTGTCAGTTATGAATGAATAAATGAATAAATAAATAAAGAAAGCCACCTTTCATTTCACAGGGCACACCGGACGGCGTACCAGCAGGTAAAAGTCGGAGTAATTAAATAAATACTAAAAGAATGGCTGGGGAATAAAAAAATAATACGTTTTAATAATAATTTGTTTTTTTTGTTATAACATGAATTTCACTCTCTCTCTCCCCGTATATATATATATATATATATATATATATATATATATATATATTTATTATATATATTGTATATTTTTTTTAAGCATTTTTGAAGGTGCGCCGCTACTTCGCGGATTTTCAGTTTTCGCGGGTGGTCTCGGTCCCCATTAACCGCGATAACCGAGGGTTCACTGTACTCCATAAAATTTACAAAAAGCGAGGTGAAACACTCAACCAGAGCTGCTTTTTTTAACATTTCTCGAGGGCCATGGCGAGCCATTTCAAAAAAGCTGCACAACTAACTTATAAAATATTGATGAATTTGCTCGGCCTGATGTGTGTGTAAAGTTTTACGAGTTGTCGTTCATATTTAGAACCTCATAATCAGCTTTGTTTTATTGCCGAACAGTGCAATGCCACTCCCACAACTTTTCACGAAAAAGGACGAATTTCGTATTGTGACATCCTCATGGCCGAAACAGTCATCCGAGCATATATGAGGGCGACCTTGTTGAGTTGCACGGAGAAAAACATCCAAGAAAATAACTTGTATTAGCTTTTACCAGTTGGTGGCGCTACTACTACGATGTAAAATAAGTTGGTAGATGTCTTCAGGGCTGAAGTATCCTCAAATGTGTACAACTTCGAGAAGATAAGATCATCTGAGTCATGTTGCCGGAGCTTTTGTTGCCACAGAGTACAATCGGACTTTTCAGCACCTTAATAGCCACGCCTTTTGCCAAAACGCCACAAAATTCGGCAGAGAGTAAGATCATTGTCTTGAGTCTTTTCTGACTAATTTTCAGTCGGATTCGTCAAAAGGGCACCGTGCAGTACGTGAAAATTAAAATAAAAACAAATTTTTGATTCCACTTGGCGGCACTGTGTGTATAACAAAATAATAACATTACGATGTCTTCAGGTCGGGACGTTTTATTTACAGGTGAAGGTTTGGATTTTTAGGAGCATGTGCAGGGGAGTTATTAAGCATTCATTTATTTGTATTAGGTTCATTTTGTCTTCTTATTATTGATATTTGACTGATTCATTAAAAGCAGACAATTATGTTTTAGGTTAATTTTTTACCTGACATGTTTCGGCGAGTCTTTCGCCTTCTTCAGAGTGTCGCATGATGGTGTCTTGAGACCCGTCTTTATCAGCTGATGTTCCATGAGGGTGTGACTTACCTGTCAAAAAAATGAAAAATCAGAGCAGTAAAAGAACAAGCACAACATGAACATTACAAATCAGCAATCACTGACCACTGCAAAAGGGAAAACCACATCATGGACCGGGAGAAGGGCAGGGTCATCCGCACCGAAGAGAACAAACAACAGCGCTGGATCAGAGAGGCCATTGAGATCTGCAAGCGAGGCATAAAAACCATGAACAGAGACAAGGGAGCCTTCATCCTCTCTACCACCTGGAGCAGCATTTTGGCGGAGTGAACGGACAGCGGGGGGCGTGACTTGCCTTCATTCTTGTGACAGGTAAGTCACGCCCTCATGGAACATCAGCTGATAAAGACGGGCCACAAGACACCATCATGTGACACTCTGAAGAAGGCGAAAGACTTTCGTATTGTGACATCCTCAAGGCCTAAACACTCATCCGAGCAAATGTAAGGTAGATTTTGTTAACCTGCCCGGAGAAAAAAATCAACGAAAATAATTTGTATTTGTTTTAACCAGTTGGTGGCGCTACCACTGCGATCAAAAATAAGTTGGCAGCCGTCTTCAGGGCCTGAATATCCTCAAATGTGAAAAATTTCGAGAAGATGGATCATCTGAATCATTTTGCAGGAACTTTTGTTGCCACGGAGAATAATCAGACTCTGCGGCACCGTAATAGCCACGCCCTTCGAAGGAAAGTCACAAAAATAGGGATAGAGTAAGATCAATGTCTTGAGTCTTTTCTAGCCAATTTTCAATCAGATTCGTTAAAAGGGCACCGTGCAGTACGTCAAAATGTAAAAAATGATATTGATTGGCGCAAGGTGTATAACTGAATATAAACATATAGATGTCTTCAGGTACAGACTCTTTATGTACATGTGAAGTTTTGGATTTTTAGCAGCATGTGCAGGAGAGTTATTAAGCATTTTGTCCATTGCGGCGAAGGAAATCTTAAGTGAAAACTTTGATGCCCCGCCCCCGTCATATAGTATTTCGGAAACAAAAAATTTTAGCCCCAGTGTTTGTGCCAGGTCTTCAGATGCTACAGACAGAATTTTAAGGCAATCAGATGAAGCCTTTAGGAACAGGGTGCAAAAGAATGACCCCTGTAAACATGCAAAAAAGGGCAAAAGTCGGACTTTCAAAAATTCATAACTCACTTCCTGTTCATATTAGACGTTAAAATATCAAATTTTTCGCCATGCCCGATGAGACTGCCAAGTTTGGTGAGTTTTTGTGCATGTTTCGGGGGTCAAAAATGCGATCGAACAATCGGAAAAATAATAATAATAATAATTTCTACAAAAACAATAGGGACTTCGCAGCGGTCGCTGCTCAGGCCCTAATAATAATAATAATAATAACAATAAAAGTAATAATGTTTTCTACAAAAACAATAGGGACCTCGCCGCGGTCGCTGCTCGGGCCCCAATAATAATTTCTACACAAAGTCCATTGTGGTGACCCGCCCCCTTTTAAGTAAATTCAAAATGGCCGACTTCCTGTAAAACCTAGCTCATTGCTCCAAGAGACTTTTTTGTAGGTCTTGGTCTTATACATACAGTGAACCCTCGCTACTTCGCGGTTCACCTTTCGCGGGTTCAGTGCTTCGCGGGTCTAAAAAATATTCGGGGGCATTGTAGTTTCGCCGAGCGGCACGACGGGGCGCTGGAGCGGTTAGACGGCCGGCGTGCGCCGAAGAAGAGCGTGGGCGAAGAGGAGAGTGGACGAAGAAGAGCACGTTCCCCCGGACACGATCGGTGGCGACGTTTCGCGCGGTTCGGACCGTACCAGAGCTCCGGCCGGCGTGCGTGGCAGTTAAGCCGTAGAGGAGCACCTTCCCCGGGCACGGGCGGTTCCAAGCGGCCCCTAAGTTTAACCGAATGGAAGCTCCGGAGGAGGAGGGCATGCTCGCGTCACAGTAAGCCGAAGAGGAGCACCTTCCCCGGGCACGGGCGGTGCCAAGCGGCCCCTAAGTTTAACCGAATGGAAGCTCCGGGGGAGGAGGGCGGGCGTGTGTCACAGTTAAGCCAAATTGGAGCACCTCTTCTGCCCGGGCACGAGCGGAGCGCGAGGCTGTCAGTTATGAATGAATAAATGAATAAATAAATAAAGAATGCCACCTTTCATTTCACAGGGCACACCGGACGGCGTACCAGCAGGTAAAAGTCGGAGTAATTAAATAAATACTAAAAGAATGGCTGGGGAAGAAAAAAATAATACGTTTTAATAATAATTTGGTTTTTTTGTTATAACATGAATTTCACTCTCTCTCTCCCCGTATATATATATATATATATATATATATATATATATATATATATATATATATATATATATATATATATATATTTATTATATATATTGTTTATTTTTTTTAAGCATTTTTGAAGGTGCGCCGCTACTTCGCGGATTTTCAGTTTTCGCGGGTGGTCTCGGTCCCCGTTAACCGCGATAACCGAGGGTTCACTGTACTCCATAAAATTTACAAAAAGCGAGGTGAAACACTCAACCAGAGCTGCTTTTTTTAACATTTCTCGAGGGCCATGGCGAGCCATTTCAAAAAAGCTGCACAACTAACGTATAAAATATTGATAAATTTGCTCGGCCTGATGTGTGTGTAAAGTTTTACGAGTTGTCGTTCATATTTAGAACCTCATAATCAGCTTTGTTTTATTGCCGAACAGTGCAATGCCACTCCCACAACTTTTCACGAAAAAGGACGAATTTCGTATTGTGACATCCTCATGGCCGAAACAGTCATCCGAGCATATATGAGGGCGACCTTGTTGAGTTGCACGGAGAAAAACATCCAAGAAAATAACTTGTATTAGCTTTTACCAGTTGGTGGCACTACTACTACGATGTAAAATAAGTTGGTAGATGTCTTCAGGGCTGAAGTATCCTCAAATGTGTACAACTTCGAGAAGATAGGATCATCTGAGTCATGTTGCCGGAGCTTTTGTTGCCACAGAGTACAATCGGACTTTTCAGCACCTTAATAGCCACGCCTTTTGCCAAAACGTCACAAAATTCGGCAGAGAGTAAGATCATTGTCTTGAGTCTTTTCTGACTAATTTTCAGTCGGATTCGTCAAAAGGGCACCGTGCAGTACGTGAAAATTAAAATAAAAACAAATTTTTGATTCCACTTGGCGGCACTGTGTGTATAACAAAATAATAACATTACGATGTCTTCAGGTCGGGACGTTTTATTTACAGGTGAAGGTTTGGATTTTTAGGAGCATGTGCAGGGGAGTTATTTAGCATTCATTTATTTGTATTAGGTTCATTTTGTCTTCTTATTATTGATATTTGACTGATTCATTAAAAGCAGACAATTATGTTTTAGGTTAATTTTTTACCTGACATGTTTCGGCGAGTCTTTCGCCTTCTTCAGAGTGTCGCATGATGGTGTCTTGAGCTGATGTTCCATGAGGGTGTGACTTACCTGTCAAAAAAATGAAAAAAATCAGAGCAGTAAAAGAACAAGCACAACATGAACATTACAAATCAGCAATCACTGACCACTGCAAAAGGGAAAACCACATCATGGACCGGGAGAAGGGCAGGGTCATCCGCACAGAAGAGAACAAACAACAGCGCTGGATCAGAGAGGCCATTGAGATCTGCAAGCGAGGCATAAAAACCATGAACAGAGACAAGGGAGCCTTCATCCTCTCTACCACCTGGACCAGCATCTTGGCGGAGTGAACGGACAGCGGGGGGCGTGACTTGCCTTCATTCTTGTGACAGGTAAGTCACGCCCTCATGGAACATCAGCTGATAAAGACGGGTCACAAGACAGCATCATGTGACACTCTGAAGAAGGCGAAAGACTTTCGTATTGTGACATGCTCAAGGCCTAAACACTCATCCGAGCAAATATAAGGTAGATTTTGTTCACCTGCCCGGAGAAAAACATCAACGAAAATAATTTGTATTTGTTTTAACCAGTTGGTGGCGCTACCACTGCGATCAAAAATAAGTTGGCAGCCGTCTTCAGGGCCTGAATATCCTCAAATGTGAAAAATTTCGAGAAGATGGATCATCTGAATCATTTTGCAGGAACTTTTGTTGCCACGGAGAATAATCAGACTCTGCGGCACCGTAATAGCCACGCCCTTCGAAGGAAAGTCACAAAAACAGGGATAGAGTAAGATCAATGTCTTGAGTCTTTTCTAGCCAATTTTCAATCAGATTCGTTAAAAGGGCACCGTGCAGTACGTCAAAATGTAAAAAATGATATTGATTGGCGCAAGGTGTATAACTGAATATAAACATATAGATGTCTTCAGGTACAGACTTTTTATGTACATGTGAAGTTTTGGATTTTTAGCAGCATGTGCAGGAGAGTTATTAAGCATTTTGTCCATTGCGGCGAAGGAAATCTTAAGTGAAAACTTTGAAGCCCCGCCCCCGTCATATAGTATTTCGGAAACAAAAAATTTTAGCCCCAGTGTTTGTCCCAGGTCTTCAGATGCTACAGACAGAATTTTAAGGCAATCAGATGAAGCCTTTAGGATCAGGGTGCAAAAGAATGACCCCTGTAAACATGCAAAAAAGGGCAAAAGTCGGACTTTCAAAAATTCATAACTCACTTCCTGTTCATATTAGACGTTAAAATATCAAATTTTTCGCCATGCCCGATGAGACTGCCAAGTTTGGTGAGTTTTTGTGCATGTTTCGGGGGTCAAAAATGCGATCGAACAATCGGAAAAATAATAATAATAATAATTTCTACAAAAACAATAGGGACTTCGCAGCGGTCGCTGCTCAGGCCCTAATAATAATAATAATAATATTAATAATAATAAAAGTAATAATATTTTCTACAAAAACAATAGGGACCTCGCAGCCGTCGCAGCTCGGGCCCTAATAACAATTTCTAGAAAAACAATAGGGACCTCGCAGCGGTCACTGCTCGGGCCCTAATAATAATAATAATAAAAATAATAATAATTTCCACAAAAACAATGGGGACCTCGTAGCGGTCGCTGCTCAGGCCCTAATAATAATTTCTACAAAAACAATAGGGACCTCGCCGCCGTCGCTGCTCGGGCCCCAATAATAATTTCTACACAAAGTCCATTGTGGTGACCCGCCCCCTTTTAAGTAAATTCAAAATGGCCGACTTCCTGTAAAACCTAGCTCATTGCTCCAAGAGACTTTTTTGTAGGTCTTGGTCTTATACATACAGTGAACCCTCGCTACTTCGCGGTTCACCTTTCGCGGGTTCAGTGCTTCGCGGGTCTAAAAAATATTCGGGGGCATTGTAGTTTCGCCGAGCGGCACGACGGGGCGCTGGAGCGGTTAGACGGCCGGCGTGCGCCGAAGAAGAGCGTGGGCGAAGAGGAGAGTGGACGAAGAAGAGCACGTTCTCCCGGACACGATCGGTGGCGACGTTTCGCGCGGTTCGGACCGTACCAGAGCTCCGGCCGGCGTGCGTGGCAGTTAAGCCGTAGAGGAGCACCTTCCCCGGGCACGGGCGGTGCCAAGCGGCCCCTAAGTTTAACCAAATGGAAGCTCCGGAGGAGGAGGGCATGCTCGCGTCACAGTAAGCCGAAGAGGAGCACCTTCCCCGGGCACGGGCGGTTCCAAGCGGCCCCTAAGTTTAACCGAATGGAAGCTCCGGAGGAGGAGGGCATGCTCGCGTCACAGTAAGCCGAAGAGGAGCACCTTCCCCGGGCACGGGCGGTTCCAAGCGGCCCCTAAGTTTAACTGAATGGAAGCTCCGGAGGAGGAGGGCATGCTCGCGTCACAGTAAGCCGAAGAGGAGCACCTTCCCCGGGCACGGGCGGTGCCAAGCGGCCCCTAAGTTTAACCGAATGGAAGTTCCGGGGGAGGAGGGCGGGCGTGTGTCACAGTTAAGCCGAATTGGAGCACCTCTTCCGCCCGGGCACGAGCGGAGCGCGAGGCTGTCAGTTATGAATGAATAAATGAATAAATAAATAAAGAATGCCACCTTTCATTTCACAGGGCACACCGGACGGCGTACCAGCAGGTAAAAGTCGGAGTAATTAAATAAATACAAAAAGAATGGCTGGGGAATAAAAAAATAATACGTTTTAATAATAATTTGGTTTTTTTGTTATAAAATGAATTTCACTCTCTCTCTCCCCGTATATATATATATATATATATATATATATATATATATATATATATATATTTATTATATATATTGTATATTTTTTTTAAGCATTTTTGAAGGTGCGCCGCTACTTATAATAATAATAATAATAATAATGCCTTTATTAGTCCCACAATGGGGAAATTCGAGATTCGAACCCAGGCCTCCTGGGGAGACTGGGTCCGGAACGCGGCGCCTTAGACCACTCGGCCATCCTGGCAGGACTTCGCGGATTTTCAGTTTTCGCGGGTGGTCTCGGTCCCCATTAACCGCGATAACCGAGGGTTCACTGTACTCCATAAAATTTACAAAAAGCGAGGTGAAACACTCAATCAGGGCTGCTTTTTTGAACATTTCTCGAGGGCCATGGCGAGCCATTTCAAAAAAGCTGCACAACTAACGTATAAAATATTGATAAATTTGCTCGGCCTGATGTGTGTGTAAAGTTTCACGAGTTGTCGTTCATATTTAGAACCTCATAATCAGCGTTGTTTTATTGCCGAACAGTGCAATGCCACTCCCACAACTTTTCACGAAAAAGGACTAATTTCGTATTGTGACATCCTCATGGCCGAAACAGTCATCCGAGCATATATGAGGGCGACCTTGTTGAGTTGCACGGAGAAAAACATCCAAGAAAATAACTTGTATTAGCTTTTACCAGTTGGTGGCGCTACTACTACGATGAAAAATAAGTCGGTAGATGTCTTCAGGGCTGAAGTATCCTCAAATGTGTACAACTTCGAGAAGATAGGATCATCTGAGTCATGTTGCCGGAGCTTTTGTTGCCACAGAGTACAATCGGACTTTTCAGCACCGTAATAGCCACGCCTTTTGCCAAAACGTCACAAAATTCGGCAGAGAGTAAGATCATTGTCTTGAGTCTTTTCTGACTAATTTTCAGTCGGATTCGTCAAAAGGGCACCGTGCAGTACGTGAAAATTAAAATAAAAACAAATTTTTGATTCCACTTGGCGGCGCTGTGTGTATAACAAAATAATAACATTAAGATGTCTTCAGGTCGGGACGTTTTATTTACAGGTGAAGGTTTGGATTTTTAGGAGCATGTGCAGGGGAGTTATTAAGCATTCATTTATTTGTATTAGGTTCATTTTGTCTTCTTATTATTGATATTTGACTGATTCATTAAAAGCAGACAATTATGTTTTAGGTTAATTTTTTACCTGACATGTTTCGGCGAGACTTTTGCCTTCTTCAGAGTGTCGCATGATGGTGTCTTGAGACCCGTCTTTATCAGCTGATGTTCCATGAGGGTGTGACTTACCTGTCAAAAAAATGAAAAAATCAGAGCAGTAAAAGAACAAGCACAACATGAACATTACAAATCAGCAATCACTGACCACTGCAAAAGGGAAAACCACATCATGGACCGGGAGAAGGGCAGGGTCATCCGCACCGAAGAGAACAAACAACAGCGCTGGATCAGAGAGGCCATTGAGATCTGCAAGCGAGGCATAAAAACCATGAACAGAGACAAGGGAGCCTTCATCCTCTCTACCACCTGGAGCAGCATTTTGGCGGAGTGAACGGACAGCGGGGGGCGTGACTTGCCTTCATTCTTGTGACAGGTAAGTCACGCCCTCATGGAACATCAGCTGATAAAGACGGGCCACAAGACACCATCATGTGACACTCTGAAGAAGGCGAAAGACTTTCGTATTGTGACATCCTCAAGGCCTAAACACTCATCCGAGCAAATGTAAGGTAGATTTTGTTAACCTGCCCGGAGAAAAAAATCAACGAAAATAATTTGTATTTGTTTTAACCAGTTGGTGGCGCTACCACTGCGATCAAAAATAAGTTGGCAGCCGTCTTCAGGGCCTGAATATCCTCAAATGTGAAAAATTTCGAGAAGATGGATCATCTGAATCATTTTGCAGGAACTTTTGTTGCCACGGAGAATAATCAGACTCTGCGGCACCGTAATAGCCACGCCCTTCGAAGGAAAGTCACAAAAATAGGGATAGAGTAAGATCAATGTCTTGAGTCTTTTCTAGCCAATTTTCAATCAGATTCGTTAAAAGGGCACCGTGCAGTACGTCAAAATGTAAAAAATGATATTGATTGGCGCAAGGTGTATAACTGAATATAAACATATAGATGTCTTCAGGTACAGACTCTTTATGTACATGTGAAGTTTTGGATTTTTAGCAGCATGTGCAGGAGAGTTATTAAGCATTTTGTCCATTGCGGCGAAGGAAATCTTAAGTGAAAACTTTGATGCCCCGCCCCCGTCATATAGTATTTTGGAAACAAAAAATTTTAGCCCCAGTGTTTGTGCCAGGTCTTCAGATGCTACAGACAGAATTTTAAGGCAATCAGATGAAGCCTTTAGGATCAGGGTGCAAAAGAATGACCCCTGTAAACATGCAAAAAAGGGCAAAAGTCGGACTTTCAAAAATTCATAACTCACTTCCTGTTCATATTAGACGTTAAAATATCAAATTTTTCGCCATGCCCGATGAGACTGCCAAGTTTGGTGAGTTTTTGTGCATGTTTCGGGGGTCAAAAATGCGATCGAACAATCGGAAAAATAATAATAATAATAATTTCTACAAAAACAATAGGGACTTCGCAGCGGTCGCTGCTCAGGCCCTAATAATAATAATAATAATAATAATAAAAGTAATAATATCTTCTACAAAAACAATAGGGACCTCGCCGCGGTCGCTGCTCGGGCCCCAATAATAATTTCTACACAAAGTCCATTGTGGTCACCCGCCCCCTTTTAAGTAAATTCAAAATGGCCGACTTCCTGTAAAACCTAGCTCATTGCTCCAAGAGACTTTTTTGTAGGTCTTGGTCTTATACATACAGTGAACCCTCGCTACTTCACGGTTCACCTTTCGCGGGTTCAGTGCTTCGCGGGTCTAAAAAATATTCGGGGGCATTGTAGTTTCGCCGAGCGGCACGACGGGGCGCTGGAGCGGTTAGACGGCCGGCGTGCGCCGAAGAAGAGCGTGGGCGAAGAGGAGAGTGGACGAAGAAGAGCACGTTCCCCCGGACACGATCGGTGGCGACGTTTCGCGCGGTTCGGACCGTACCAGAGCTCCGGCCAGCGTGCGTGGCAGTTAAGCCGTAGAGGAGCACCATCCCCGGGCACGGGCGGTGCCAAGCGGCCCCTAAGTTTAACCGAATGGAAGCTCCGGAGGAGGAGGGCATGCTCGCGTCACAGTAAGCCGAAGAGGAGCACCTTCCCCGGGCACGGGCGGTTCCAAGCGGCCCCTAAGTTTAACCGAATGGAAGCTCCGGAGGAGGAGGGCATGCTCGCGTCACAGTAAGCCGAAGAGGAGCACCTTCCCCGGGCACGGGCGGTGCCAAGCGGCCCCTAAGTTTAACCGAATGGAAGCTCCGGGGGAGGAGGACGGGCGTGTGTCACAGTTAAGCCAAATTGGAGCACCTCTTCTGCCCGGGCACGAGCGGAGCGCGAGGCTGTCAGTTATGAATGAATAAATGAATAAATAAATAAAGAATGCCACCTTTCATTTCACAGGGCACACCGGACGGCGTACCAGCAGGTAAAAGTCGGAGTAATTAAATAAATACAAAAAGAATGGCTGGGGAATAAAAAAATAATACGTTTTAATAATAATTTGGTTTTTTTGTTATAACATGAATTTCACTCTCTCTCTCCCCGTATATACATATATATATATATATATATATATATATATATATTTTTTTTTATATATATATATATATATATATATATATATATATTTACATATTTATTATATATATTGTATATTTTTTTTAAGCATTTTTGAAGGTGCGCCGCTACTTCGCGGATTTTCAGTTTTCGCGGGTGGTCTCGGTCCCCATTAACCGCGATAACCGAGGGTTCACTGTACTCCATAAAATTTACAAAAAGCGAGGTGAAACACTCAACCAGAGCTGCTTTTTTTTAACATTTCTCGAGGGCCATGGCGAGCCATTTCAAAAAAGCTGCACAACTAACGTATAAAATATTGATAAATTTGCTCGGCCTCATGTGTGTGTAAAGTTTCACGAGTTGTCGTTCATATTTAGAACCTCATAATCAGCGTTGTTTTATTGCCGAACAGTGCAATGCCACTCCCACAACTTTTCACGAAAAAGGACTAATTTCGTATTGTGACATCCTCATGGCCGAAACAGTCATCCGAGCATATATGAGGGCGACCTTGTTGAGTTGCACGGAGAAAAACATCCAAGAAAATAACTTGTATTAGCTTTTACCAGTTGGTGGCGCTACTACTACGATGTAAAATAAGTTGGTAGATGTCTTCAGGGCTGAAGTATCCTCAAATGTGTACAACTTCGAGAAGATAGGATCATCTGAGTCATGTTGCCGGAGCTTTTGTTGCCACAGAGTACAATCGGACTTTTCAGCACCTTAATAGCCACGCCTTTTGCAAAAACGTCACAAAATTCGGCAGAGAGTAAGATCATTGTCTTGAGTCTTTTCTGACTAATTTTCAGTCGGATTCGTCAAAAGGGCACCGTGCAGTACGTGAAAATTAAAATTAAAAAAATTTTTTGATTCCACTTGGCGGCACTGTGTGTATAACAAAATAATAACATTAAGATGTCTTCAGGTCGGGACGTTTTATTTACAGGTGAAGGTTTGGATTTTTAGGAGCATGTGCAGGGGAGTTATTAAGCATTCATTTATTTGTATTAGGTTCATTTTGTCTTCTTATTATTGATATTTGACTGATTCATTAAAAGCAGACAATTATGTTTTAGGTTAATTTTTTACCTGACATGTTTCGGCGAGTCTTTCGCCTTCTTCAGAGTGTCGCATGATGGTGTCTTGAGACCCGTCTTTATCAGCTGATGTTCCATGAGGGTGTGACTTACCTGTCAAAAAAATGAAAAAATCAGAGCAGTAAAAGAACAAACACAACATGAACATTACAAATCAGCAATCACTGACCACTGCAAAAGGGAAAACCACATCATGGACCGGGAGAAGGGCAGGGTCATCCGCACAGAAGAGAACAAACAACAGCGCTGGATCAGAGAGGCCATTGAGATCTGCAAGCGAGGCATAAAAACCATGAACAGAGACAAGGGAGCCTTCATCCTCTCTACCACCTGGACCAGCATCTTGGCGGAGTGAACGGACAGCGGGGGGCGTGACTTGCCTTCATTCTTGTGACAGGTAAGTCACGCCCTCATGGAACATCAGCTGATAAAGACGGGTCACAAGACAGCATCATGTGACACTCTGAAGAAGGCGAAAGACTTTTGTATTGTGACATGCTCAAGGCCTAAACACTCATCCGAGCAAATATAAGGTAGATTTTGTTCACCTGCCCGGAGAAAAACATCAACGAAAATAATTTGTATTTGTTTTAACCAGTTGGTGGCGCTACCACTGCGATCAAAAATAAGTTGGCAGCCGTCTTCAGGGCCTGAATATCCTCAAATGTGAAAGATTTCCAGAAGATGGATCATCTGAATCATTTTGCAGGAACTTTTGTTGCCACGGAGAATAATCAGACTCTGCGGCACCGTAATAGCCACGCCCTTTGAAGGAAAGTCATAAAAATAGGGATAGAGTAAGATCAATGTCTTGAGTCTTTTCTAGCCAATTTTCAATCGGATTCGTTAAAAGGGCACCATGCAGTACGTCAAAATGTAAAAAATGATATTGATTGGCGCAAGGTGTATAACTGAATATAAACATATAGATGTCTTCAGGTACAGACTCTTTATGTACATGTGAAGTTTTGGATTTTTAGCAGCATGTGCAGGAGAGTTATTAAGCATTTTGTCCATTGCGGCGAAGGAAATCTTAAGTGAAAACTTTGAAGCCCCGCCCCCGTCATATAGTATTTCGGAAACAAAAAATTTTAGCCCCAGTGTTTGTCCCAGGTCTTCAGATGCTACAGACAGAATTTTAAGGCAATCAGATGAAGCCTTTAGGATCAGGGTGCAAAAGAATGACCCCTGTAAACATGCAAAAAAGGGCAAAAGTCGGACTTTCAAAAATTCATAACTCACTTCCTGTTCATATTAGACGTTAAAATATCAAATTTTTCGCCATGCCCGATGAGACTGCCAAGTTTGGTGAGTTTTTGTGCATGTTTCAGGGGTCAAAAATGCGATCGAACAATCGGAAAAATAATAATAATAATAATTTCTACAAAAACAATAGGGACCTCGCCGCGGTCGCTGCTCGGGCCCCAATAATAATTTCTACACAAAGTCCATTGTGGTGACCCGCCCCCTTTTAAGTAAATTCAAAATGGCCGACTTCCTGTAAAACCTAGCTCATTGCTCCAAGAGACTTTTTTGTAGGTCTTGGTCTTATACATACAGTGAACCCTCGCTACTTCGCGGTTCACCTTTCGCGGGTTCAGTGCTTCGCGGGTCTAAAAAATATTCGGGGGCATTGTAGTTTCGCCGAGCGGCACGACGGGGCGCTGGAGTGGTTAGACGGCCGGCGTGCGCCGAAGAAGAGCGTGGGCGAAGAGGAGAGTGGACGAAGAAGAGCACGTTCCCCCGGACACGATCGGTGGCGACGTTTCGCGCGGTTCGGACCGTACCAGAGCTCCGGCCGGCGTGCGTGGCAGTTAAGCCGTAGAGGAGCACCTTCCCCGGGCACGGGCGGTTCCAAGCGGCCCCTAAGTTTAACTGAATGGAAGCTCCGGAGGAGGAGGGCATGCTCGCGTCACAGCAAGCCGAAGAGGAGCACCTTCCCCGGGCACGGGCGGTGCCAAGCGGCCCCTAAGTTTAACCGAATGGAAGTTCCGGGGGAGGAGGGCGGGCGTGTGTCACAGTTAAGCCGAATTGGAGCACCTCTTCCGCCCGGGCACGAGCGGAGCGCGAGGCTGTCAGTTATGAATGAATAAATGAATAAATAAATAAAGAATGCCACCTTTCATTTCACAGGGCACACCGGACGGCGTACCAGCAGGTAAAAGTCGGAGTAATTAAATAAATACAAAAAGAATGGCTGGGGAATAAAAAAATAATACGTTTTAATAATAATTTGGTTTTTTTGTTATAAAATGAATTTCACTCTCTCTCTCCCCGTATATATATATATATATATATATATATATATATATATATATATATATATATATATATATATATATATTATTATATATATTGTATATTTTTTTTAAGCATTTTTGAAGGTGCGCCGCTACTTCGCGGATTTTCAGTTTTCGCGGGTGGTCTCGGTCCCCATTAACCGCGATAACCGAGGGTTCACTGTACTCCATAAAATTTACAAAAAGCGAGGTGAAACACTCAATCAGGGCTGCTTTTTTGAACATTTCTCGAGGGCCATGGCGAGCCATTTCAAAAAAGCTGCACAACTAACGTATAAAATATTGATAAATTTGCTCGGCCTGATGTGTGTGTAAAGTTTCACGAGTTGTCGTTCATATTTAGAACCTCATAATCAGCGTTGTTTTATTGCCGAACAGTGCAATGCCACTCCCACAACTTTTCACGAAAAAGGACTAATTTCGTGTTGTGACATCCTCATGGCCGAAACAGTCATCCGAGCATATATGAGGGCGACCTTGTTGAGTTGCACGGAGAAAAACATCCAAGAAAATAACTTGTATTAGCTTTTACCAGTTGGTGGCGCTACTACTACGATGAAAAATAAGTCGGTAGATGTCTTCAGGGCTGAAGTATCCTCAAATGTGTACAACTTCGAGAAGATAGGATCATCTGAGTCATGTTGCCGGAGCTTTTGTTGCCACAGAGTACAATCGGACTTTTCAGCACCTTAATAGCCACGCCTTTTGCCAAAACGTCACAAAATTCGGCAGAGAGTAAGATCATTGTCTTGAGTCTTTTCTGACTAATTTTCAGTCGGATTCGTCAAAAGGGCACCGTGCAGTACGTGAAAATTAAAATAAAAACAAATTTTTGATTCCACTTGGCGGCGCTGTGTGTATAACAAAATAATAACATTAAGATGTCTTCAGGTCGGGACGTTTTATTTACAGGTGAAGGTTTGGATTTTTAGGAGCATGTGCAGGGGAGTTATTAAGCATTCATTTATTTGTATTAGGTTCATTTTGTCTTCTTATTATTGATATTTGACTGATTCATTAAAAGCAGACAATTATGTTTTAGGTTAATTTTTTACCTGACATGTTTCGGCGAGTCTTTTGCCTTCTTCAGAGTGTCGCATGATGGTGTCTTGAGACCCGACTTTATCAGCTGATGTTCCATGAGGGTGTGACTTACCTGTCAAAAAAATGAAAAAATCAGAGCAGTAAAAGAACAAGCACAACATGAACATTACAAATCAGCAATCACTGACCACTGCAAAAGGGAAAACCACATCATGGACCGGGAGAAGGGCAGGGTCATCCGCACCGAAGAGAACAAACAACAGCGCTGGATCAGAGAGGCCATTGAGATCTGCAAGCGAGGCATAAAAACCATGAACAGAGACAAGGGAGCCTTCATCCTCTCTACCACCTGGAGCAGCATTTTGGCGGAGTGAACGGACAGCGGGGGGCGTGACTTGCCTTCATTCTTGTGACAGGTAAGTCACGCCCTCATGGAACATCAGCTGATAAAGACGGGCCACAAGACACCATCATGTGACACTCTGAAGAAGGCGAAAGACTTTCGTATTGTGACATCCTCAAGGCCTAAACACTCATCCGAGCAAATGTAAGGTAGATTTTGTTAACCTGCCCGGAGAAAAAAATCAACGAAAATAATTTGTATTTGTTTTAACCAGTTGGTGGCGCTACCACTGCGATCAAAAATAAGTTGGCAGCCGTCTTCAGGGCCTGAATATCCTCAAATGTGAAAAATTTCGAGAAGATGGATCATCTGAATCATTTTGCAGGAACTTTTGTTGCCACGGAGAATAATCAGACTCTGCGGCACCGTAATAGCCACGCCCTTCGAAGGAAAGTCACAAAAATAGGGATAGAGTAAGATCAATGTCTTGAGTCTTTTCTAGCCAATTTTCAATCAGATTCGTTAAAAGGGCACCGTGCAGTACGTCAAAATGTAAAAAATGATATTGATTGGCGCAAGGTGTATAAATGAATATAAATATATAGATGTCTTCAGGTACAGACTCTTTATGTACATGTGAAGTTTTGGATTTTTAGCAGCATGTGCAGGAGAGTTATTAAGCATTTTGTCCATTGCGGCGAAGGAAATCTTAAGTGAAAACTTTGATGCCTCGCCCCCGTCATATAGTATTTCGGAAACAAAAAATTTTAGCCCCAGTGTTTGTGCCAGGTCTTCAGATGCTACAGACAGAATTTTAAGGCAATCAGATGAAGCCTTTAGGATCAGGGTGCAAAAGAATGACCCCTGTAAACATGCAAAAAAGGGCAAAAGTCGGACTTTCAAAAATTCATAACTCACTTCCTGTTCATATTAGACGTTAAAATATCAAATTTTTCGCCATGCCCGATGAGACTGCCAAGTTTGGTGAGTTTTTGTGCATGTTTCGGGGGTCAAAAATGCGATCGAACAATCGGAAAAATAATAATAAAAATAATTTCTACAAAAACAATAGGGACTTCGCAGCGGTCGCTGCTCAGACCCTAATAATAATAATAATAATAATAATAAAAGTAATAATATCTTCTACAAAAACAATAGGGACCTCGCCGCGGTCGCTGCTCGGGCCCCAATAATAATTTCTACACAAAGTCCATTGTGGTGACCCGCCCCCTTTTAAGTAAATTCAAAATGGCCGACTTCCTGTAAAACCTAGCTCATTGCTCCAATAGACTTTTTTGTAGGTCTTGGTCTTATACATACAGTGAACCCTCGCTACTTCGCGGTTCACCTTTCGCGGGTTCAGTGCTTCGCGAGTCTAAAAAATATTCGGGGGCATTGTAGTTTCGCCGAGCGGCACGACGGGGCGCTGGAGCGGTTAGACGGCCGGCGTGCGCCGAAGAAGAGCGTGGGCGAAGAGGAGAGTGGACGAAGAAGAGCACGTTCCCCCGGACACGATCGGTGGCGACGTTTCGCGCGGTTCGGACCGTACCAGAGCTCCGGCCAGCGTGCGTGGCAGTTAAGCCGTAGAGGAGCACCTTCCCCGGGCACGGGCGGTGCCAAGCGGCCCCTAAGTTTAACCGAATGGAAGCTCCGGAGGAGGAGGGCATGCTCGCGTCACAGTAAGCCGAAGAGGAGCACCTTCCCCGGGCACGGGCGGTTCCAAGCGGCCCCTAAGTTTAACTGAATGGAAGCTCCGGAGGAGGAGGGCATGCTCGCGTCACAGTAAGCCGAAGAGGAGCACCTTCCCCGGGCACGGGCGGTTCCAAGCGGCCCCTAAGTTTAACCGAATGGAAGCTCCGGAGGAGGAGGGCATGCTTGCGTCACAGTAAGCCGAAGAGGAGCACCTTCCCCGGGCACGGGCGGTGCCAAGCGGCCCCTAAGTTTAACCGAATGGAAGCTCCGGGGGAGGAGGACGGGCGTGTGTCACAGTTAAGCCAAATTGGAGCACCTCTTCTGCCCGGGCACGAGCGGAGCGCGAGGCTGTCAGTTATGAATGAATAAATGAATAAATAAATAAAGAATGCCACCTTTCATTTCACAGGGCACACCGGACGGCGTACCAGCAGGTAAAAGTCGGAGTAATTAAATAAATACAAAAAGAATGGCTGGGGAATAAAAAAATAATACGTTTTAATAATAATTTGGTTTTTTTGTTATAACATGAATTTCACTCTCTCTCTCCCCGTATATATATATATATATATATATATATATATATATATATATATATATATATATATATATATATATATATATATTTATATATTTATTATATATATTGTATATTTTTTTTAAGCATTTTTGAAGGTGCGCCGCTACTTCGCGGATTTTCAGTTTTCGCGGGTGGTCTCGGTCCCCATTAACCGCGATAACCGAGGGTTCACTGTACTCCATAAAATTTACAAAAAGCGAGGTGAAACACTCAACCAGAGCTGCTTTTTTTTAACATTTCTCGAGGGCCATGGCGAGCCATTTCAAAAAAGCTGCACAACTAACTTATAAAATATTGATAAATTTGCTCGGCCTGATGTGTGTGTAAAGTTTTACGAGTTGTCGTTCATATTTAGAACCTCATAATCAGCTTTGTTTTATTGCCGAACAGTGCAATGCCACTCCCACAACTTTTCACGAAAAATCACGAATTTCGTATTGTGACATCCTCATGGCCGAAACAGTCATCCGAGCATATATGAGGGCGACCTTGTTGAGTTGCACGGAGAAAAACATCCAAGAAAATAACTTGTATTAGCTTTTACCAGTTGGTGGCGCTACTACTACGATGTAAAATAAGTTGGTAGATGTCTTCAGGGCTGAAGTATCCTCAAATGTGTACAACTTCGAGAAGATAGGATCATCTGAGTCATGTTGCCGGAGCTTTTGTTGCCACAAAGTACAATCGGACTTTTCAGCACCTTAATAGCCACGCCTTTTGCCAAAACGTCACAAAATTCGGCAGAGAGTAAGATCATTGTCTTGAGTCTTTTCTGACTAATTTTCAGTCGGATTCGTCAAAAGGGCACCGTGCAGTACGTGAAAATTAAAATAAAAACAAATTTTTGATTCCACTTGGCGGCACTGTGTGTATAACAAAATAATAGCATTAAGATGTCTTCAGGTCGGGACGTTTTATTTACAGGTGAAGGTTTGGATTTTTAGGAGCATCTGCAGGGGAGTTATTAAGCATTCATTTATTTGTATTAGGTTCATTTTGTCTTCTTATTATTGATATTTGACTGATTCATTAAAAGCAGACAATTATGTTTTAGGTTAATTTTTTACCTGACATGTTTCGGCGAGTCTTTCGCCTTCTTCAGAGTGTCGCATGATGGTGTCTTGAGACCCGTCTTTATCAGCTGATGTTCCATGAGGGTGTGACTTACCTGTCAAAAAAATGAAAAATCAGAGCAGTAAAAGAACAAGCACAACATGAACATTACAAATCAGCAATCACTGACCACTGCAAAAGGGAAAACCACATCATGGACCGGGAGAAGGGCAGGGTCATCCGCACAGAAGAGAACAAACTACAGCGCTGGATCAGAGAGGCCATTGAGATCTGCAAGCGAGGCATAAAAACCATGAACAGAGACAAGGGAGCCTTCATCCTCTCTACCACCTGGAGCAGCGTCTTGGCGGAGTGAATGGACAGCGGGGGGCGTGACTTGCCTTCATTCTTGTGACAGGTAAGGCACGCCTTCATGGAACATCAGCTGATAAAGACAGGTCACAAGACACCATCACAGGGTTCGAAGTTAACTTTAAAAACTGCTTGCCCATAGGGCAAGTGCCACTAAAATTTGCCTTGCCCGAGTGGCCAAATTACTTGCCCAACTTGGGCAAGTGACAATTTTTTTTCTCTTGCCCTGAGTGACTTTTTGTATGACAAAGTGTCTAATTACAAATTGCATGAATTTTTTGTTCGGACAGTTCCCGCCTAGAAAGAATTAAAAATACGTTACAATCATAAGGGTTGCTTATAGAAAAATGTATCATGTATTTACACATCAATTAGGTGTCTGCTGACCCAGGATTATGTTATTGTTATGTTATGTTATATATGAAAGAGAATGTGGAATGACACTGAACGATGGAAGGTGGAAGGATGTGGAAAGATTGTGAATGACATTGAATGATTTGGAATGACACTGAAAGATTTTGAATAATACTGAATGACACTGAATGAAGTAAAACTTTCTGGGAACGGGCCAATTCAAGATAGCTGCCGCACTGTGGGGGAGGCTTTGGTACCAAATTTGGAAAGAGACCCAAACGGTTGGGTCCATTTTATATCAGTGTGGGGGTGAAACGTTGGTCTCGGCGGAGCTGTCTGAATATTGGAGAAGTTAGAAGACAAAGTAAAACAGAACAATTAAAATCACTCTTCAAATACATATTGTTTGGTGGGCAGAGCATGATTTACAGCTCACCATTTTATTGCATGCACCAAGCATGTTATACATTTTTCTGTCCATGGGATGGCGTAGTCAAGAAAAATGAAGCATCTCGAAGCCCATTCGTGTGTGAAGTATTTCCCTGCAGGGCTTGGCTGCTTTATGGGGCTTCATTTTGCCATCACTAGTTTTAGATAGTTTTAATTTTTGAAAGAGCATTTTTGTTTTAGTATTAAGGTAGGCCAGAAATGGAATGAAATGCAGAGATAGAAATGACACAGGAAAAATTTGGCTAGAAGGGCTATAATTTTCATTAAAGCAGAGAAGAAAATAGAAACTACAAAAAACATTGATGTGTACTTGTCCACTTTAAGGTAGAACTGGTTGAAGTGAAATGAGTCACAAGATTGGAAAAATAGGAAATAAAATAGAATTAACATGTTCATTTTTGTGATAAGAAATTTGTGATTAGGTGAAAAGGGGAAAAAAAAGAGAATTACAGGCTTTTCAAATAAAACAACCTAATTTAAATTGGCCAACTTGTAAAATGGAAAAGAAAATTCTAAATTATGCACAGAAAGCATGAACGTGTTGGGCAGAAGGAAGGAAAAAGAAAAGAAAGAAAGGAGGAAGCAGTAAGTCTTGTTACAAAACATTAACTTTTCAGGACGAGTTGTGGTAGCAATGGAGGATCACGTGACGTAAAAAGTCAAACATAAAAGTGTGTGTAGAAGGAGTTCTACATCAACATGCGTTTTACTCATTAGGCCGTGATACACTGACAAAATTGGACTTCAATAGAATTAATAAGCACGGGCGAATTCAAACAAACGTCAAAACTTTAAAGGGGCGCATTGTCAGTGATAAGAAAGAGAAAAGATATTGCCAGACCACTTTTCTGTAAAAACTTTCCTTGGGACGCCTCGGTGACCCCCATTAAATCCCTGACCCTTCATAGATAAAGTTGAGGCCCAGTGCCTCTCAGGGCTGTAATTTATGTGGCAGAGAAAGGTCCAACAAGCCTTGGTAATCTTTAAAACAGTATCGTCATGGCCATGGAATGGGTTGTGTATGTTGGAACTTGTGAAGATACACTACAAGATTGTATCGACAAAGCATCTTAACGCACTACCAAATTATTATAAGCCATTTGAGCAAAACAGTGACTGCAAAAAATGACTTCATTAGCCTGGGTTACTGCAGGAACCAGGGCAAAATGAATTCATTTGCATATTTAGTCACAACAATTTGGATTTCGTGGCAGAGAACCACTTAGAGTGTGATTAAGAGCTTTCACTGCTGCTTTAAGGAATCAAAAAATTACATTCTTTTCCCACCACATTCACATTGCACGCCGGCCTAATTGTCACAGGGACACATTATACTGATAAGTTGCGGTGCATTTCAGCCCAGCGTCATTTTTTCCCCGCATCATCTAGGAGGCGCCACACGACTGTGGAGCCGTCCAAATTATCACCAAACCGCGACTTGACCTTCCTCCCGACTGGAGGAACTCAGACTTGTAACACAGACCAGGTGCGCATTCCAGACTGATAAGAAGTAAAAGTGTTTGAGAACCAAGGTCGCAGCCTGAAATCAAACTGACTTTTATGCGATGGGAGTACTAACATTGTGATACCAACGGATAAGAGATTGTTAGGATAAGCAGGAAGAGCGTAGGCGGGTGTGAGCTAATTAAAATTTGGGGTTTCCCATCTTGTATGAGTTGTATGGTTACAATGTGGACTGACAGTCAAGATAAATGTTCATGCGTTCTGTCGACATTGGGCTTTAAAAACCACAACAGGAAAAGAAAAGTTGTGCATAAAGCACGTCTAAAATAGTTATTTGTGAACGCAAAATTCACTTAACAGAAAATGACACAATTACAATTGGAAACTGCCTCGCCTTTATATCGACACAGCGCAGCTAAAAGGGAAAATGAACACACCCCCACACGCACACACACACAGAAAATCAACTTGACAATTTGATCCCACGCCAGGGAAAAAGGTACCAGTAATTGAACGCACAAATTGGGAGAACAAAGGTGCAAACATTGCTGAGGACAGGATCAGCAAATTGGCAGATGGCAAATCCTGGCTGCCTAATTCATTGATTGGAAAAGTAATAAGAGTGACACACGAGCATAACCATGTGTCAAGAGAGGGGTAGTATGATATGAAATTGTTCCCACATACAGACTTTTCAACAAAAAACTTTTTTTTAGACAGTGTTATTTGTTTGAGATGCAATATTGTTTGGTTGTAATTCATATGTTTTCAAAATGGATTAAGTTGTTTCCGACAACATATGTTGATGCTAAAACAGTTGGAAAAAGTGTTGTGTAATCAAATTGTCAGGTTCAATCACCTAAGCATTCACTGAACATAGGCTAAATGAATGGAAGGAAGACAAGAGTTGATCTTTTACTCGCGAGGAGAACGAACGGAGGTGTGCTCAGTTACATCTCCAAATTCGTTCTGGAGCACACTCCGCCGAGCCCTCTATTTTATTAGGGAAGTCCCTAACAATACAATGTATTTGCACTAAGGGATGAAGGGGGGAGCACCAGCAGGAACATGTAAACATCTCAGACACAAGAGGAAAGACAGACATCAATGGCAGTCATCCACTGATTGAAAAGGCAGATATGCCCTTTTAGTGCTCTGGTACTAAAGTCTCAGTCCTTTTGTTTCAGAGGTGTGTCTCAGCACACCTCCTTTGATGTTGCAGACGTTGATCCAGTCTTCAGGCATCCGCTTCTCTGTGAAGTCTTCTCATCCATATGGTCAAACATGGGTCACGCTGTGGAACAATTCTTTTGCAATACTAATAGAGTAAAATATGGGATAAAATACATCTTCAACCTAACACAAATTATCCTGACATTTGGAATTTCAAGAAGTGATTTGAAGTGAAAATTATGCATTTTGTGAATGATGTTGTAACAAGTGGGACAGTTGTTGCAAAATTGACTCAAAGCGTCATTGTGCATACAGTCTGCAGGACTTGTGGAACGCACTAATGGGACTGTTAAGGGCAGACTTATCAAGAATATGAGGGAAAAAAAGGAGACAATGACCAGACTGTGTTTCAATCACAGCAATGAGGATAGTGCCAGCCGAAGTTAGGACACTATCCCCTATCGACTCTCAGGTTCATCAGAACCACCAGCGACTGGCACATCAGTCCCAGTCCACATGGGAAACATGTTTTGACCAAAAAAAAAAAAAAAAAAAAAAAGACGCAATTACTGGCCAGTGTGTTCTGATCCACAGAGAAATCACGTCCGTGTGGGAGACCAACTCTTCTTCAAGGTGCTGAAACGACTTCGTTGGGACAAGTGAATGCTGAGATGGCCCTCGCCAGATGATTGCAGTGACCCCGACGGCAGCAAAGGTCGCGGGGCGTGGCAGCTGGATCCACCAGTTGCAGTACAAGCTTCTCCGGTTTCCAGCTAAAGGCCGAGCAACGCGAATCCCTCGAACAGGAGCCCACCTGAGTCACAATATCGGACCACACGCACATCGGAACCGCACAACCAGCCACAGATACGAATGTTGAAGCCACAGAACAAAAAGATTAGATATTGTTTGGAAATTAATGACGTACATAAAGAATTTTAGCCTTGATTGGAGAACATTACTGCATTTACATTTTTAATAAAATGAAACAATTATTGATGTTATGACCACTACGAAGAATTTGAAAGACAATATATCGGGATAATTATGGTTTTCATTTTTGTTATTTGTAGTCTGTTCATGTTGCATTATTCTTATGACAAAGATGATTATTAACTGCATGTTTGTTGCCCAAATGTACCATTACAACCTGATTGATGTTGAGAATGACGAATTCGAACTGGACAATGACAAACTCGAACTGGACACTGAAACCTAAATAACACATGGACCCTTTTGCCCCTGCCCCCACACATGCACACACATACACCACACACGAAGATCCGGGAGGTAAAGACGGCTGTCCCCTCCTACAACGAGGCAAGGGCCTCCATCAAGTCGCCGCAGAGACAAGCTCTGCGTGGAGACAAGCTCTGCGTGGAGACAGTTTTGTTATTTTTCACTAGGTATATTGAAGTTTTTTTATGTTTTATTCCCAAGTGACCAACATACCATGAGAATCTCGTTCCACGCCGGAAGGGAGGAGGGGAATTTTGTCCCTACTGAGGGTTTTCGCCCCTCCACGGATGACCACACTGTTGTATGATTTCATTATGATGATCTGTCTTAAAGCCGTAAGGACATGATTTAAACCCACAAACGGGGGAATGTGAGATGGGATGAGGATATGTAAATAGTTTGTGTATTTCTAATCATGTTTTTATACACTATTTGTATCAGTTATAATTGCGCACACACACACAGACACTCACATTATTGCTTTAGCACACACGCGCACAACTGGAACACACGCACACACTTTAGTTTCGAATTCCTGACTGACTACTGTGGTTGATTGCTTCCTGCCTGCCTGCTAGAATTTCAGACAGACCTCCATTGTCTGCTTAGGTTGCTGATAAAAGACCGAACGGGTGGTAGAGAGTGAGAGAGAGTGCGCGAGATTGAACTGGCAAGACGCCTGCTTCACCTCCTGACTTCCTCTCCCATTCGCGAATGGTCAAAAACAGAACTCTAACTGGTTTGGTCTGGATTTATGCCACCTTCAGTCTAAAAATGGCGTCAGGACGTTTTAAACCTGACAGTTGCCTTGAGATCTCCGAGCTCGAACTGCCCTATTCCCACCTTGATCACAAGCTCCCATGAACCACTTGGACAGGGTTGCCTGTGTCCTTCTCGTTGATGTCCTTTGTGGCTCCATTCCTTTTCAGTGCTCCTAAAACAAAAAAGACAAGAAGCCAACTTAGTAAAGCTATTTAATGATTGTGAAACCTTATGGGACATGCTGAAATGTCTTCACACCACAATCCCTTAAAAAAAAAAAAATATATATATATATATTACCGTATAGAACATCAGAAAAAGGCAGGTCTCGGCGCTTGTTCTTGCTACGATGTCCAAAGAGATTGTACTTCAGAGACAGAGGATTTGTCATGATGAACGCCATCATTGTTCTGACACTATCGTCCAATCCACCAATACCTGCAACCATTATAACATGGGTGTCACTCGATCCAGATAATCATCACACACTTAAAAATATTTTGGCAGTTAAACTGGGTATGATAAACGTCACAGGAAAGGAATTGTTGATTAAGTGAACAGCTTCGGTAACGCCATATACACTCAAAGGGCAAGAGCCCAACATTCTACCAAAATGATTATGATTAGGGAGGTAACGATTCACTCAAGCCCCGATTAGATTTTTGATTTTCAGTTCTCGATTTCGATTCGATATTTTAATTGTTTTAAGTTGCTGCCACGTTTGTCTCTGTGCGCTCGTGTGATGCTGCAGCGATCCACAAACAAAATATGTCTATACGTCTTGTGCATTTTGAATGGAACCAAAAAACAATACACGATGCCAAATTGTACTATTATTATGAAACTGCCTATGAGTAGTAAAAGAAATACTTGTAAAAATATTTCACATTTTTAGAGCCCCAATACATTCTTTTAAATATAGAAGGGACTGAAATCATGTGAAAATTGAGTCTTTTTCTCAGTTTCCGACTTGGGGTGAACACATTCGGCTTATCATAGTTGCAGTTGACCATCTTGAACTCTGAAGTCTTTCAACTCGGCCTTCCGAATCAGGGTTTTAGAGGTGGGGCTATTTAGTGATACAGTAGGATGGTTTGATCTCTGTAGCTCCAGAATCAGGAATGTACTGGGACTGGGGTTCCTACTTGGGTTTAGGGTACCTAATTTTATATTTCAAGAAATTAAATAATTATTTATAATTTTGAAGATAATACATTAAAATTTCATCATTTTCATACCTGCATTAGATCCTGCAGTAGACTCACAGACTCAACACGTTGGACGTACTCAAGGACCTTCTGCAGCGCCTCTCTTGGTTAGGAAGCTTTTTCTCTGTGACAATCCATGGGGAGGTGTAGATGGTACTTCGTCATCACAGGCTTCAGACTCGTCACTTGAGAAAACATCCCTGCAATGGATGCATAGACACTTGGGCATGAATGTCATTTAACAACAAAAGCTAGAACAAAAAGCTTTGCATTTAAAAGAATACATCTGTGATGGGGAAGCCAGGTTAAAGTGTTAATTTTATAATTATGTAATTAGCTGCAGGTTAGTCTAGTGAAGGTGTAATCACTTCTATTTTGGAGCATAGCTTTTGCTCTGTCCAATCATTGCCTCACCTGCTGAAACCCACATTCGGGTATTTTACAAACCAAAAACTTAAATACCTGTACAGCTCTCATTTTTAACTTATTTTCTCTAACCTTTACCCACAAAATTTGAATATTCAAAATAAAAGTACACAAAGAAGTCACAATTTTTCCACATTAGTTACTTACGTAGTTCCTCTCAAATGCAGCTCAACACTGCATTGAATTAGAGCTTGATAAGCCTACACACAAAACATACAAAGCACATTGTGGCATGATTCTGAATGAGCCAATCTAGCATTTCAACATCTGTTCAACTGTTGGAATTTTAACTATTATCTGACTCTATTAACCAACATTCATCCAACAATTATGCGCGCTCGTTTTGGACACTGCATTGAATTAGAGCTTGATAAACCCACACACAAAACATACAAAGCACATTGTGGCATGATTCTGAATGAGCCAATCTAGCATTTCAATATCTGTTCAACTTTCATCTTGAATTTCTATTATTTAAATAACAGGCAACATTCAACAGTTAATATGTTTTGCTTTACTTACCCAAATCAAACACATCACAAAAAAGCCTTAAATGAGCGAGTGGAGTAGATTGTATTAATTTGAGTGAAAGCTTAAGTCTTTTGGAGAATTTTGGAGAGAGATCGAGGGACACTGTGTTTAGCGTCGTAGGCCCAATGCTAACAATATGTAGCTCGTTGTAAAGGTCCTCATAAAAATAAATAAAACACACAACGCTTATCAGTATTATTAAAAGGGTGATTATAATGTACTTAAGTTTTCCCCAAAATAATTCGAGTACGTACGTTGTTGATATACCCTCTGTGTTCTCGTCACTTATCATTTTAGCATACTGTGTTTTAGCTAACGCACCAAGCAGTTTTCCAACACAGGCAACCTTGAAAAATTACAAAACACATTGTAAAGTAAGTCTAAAAAATGAGAGCCAGACATTTACCCAAGATTAATTAATTAATTCAATTATCGTTCGGGACTCACCGTGCTTTCAGCTCTTCTGCCGCACCTCAAAGACCGCGTAGCTTGCATTCGCTCCTTTTCTCACAGTTTGAATATGCTGCCTTCAAAAGAATCTGTAATTTTGACAACTCCAACTTGAATCTACAAAAATCAAGCAATAAGGTAGAAATAACTTCAAATATACTTTGAATAAAGATCTTTCACAGCATACAGAATTAATAAAATAACATTAATTAATAATGTTGATTTTGTTTATTAAAAAAAAAGTAACTGTGTTGACTGTTGGATGTGGCTGACAATGCTGGACCTGCCTTGTCAAATAGTTCATAGATGACAATCTTAGCTGTCTGGAATATTATAAAATGTTATCTTGTCCCTTAAGGGTTATTAAGTCACAGTTGGGGGTACATGTAAATTCACAAAATATAACGTCCAGCCTTGTTAAATTTAGCATAGATAAATACATGAATTTAATTTTAATTTTAATAAATCAATCAATCCTCTGTACTGCTTCTTGTCCTCACAAGGGTCCCCGGGAGTGCTGGAGCCTATCCCAGCTGTCTTCGGGCAGTCGACAGGGTACACCCTGAACTGGTTGCCAGTCAATCGCAGGGCACACAGAGACAAGCAACCATCCGCTCTCACACTCAGACCTTGGACCAGTGACCAATCAACCTATCATGAATGTTTTTGGAAAGTGGGAGGAAACCGGCGAAAACCCTAGCAGGCACAGGGAGAACCTTGCACTTCTGTACTGTGATGCGGACTTGCTAACCAGTCCGCCACCGTGCCGCTTGTTCTAAAGAGTCCCAGAAAATAAAAACACCCGTCCCTTAGTCAAAAGCGGAAAAAGTCCAACAACAACCCGACCATAATTTGCATTGTTCCATAAGTTAAATCAATGTCAAACCTAATAAAAGCTGACTTCTGGTCCTCAAAAATCCTACACTTATTTTAGTCCTTTCACAATCTCGCAGCATAGGCTCCATGGCCATGTCTCTATCGTTTTGGCATCCATTGAATAGTTCTACTGAGAATAGTCTTCGGGTGGTTACTATTAGCATAGCATGCATTAAATATCAAAAAGGCTCCAGAACAAATTTTCAAACCCATGCCCGCTTAGCTCATCTATAACCCATACAGGACCCAGACATGGTTGACCAGCTCTAACCTATGCCCACTTATCCCACACATAACCCAAACAGGACCGATAAATGGTGACCACTTCTAACCCATGCCCACTTAGCCCACACATAACCCAAATAGGACCCAGACATGGTTGACCAGCTCTAACCCATGCCCACTTGGCCCATATACAGCCCATATGAGACCCTCACATGGTTGACCAGTTCTAACCCATGCCCACTTAGCCCACACATAACCCAAATAGGACCTATAAATGGTTTCAGTAGTAGATTCAGTAGTTTTTATCATTACAGCATTTTCCCCTCTGTATAATGGACAGACATTAGGAGTGTTTCCTTACACTTAGATACGTTTATACTGTGTATATTTGCATGCTTTTTATGAATGTCTGCTGCTAATGTTATACATTAACGGCTACATTACGCCGCCGACTCTGTGTGAGCTATATCTTTGCTGCTGTAACACCTCAAATTTCCCCATTGTGGGACTAATAAAGGACATCTTTATCTTTATCTTTACCAGTTCTAACCCATGCCCACTTAGCCCATACACAACCCGTATTGCACCCACAACATTTGCCCAGTTTAAGCCCATGCCCACCAATCCCAGATGGCGCCCACATGGAACCCTGTACCATTGCCCACTTCTAGCCCATTCCCACTTGGTACCCAGGAATCCCGCATTTACCCCATTTGGGGCCCAGTTGGACATGTTGGCTGGGTACAGTACTTTTATTCTTGCAGTATTTTTATCATTGCAGTATTTTCAATCATTCAGTATTTTTTTTTATCATTGCAGCGTTTTTATTTATTTCCCCTCTGAACCATAGACAGGCATTAGGAGTGTTTCCTTACACTTGTATATGTTGTGGGCTGTAAGTGTGTATATACATGGGGATCTGTGTATATACGTATATACTGTGTATATTTGCATGCTTTTTATGAATGCCTGCTGCCAATGTTATACATTAACGGCTACATTACGTCGGTGCCACTGTGTGATGTATATCTTTGCTGCTGTAACACTGCAAATGTCCCCGTTATGGGACAATTAAAAGACATCTTTATCTTTAGAAATTGAAGATTCACTTGCGAGGCCATTTTCAACACGGACCTTTCAAGAGAAGCTATATCGTCCAACACTCGGTCAGTGCTGTCTAAGTGCTTTTCTGTATATTGTTTGTCCACCCGTGGTGTCATAAATTATGGTATTATGAGGGGGATTTATTCAAGTAGGACGAAGTAGGACTTCATTGAAGGCCCAGGTGTGAAATGCATGGCCCTCCACTGGTTCAAATAATATCTAAAACTAAATTACCAGTTACATGTGCAATTTCAATATTCAACAATTATCTCAACAAAAAAGGACAATCTGAATTTTTTTTAAATGCACAATAAAACAGAAAAGCCATTTCCGGGTATTTTACAATTCAGTCTTCATTGGGGAAAAAACATTCAACAATTTGCTTTTCTTATTTAATACATAGTTCAGCACAGCAGGTGGCGGACAAGCACCTTAAAATGTCATTCGCCTACACAAGGAAGAAGAACATGCCCGAGGCGCTCCCGTGTCCTCGTCTTTCGGTCAACCTGAGAATAATGTTCTTGAGGATTAAAGTTTATAAATGTAAGTATGATGTGATTTTTTATTTTATTTTATGTTGTTGAACAGTGTTTTTGTTTATTTTATAATATCGTCATTAAAAGGCTGTGGCGGTTGGAGAGTCAGCTTCGTGTTAGGGCGTGTTAAAGATCCCGATACCCACACTACACCCTCATTGAAGTATATACGAGTAAAATTATTCGAGCGCGCAGCCAAAGTATATTGTCCACAATTATTTGCGGACTTAACCAAAATCCCATTGAACTGGCGATGTTCGGTGGAATTCTTGTGCCCATGCTGAAAAAAATTCTCTTCAAATGTACATATCGAATTATGACATTATGATAAACAGTTGCATGTGTGCAATTTCGGTCACTCTTTTAAAGTCACCTACGTGTTTTGTCCCAGTGCAGCTAGCGTACTTAGCGACCTTGTGTGCATGCGCCGCAGATTGTGAGAGCGCCTCAAATAGTACAAATGAAGCTATAGCTTGTTCCGGTGGGTCCCAAGCCAGGGTTTTTTCCTAACTACCACATTACTTAAGTTTTAATATCACTCTCAACGTCAAAATTGTTACAAATAAATACATAATGATAACGTGCCGCCAAGCTCGATGACATAGGAGGCGGAAGTTGGTGTCGTCACACGCATTGTCCCAATTTTGCAATATCGGTACGCTTGGAACCTGTGCTCTGCAACACCCCATGTACACGTCAACGAGGAACGTATGGTGTAGAGTGTTTATTGCGATTGGGCCATTCTTTGTCACGGTCTTCTCTCTGACAAATTGGCATATTTAGCAGCCAAAATATAATGAGCCGTTGCTGTGATAGTAGTTGCAGCCCAAGGTTATTTTAGTAAACGAAAATGAACTCAAAACTTGAATAGAAAAAAATAAAATTCGATAATGAAAAAAATACAGTGAACCCTCGGTTATCGCGGTTAATGGGGACCGAGACCACCCGCGAAAACTGAAAATCCGCGAAGTAGCGGCGCACCTTCAAAAATGCTTAAAAAAAAAAGTGCGAAGTAGTGGTGCACCTTCAAAAATGTTTAAAAAAAAAAAATTAATAAATATATATATATATATATATATATATATATATATATATACACGGGTAGAGAGAGAGAGAGTGAAATTCATGCTATAACAAAAAAAAAAATAATTATTATTAAAACTTATTATTTTTTTATTCCCCAGCCATTATTTTTGTATTTATTCAATTACTTCTTTTTGTATTTTTTTAATTGCTTCGACCTTTACCTGCTGGTACGCCGTCCGGTGTGCCCTGTGAAATGAAAGGTGGCATTCTTCATTTATTTTTTTTATTCATTTATTCATTCATAACTGACAGCCTCGCGCTCCGCTCGTGCTCGGGCGGAAGAGGTGCTCCTCTTCGGCTTAATTGTCATGCACGCCGGACCTGCTCCCCCGAAGCGTGTCTCCGTTCGATTGAACTCGGTTTCATTTCGCCCCGCCCGTGCCCGGGGAAGGTGCTCCTATTCGGCTTAACTGTGACACATGCCCGCCCTCCTCCCCCGGAGCTTCCATTCGGTTAAACTTAAGGGCCGCTTGGCACCGCCCGTGCCCGGGGAAGGTGCTTCTCTTCGGCTTAACTGTGACGCGAGCATGCCCTCCTCCTCCGGAGCTTCCATTCGGTTAAACTTAGGGGCCGCTTGACACCGCCCGTGCCCGGGGAAGGTGCTCCTCTTCGGCTTAACTGCCACGCACGCCGGCCGGCCTCCTCCGGAGCTCTCGTACGCTCCCGAACAGAGCGAAATGTCGCCCCGCTAGTGCCCGGGCGGAAGTTGTTCCTCTTCGGCTTAACTGCCACGCACGCTGGCCGGAGCTCTGGTACGGTCCGAACCGCGCGAAACGTCGCCCCAAATCGTGCCCGGGGGAACGTGCTCTTCTTCGTCCACTCTCCTCTTCGCCCACGCTCTTCTTCGGCGCATGCCGGCCGTCTAACAGCTCCAGCGCCCCGTCGTGCCGCTCGGCGAAACTACAATGCCCCCGAATATTTTTTAGACCCGCGAAGCACTGAACCCGCGAAAGGTGAACCGCGAAGTAGCGAGGGTTCACTGTAAAATGAAAATGCTCTTTCAAAAATTAAAACTATCTAAAACTAGTGATGGCAAAATGAAGCCCCATAAAGCAGCCAAGCCCTGCAGGGAAATACTTCACACACGAATGGGCTTCGAGATGCTTCATTTTTCTTGACTACGCCATCCCGTGGACAGAAAAATGTATAACATGCTTGGTGCATGCAATAAAATGGTGAGCTGTAAATCATGCTCTGCTTACCAAACAATATGTATTTGAAGAGTGATTTTAATTGTTCTGTTTTACTTTGTCTTCTCACTTCTCCAATATTCAGACAGCTCCGCCAAGACCAACGTTTCACCCCCACACTGATATAAAATGGACCCAACCGTTTGGGTCTCTTTCCAAATTTGGTACCAAAGCCTCCCCCACAGTGCGGCAGCTATCTTGAATTGGCCCGTTCCCAGAGAGTTTTACTTCATTCAGTGTCATTCAGTATTATTCAAAATCTTTCAGTGTCATTCCAAATCATTCAATGTCATTCACGATCTTTCCACATCCTTCCACCTTCCATCGTTCAGTGTCATTCCACATTCTCTTTGATATATAACATAACATAACAATAACATAATCCTGGGTCAGCAGACACCTAATTAATGTGTTAATACATGATACATTTTTATATAAGCAACACTTATGATTGTAACGTATTTTTAATTCTTTCTAGGCGGGAACTGTCCGAACAAAAAATTCATGCAATTTGTAATTAGACACTTTGTCATACAAAAAGTCACTCAGGGCAAGAGAAAAAAAATTGTCACTTGCCCAAGTTGGGCAAGTAATTTGGCCACTCGGGCAAGGCAAATTTTAGTGGCACTTGCCCTATGGGGAAGCAGTTTTTAAAGTTAACTTCGAACCCTGTGATGGTGTCTTGTGACCAGTCTTTATCAGCTGATGTTCCATGAAGGCGTGCCTTACCTGTCACAAGAATGAAGGCAAGTCACGCCCCCCGCTGTCCGTTCACTCCGCCAAGATGCTGCTCCAGGTGGTAGAGAGGATGAAGGCTCCCTTGTCTCTGTTCATGGTTTTTATGCCTCGCTTGCAGATCTCAATTGCTTCTTTGATCCAGCGCTGTAGTTTGTTCTCTCCGGTGCGGATGACCCTGCCCTTCTCCCAGTCCATGATGTGGTTTTCCCTTTTGCAGTGGTCAGTGATTGCTGATTTGTAATGTTCATGTTGTGCTTGTTCTTTTACTGCTCTGATTTTTTTAATTTTTTTGACAGGTAAGTCACACCCTCATGGAACATCAGCTGATAAAGACGGGTCTCAAGACACCATCATGCGACACTCTGAAGAAGGCGAAAGGCTCGCCGAAACATGTCAGGTAAAAAATTAACCTAAAACATAATTGTCTGCTTTTAATGAATCAGTCAAATATCAATAATAAGAAGACAAAATGAACCTAATACAAATAAATGAATGCTTAATAACTCCCCTGGACATGCTCCTAAAAATCCAAACCTTCACCTGTAAATAAAACGTCCCGACCTGAAGACATCTTAATGTTATTATTTTGTTATACACACAGCGCCGCCAAGTGGAATCAAAAATTTGTTTTTATTTTAATTTTCACGTACTGCACGGTGCCCTTTTGACGAATCCGACTGAAAATTAGTCAGAAAAGACTCACTTACTCTCTGCCGAATTTTGTGACGTTTTGGCAAAAGGCGTGGCTATTACGGTGCTGAAAAGTCCGATTGTACTCTGTGGCAACAAAAGCTCCGGCAACATTACTCAGATGATACTATCTTCTCGAAGTTGTACACATTTGAGGATACTTCAGCCCTGAAGACATCCACCAACTTATTTTTCATCGTAGTAGTAGCGCCACCAACTGGTAAAAGCTAATACAAGTTATTTTTTTGGATGTTTTTCTCCGTGCAACTCAACAAGGTCGCCCTCATATATGCTCGGATGACTGTTTCGGCCATGAGGATGTCACAATAAGAAATTCATCCTTTTTCGTGAAAAGTTGTGGGAGTGGCATTGCACTGTTCGGCAATAAAACAACGCTGATTATGAGGTTCTAAATATGAACGACAACTCGTGAAACTTTACACACACATCAGGCCGAGCAAATTTATCAATATTTTATACGCTAGTTGTGCAGCCTTTTTGAAATGGCTCGCCATGGCCCTCGAGAAATGTTAAAAAAAGCAGCCCTGGTTGAGTGTTTCACCTCGCTTTTTGTAAATTTTATGGAGTACAGTGAATCCTCGGTTATCGCGGTTAATGGGGACAGAGACCACCCGCGAAAACTGAAAATCCGCGAAGTAGCGGCGCACCTTCAAAAATGCTTAAAAAAATATACAATATATATAATAAATATATATATATATATATATATATATATATATACGGGGAGAGAGAGAGTGAAATACATGTTATATGGCATTCTTTATTTATTTATTTATTTATTCTTTTATACATTCATAACTGACAGCTTCGCGCTCCGCTCGTGCCCGGGCGGAAGAGGTGCTCCAATTCGGCTTAACTGTGACACACACCCGCCCTCCTCCCCCGGAGCTTCCATTCGGTTAAACTTAGGGGCCGCTTGGCACCGCCCGTGCCCGGGGAAGGTGCTCCTCTTCGGCTTACTGTGACGCGAGCATGCCCTCCTCCTCCGGAGCTTCCATTCGGTTAAACTTAGGGGCCGCTTGGAACCGCCCGTGCCCGGGGAAGGTGCTCCTCTTCGGCTTACTGTGTCGCGAGCATGCCCTCCTCCTCCGGAGCTTCCATTCGGTTAAACTTAGGGGCCGCTTGGAACCGCCCGTGCCCGGGGAAGGTGCTCCTCTTCGGCTTACTGTGACGCGAGCATGCCCTCCTCCTCCGGAGCTTCCATTCGGTTAAACTTAGGGGCCGCTTGGCACCGCCCGTGCCCGGGGAAGGTGCTCCTCTACGGCTTAACTGCCACGCACGCCGGCCGGAGCTCTGGTACGGTCCGAACCGCGCGAAACGTCGCCACCGATCGTGTCCGGGGGAACGTGCTCTTCTTCGTCCACTCTCCTCTTCGCCCACGCTCTTCTTCGGCGCACGCCGGCCGTCTAACCGCTCCAGCGCCCCGTCGTGCCGCTCGGCGAAACTACAATGCCCCCGAATATTTTTTATACCCGCGAAGCACTGAACCCGCGAAAGGTGAACCGCGAAGTAGCGAGGGTTCACTGTATGTATAAGACCAAGACCTACAAAAAAGTCTCTTGGAGCAATGAGCTAGGTTTTACAGGAAGTCGGCCATTTTGAATTTATTAAAAGGGGGCGGGTCACCACAATGGACTTTGTGTAGAAATTATTATTGGGGCCCGAGCAGCGACCGCGGCGAGGTCCCTATTGTTTATGTAGAAATTATTATTAGGGCCCGAGCAGCGACCGCTACGAGGTCCCCATTGTTTTTGTGGAAATTATTATTATTATTATTATTAGGGCCCGAGCAGTGACCGCTGCGAGGTCCCTATTGTTTTTCTAGAAATTGTTATTAGGGCCCGAGCTGCGACGGCTGCGAAGTCCCTATTGTTTTTGTAGAAAATATTATTACTTTCAAATTTCCCCATTGTGGGACTAATAAAGGACATCTTATCTTATCTTCTCTTATTATTATTATTATTATTAGGGCCTGAGCAGCGACCGCTGCGAAGTCCCTATTGTTTTTGTAGAAATTATTATTATTATTATTTTTCCGATTGTTCGATTGCATTTTTGACCCCCGAAACATGCACAAAAATTCACCAAACTTGGCAGTCTCATCGGGCATGGCGAAAAATTTGATATTTTAATGTCTAATATGAATAGGAAGTGAGTTATGAATTTTTGAAAGTCCGACTTTTGCCCTTTTTTGCATGTTTACAGGGGTCATTCTTTTGCACCCTGATCCTAAAGGCTTCATCTGATTGCCTTAAAATTCTGTCTGTAGCATCTTAAGACCTGGGACAAACACTGGGGCTAAAATTTTTTGTTTCCGAAATACTATATGACGGGGGCGGGGCTTCGAAGTTTTCACTTAAGATTTCCTTCGCCGCAATGGACAAAATGCTTAATAACTCTCTTGCACATGCTGCTAAAAATCCAAAACTTCACATGTACATAAAGAGTCGGTACCTGAAAACATCTATATGTTTATATTCAGTTATACACCTTGCGCCAATCAATATCATTTTTTACATTTTGACGTACTGCACGGTGCCCTTTTAACGAATCCGATTGAAAATTGGCTAGAAAAGACTCAAGACATTGATCTTACTCTATCCCTATTTTTGTGACTTTCCTTCGAAGGGCGTGGCTATTACGGTGCCGCAGAGTCTGATTATTCTCCGTGGCAACAAAAGTTCCTGCAAAATGATTCAGATGATCCATCTTCTTGAAATTTTTCACATTTGAGGATATTCAGGCCCTGAAGACGGCTGCCAACTTATTTTTGATCGCAGTGGTAGCGCCACCAACTGGTTAAAACAAATACAAATTATTTTCGTTGATGTTTTTCTCCGGGCAGGTTTACAAAATCTACCTTATATTTGCTCGGATGAGTGTTTAAGCCTTGAGGATGTCACAATACGAAAGTCTTTCGCCTTCTTCAGAGTGTCACATGATGGTGTCTTGTGGCCCGTCTTTATCAGCTGATGTTCCATGAGGGCGTGACTTACCATTCACAAGAATGAAGGCAAGTCACGCCCCCCGCTGTCCGTTCACTCCGCCAAGATGTTGCTCCAGGTGGTAGAGAGGATGAAGGCTCCCTTGTCTCTGTTCATGGTTTTTATGCCTCGCTTGCAGATCTCAATGGCCTTCTGATCCAGCGCTGTTGTTTGTTCTCTTCGGTGCGGATGACCCTGCCCTTCTCCCGGTCCATGATGTGGTTTTCCCTTTTGCAGTGGTCAGTGATTGCTGATTTGTAATGTTCATGTTGTGCTTGTTCTTTTACTGCTCTGATTTTTCATTTTTTTGACAGGTAAGTCACACCCTCATGGAACATCAGCTGATAAAGACGGGTCTCAAGACACCATCATGCGACACTCTGAAGAAGGCGAAAGACTCGCCGAAACATGTCAGGTAAAAAATTAACCTAAAACATAATTGTCTGCTTTTAATGAATCAGTCAAATATCAATAATAAGAAGACAAAATGTACCTAATACAAATAAATGAATGCTTAATAACTCCCCTGCACATGCTCCTAAAAATCCAAACCTTCACCTGTAAATAAAACGTCCCGACCTGAAGACATCTTAATGTTATTATTTTGTTATACACACAGCGCCGCCAAGTGGAATAAAAAATGTGTTTTTATTTTCATTTTCACGTACTGCAACGTGCCCTTTTGACGAATCCGACTGAAAATTAGTCAGAAAAGACTCAAGACAATGATCTTACTCTCTGCCGAATTTTGTGACGTTTTGGCAAAAGGCGTGGCTATTACGGTGCTGAAAAGTCCGATTGTACTTTGTGGCAACAAAAGCTCCGGCAACATGACTCAGATGATCCTATCTTCTCGAAGTTGTACACATTTGAGGATACTTCAGCCCTGAAGACATCTACCAACTTATTTTTCATCGTAGTAGTAGCGCCACCAACTGGTAAAAGCTAATACAAGTTATTTTCTTGGATGTTTTTCTCCGTGCAACTCAACAAGGTCGCCCTCATATATGCTCGGATGACTGTTTCGGCCATGAGGATGTCACAATACGAAATTCATCCTTTTTCGTGAAAAGTTGTGGGAGTGGCATTGCACTGTTCGGCAATAAAACAACGCTGATTATGAGGTTCTAAATATGAACGACAACTCGTGAAACTTTACACACACATCAGGCAGAGCAAATTTATCAATATTTTATACGTTAGTTGTGCAGCTTTTTTTAAATGGCTCGCCATGGCCCTCGAGAAATGTTCAAAAAAGCAGCCCTGGTTGAGTGTTTCACCTCGCTTTTTGTAAATTTTATGGAGTACAGTGAACCCTCGGTTATCGCGGTTAATGGGGACCGAGACCACCCGCGAAAACTGAAAATCCGCGAAGTAGCGGCGCACCTTCAAAAATGCTTAAAAAAAAATACAATATATATAATAAATATATAAATATATATATATATATATATATATATACGGGGAGAGAGAGAGAGAGTGAAATTCATGTTATAACAAAAAAAACAAATTATTATTCAAACGTATTATTTTTTTATTCCCCAGCCATTCTTTTTTAATTTATTTAATTACTCTGACTTTTACCTGCTGGTACGCCGTCCGGTGTGCCCTGTGAAATGAAAGGTGCCATTCTTTATTTATTTATTTATTTATTCATTTATTCATTCATAACTGACAGCTTCGCGCTCCGCTCGTGCGCGGAAGAGGTGCTCCGATTCGGCTTAACTGTGACACACGCCCACCCTCCTCCCCCGGAGCTTCCATTCGGTTAAACTTAGGGGCCGCTTGGCACCGCCCGTGCCCGGGGAAGGTGCTCCTCTTCGGCTTACTGAGTCGCGAGCATGCCCTCCTCCTCCGGAGCTTCCATTCGGTTAAACTTAGGGGCCGCTTGGCACCGCCCGTGCCCGGGGAAGGTGCTCCTCTACGGCTTAACTGCCACGCACGCCGGCCGGAGCTCTGGTACGGTCCGAACCGCGCGAAACGTCGCCACCGATCGTGTCCGGGGGAACGTGCTCTTCTTCGTCCACTCTCCTCTTCGCCCACGCTCTTCTTCGGCGCACGCCGGCCGTCTAACCGCTCCAGCGCCCCGTCGTGCCGCTCGGCGAAACTACAATGCCCCCGAATATTTTTTATACCCGCGAAGCACTGAACCCGCGAAAGGTGAACCGCGAAGTAGCGAGGGTTCACTGTATGTATAAGACCAAGACCTACAAAAAAGTCTCTTGGAGCAATGAGATAGGTTTTACAGGAAGTCGGCCATTTTGAATTTACTTAAAAGGGGGCGGGTCACCACAATGGACTTTGTGTAGAAATTATTATTGGGGCCCGAGCAGCGACCGCGGCGAGGTCCCTATTGTTTATGTAGAAATTATTATTAGGGCCCGAGCAGCGACCGCTACGAGGTCCCCATTGTTTTTGTGGAAATTATTATTATTATTATTATTAGGGCCCGAGCAGTGACCGCTGCGAGGTCCCTATTGTTATTAGGGCCCGAGCTGCGACGGCTGCGAGGTCCCTATTGTTTTTGTAGAAAATATTATTACTTTTATTATTATTATTATTATTATTATTAGGGCCTGAGCAGCGACCGCTGCGAAGTCCCTATTGTTTTTGTAGAAATTATTCTTATTATTATTTTTCCGATTGTTCGATCGCATTTTTGACCCCCGAAACATGCACAAAAATTCACCAAACTTGGCAGTCTCATCGGGCATGGCGAAAAATTTGATATTTTAACGTCTAATATGAACAGGAAGTGAGTTATGAATTTTTGAAAGTCCGACTTTTGCCCTTTTTTGCATGTTTACAGGGGTCATTCTTTTGCACCCTGATCCTAAAGGCTTCATCTGATTGCCTTAAAATTCTGTCTGTAGCATCTTAAGACCTGGGACAAACACTGGGGCTAAAATTTTTTGTTTCCGAAATACTATATGAACGGGGGCGGGGCTTCGAAGTTTTCACTTAAGATTTCCTTCGCCGCAATGGACAAAATGCTTAATAACTCTCCTGCACATGCAGCTAAAAATCCAAAACTTCACATGTACATAAAGAGTCGGTACCTGAAGACATCTATATGTTTATATTCAGTTATACACCTTGCGCCAATCAATATCATTTTTTACATTTTGACGTACTGCACGGTGCCCTTTTAACGAATCCGATTGAAAATTGGCTAGAAAAGACTCAAGACATTGATCTTACTCTATCCCTATTTTTGTGACTTTCCTTCGAAGGGCGTGGCTATTACGGTGCCGCAGAGTCTGATTAATCTCCGTGGCAACAAAAGTTCCTGCAAAATGATTCAGATGATCCATCTTCTCGAAATTTTTCACATTTGAGGATATTCAGGCCCTGAAGACGGCTGCCAACTTATTTTTGATCGCAGTGGTAGCGCCACCAACTGGTTAAAACAAATACAAATTATTTTCGTTTATGTTTTTCTCCGGGCAGGTTAACAAAATCTACCTTATATTTGCTCGGATGAGTGTTTAGGCCTTGAGGATGTCACAATACGAAAGTCTTTCGCCTTCTTCAGAGTGTCACATGATGGTGTCTTGTGACCCGTCTTTATCAGCTGATGTTCCATGAGGGCGTGACTTACCTGTCACAAGAATGAAGGCAAGTCACGCCCCCCGCTGTCCGTTCACTCTGCCAAGATGCTGCTCCAGGTGGTAGAGAGGATGAAGGCTCCCTTGTCTCTGTTCATGGTTTTTATGCCTCGCTTGCAGATCTCAATGGCCTCTCTGATCCAGCGCTGTTGTTTGTTCTCTTCGGTGCGGATGACCCTGCCCTTCTCCCGGTCCATGATGTGGTTTTCCCTTTTGCAGTGGTCAGTGATTGCTGATTTGTAATGTTCATGTTGTGCTTGTTCTTTTACTGCTCTGATTTTTAATTTTTTTGACAGGTAAGTCACACCCTCATGGAACATCAGCTGATAAAGACGGGTCTCAAGACACCATCATGCGACACTCTGAAGAAGGCGAAAGACTCGCCGAAACATGTCAGGTAAAAAATTAACCTAAAACATAATTGTCTGCTTTTAATGAATCAGTCAAATATCAATAATAAGAAGACAAAATGAACCTAATACAAATAAATGAATGCTTAATAACTCCCCTGCACATGCTCCTAAAAATCCAAACCTTCACCTGTAAATAAAACGTCCCGACCTGAAGACATCTTAATGTTATTATTTTGTTATACACACAGCGCCGCCAAGTGGAATCAAAAATGTGTTTTTATTTTAATTTTCACATACTGCACGGTGCCCTTTTGACGAATCCGACTGAAAATTAGTCAGAAAAGACTCAAGACAATGATCTTACTCTCTGCCGAATTTTGTGACGTTTTGGCAAAAGGCGTGGCTATTACGGTGCTGAAAAGTCAGATTGTACTCTGTGGCAACAAAAGCTCCGGCAACATGACTCAGATGATCCTATCTTCTCGAAGTTGTACACATTTGAGGATACTTCAGCCCTGAAGACATCTACCAACTTATTTTTCATCGTAGTAGTAGCGCCACCAACTGGTAAAAGCTAATACATGTTATTTTCTTGGATGTTTTTCTCCGTGCAACTCAACAAGGTCGCCCTCATATATGCTCGGAGGACTGTTTCGGCCATGAGGATGTCACAATACGAAATTCATCCTTTTTCGTGAAAAGTTGTGGGAGTGGCATTGCACTTTTTGGCAATAAAACAACGCTGATTATGAGGTTCTAAATATAAACGACAACTCGTGAAACTTGACACACACATCAGGCAGAGCAAATTTATCAATATTTTATACGTTAGTTGTGCAGCTTTTTTGAAATGGCTCGCCATGGCCCTCGAGAAATGTTCAAAAAAGCAGCCCTGGTTGAGTGTTTCACCTCGCTTTTTGTAAATTTTATGGAGTACAGTGAACCCTCGGTTATCGCGGTTAATGGGGACCGAGATCACCCGCGGAAACTGAAAATCCGCGAAGTAGCGGCGCACCTTCAAAAATGCTTAAAAGAAAATACAATATATATAATAATATATATATATATATATATATATATATATATATATATATATATATATATATATATATATATATATCTGTATATATATATATATATATATATATATGTATATATATATATATATATATATATATATATGTATATGTATATATATATATATATATATATATATCTGTATATATATATATATATATATATATATGTATATATATATATATATATATATATATATATATATATATATATATATATATGTATATATATATACGGGGAGAGAGAGAGAGTGAAATTCATGTTATAACAAAAAAAACAAATTATTATTAAAACGTATTATTTTTTTATTCCCCAGCCATTCTTTTTGTATTTATTTAATTACTCCGACTTTTACCTGCTGGTACGCCGTCCGGTGTTCCCTGTGAAATGAAAGGTGGCATTCTTTATTTATTTATTTATTTATTCATTTATTCATTCATAACTGACAGCTTCGCGCTCCGTTCGTGCCCGGGCGGAAGAGGTGTTCCAATTCGGCTTAACTGTGACACACGCCCGCCCTCCTCCCCCGGAGCTTCCATTCGGTTAAACTTAGGGGCCGCTTGGCACCGCCCGTGCCCGGGGAAGGTGCTCCTCTTCGGCTTACTGTGACGCGAGCATGCCCGCCTCCTCCGGAGCTTCCATTCGGTTAAACTTAGGGGCCGCTTGGAACCGCCCGTGCCCGGCGAAGGTGCTCCTCTTCGGCTTACTGTGACGCGAGCATGCCCTCCTCCTCCGGAGCTTCCATTTGGTTAAACTTAGGGGCCGCTTGGAACCGCCCGTGCCCGGGGAAGGTGCTCCTCTTCGGCTTACTGTGACGCGAGCATGCCCTCCTCCTCCAGAGCTTCCATTCGGTTAAACTTAGGGGCCGCTTGGCACCGCCCGTGCCCGGGGACGGTGCTCCTCTACGGCTTAACTGCCACGCACGCCGGCCGGAGCCCTGGTACGGTCCGAACCGCGCGAAACGTCGCCACCGATCGTGTCCGGGGGAACGTGCTCTTCTTCGTCCACTCTCCTCTTCGCCCACGCTCTTCTTCGGCGCACGCCGGCCGTCTAACCGCTCCAGCGCCCGTCGTGCCGCTCGGCGAAACTACAATGCCCCCGAATATTTTTTATACCCGCGAAGCACTGAACCCGCGAAAGGTGAACCGCGAAGTAGCGAGGGTTCACTGTATGTATAAGACCAAGACCTACAAAAAGTCTCTTGGAGCAATGAGCTAGGTTTTACAGGAAGTCGGCCATTTTGAATTTACTTAAAAGGGGCGGGTCACCACAATGGACTTTGTGTAGAAATTATTATTGGGGCCCGAGCAGCGACCGCGGCGAGGTCCCTATTGTTTATGTAGAAATTATTATTAGGGCCCGAGCAGCAACCGCTACGAGGTCCCCATTGTTTTTGTGGAAATTATTATTACTTTTATTATTATTATTATTATTATTATTAGGGCCTGAGCAGCGACCGCTGCGAAGTCGCTATTGTTTTTGTAGAAATTGTTATTAGGGCCCGAGCTGCGACGGCTGCGAGGTCCCTAATGTTTTTGTAGAAAATATTATTACTTTTATTATTATTATTATTATTATTATTAGGGCCTGAGCAGCGACCGCTGCGAAGTCGCTATTGTTTTTGTTGAAATTATTATTATTATTATTTTTCCGATTGTTCGATCGCATTTTTGACCCCCGAAACATGCACAAAAACTCACCAAACTTGGCAGTCTCATTGGGCATGGCGAAAAATTTGATATTTTAACGTCTAATATGAACAGGAAGTGAGTTATGAATTTTTGAAAGTCCGACTTTTGCCCTTTTTTGCATGTTTACAGGGGTCATTCTTTTGCACCCTGATCCTAAAGGCTTCATCTGATTGCCTTAAAATTCTGTCTGTAGCATCTTAAGACCTGGGACAAACACTGGGGCTAAAATCTTTTGTTTCCGAAATACTATATGACGGGGGCGGGGCTTCAAAGTTTTCACTTAAGATTTCCTTCGCCGCAATGGACAAAATGCTTAATAACTCTCATGCACATGCTGCTAAAAATCCAAAACTTCACATGTACATAAAGAGTCGGTACCTGAAGACATCTATATGTTTATATTCGTTTCCTGTCTTTTTTACGTCATAGTGTACATAAGGGTCTGATGCAACCTCTGACTGAGAATCAGCCTTGTCCGCATTGTGAATCATGTAAAAATCACCCAGCAGGGGGCAGAGGTGCAAAAGATCCGCCTTGAATCTGCGCCAGAGGTACAAATGGGGGGCGGGATCCTGGGGTAGACTTATAAGTGTGGAGAGCAGCGTGGGTAGCAGCAGCATCGGCAGCACTAGCAGCAGTCGCATTAGTAGCGTTAGCAATGAAATCCTCCAAGCAAATGACGATCGAGGAATGCTTTTTTGTAAAAAAAAAAGCTTCCTAAAAGCATCAAGGCGATGGAGACGCTTTGGTTGAGAGGATGACGCTTCGTCGTCGTCTCAACAAACAGGCGTCTAAAGAGGGTGCGCGTGCCTTGCGGCCTGCATCGCCTGCCTTCGGACAATAGCCAAAGCAGCTGAGAGTCCTCACCAGATCCCCCCGAACGAGGAGGTAAGCGCTCGCAAGTTACCATTGAACATGTGGTTTTACCCCTCATGCTTTTATTGTACATATCATGCATCTTGCGGGCAGAAAATGTCGCATAAATGTGCAGTTAGACGCGAGCGTATCTCCTCCCCGACGAGGAAACAACAATACTGAATGGTGTGGTAATCATGCATACTTTCTAAAATTCACAGATTGTGCATCCCGCGGCAAGAAAGTTCCTCCTCGTCTTGTTGGTGTAAAGAAAGGTAAATTATAATATGAAACTTCACACGCCAGCAATAAAATGCAGCAATAAATATATATTTCCAATTGTTTATATTTCTGTAATTTACAGGTTGTGCATCAGGAAGCAGTGGTTCCGGATGGCGTCACACTGGATGGCAACCGAGGAAAATCGACTTTACAGCAACCCCTGGACCACTGAATGCCGCTGCCCATTTGGAGTCTGAGGAGCCAGCTGATTTCCTGCAGCTGTTTCTCACGGATGAGCTTCTGCAGCACATCGCGGATGCCAGCAATCACTTCCCAGACAATTATTTTCACACAAACCCCAGTGGACAAACACAAGCTCGCCTATTTTCCACGGACCAGCAAAGCCAGACCACAACGAAAGTGTCGGGTCTGTTTGCGCAAAGGCAAACGGAGTGAAACAAGAATGTGGTGTGAACTATGTTGTGTGCCCTTGCATCAAGGCAACTGTTTTATTTTATATCACACAAAAAAAAAGTATGTATGACACTGATGTATTTCATTTTTGTACATAGTTCAACAGTTCAGTCGTTTAGTGTTATGTGCAAATAAATTTATTTTATCAAAAACATATTTTTTGTGCTTTTTTTTATTTTATAGAAGGCATGCATTATTTAGATGTTAGAGGTGTCATAAAAGCCATAAATAATAGTGTCAAAGTTCAAATTATGGTCAAAATGCATCAGTTTACAAAAAGCTCATTTTCTCAGTTTTTTCCCCAGGGATTGGAGTTTTCATGAAATTTAGCTATTTTCAAATGCCGATTGTTCAAGAATGGAAAAAGATAGGAACAAACATTTTTTTTCTGTTGAAAGAAGAGAGTCTCATCTTTCTTCGGGTGTGCTCCATGTCTATATAGCATTAGAATACAATATTCTGTGGGCCTTGCAATATTAGTCAAAACCCAGGAAAACTCTGGGATTGAGTGGGTTGCTCCAGTGAAAATGGCTGGTATTTAATGAGTTAAGACTGGTTAGGACATCCGGCTCGCAGTCCCAAGGTGCAGGGTTCGATCCCGGGACCCAGCTTTCCTGTGTGGAGGTTGCATTTGTGAGTGAGTTTGAGCGCAGATGGTTGTTCGTCTTTGCGTGCCCTGCGATTGGCTGGCAACCACTTCAGGGTGTGCCCCGCCTACTGCCCGTTGACAGCTGGGTAGGCTCCAGCACGCTATCCTTGTGAGAATAAGCGGATTGGATATTACATGTATGTGTTTATGCCCTAGGCCAGGCGAGGGCAAACTACGGCCCGGGGGCCACATGCGGCCCGTTAAAAGTTTTAATCCGGGCCGCCGAACTTGAAAAAAATTTAATGAATAAACCTTGTTAATGTTTTATTTTCTAAACACTGTGGTTTTCAAAGACAAATATTATTGTTGGAATGCTTTTATTCACTTTCATATAAAATTAAATGTATTTTTTTTCTCAGATGAGGTGAGGTTTCCAAAACACTCCATCCATCTGCTCCTGGTCCGGCCCCTCTGTCATATTTTAGAACCCATTGTGGTCCTCCAATCAAAAAGTTTGCCCGCCCCTGCCCTAGGCTTTGTGTCTTTGCTTGGTTGACTGTGTAATGAGTGTATGAATGCATTTCTTTCTACCAGACACCTTGGACTTCCCATGGCAGATTAATAATCTATTTTATCTATCCATCAGAGTCACGAATGTCATTTGATGAGTAGAGAATTTAGAGTCTCCAATTAACCTAATATACATGGATTTGCGCATGGAAACCTGAGAAAAAGCCCTTAGTCCTACTTTTCCATCTGAACCACTTTATCCTCACGAGGGTCACAGCCGTGACATCCCAGCTGACTTCAGAAAGTAAGTGGGCGACGACTCATGATCTCTTGGTTGAATAATATTGTTAGGGGCTCAAAATGGCCCTCTACAATAAAATGGCAGAAGAATATTACATACTCTCTGGCAGAAGAATATTGCGTTTTTTTGTTTTGTCCAATTAACTTAAATAAAACTTGGGGAAATGTAATGATTACATGTAAACCAGCTGGTCTTCCCCATACCAAGCCCTGGCTAAAACTGACTGAAAAATGCATGATGTGTGCCTTTTAAACTCCTCGGCCCATCCACTATGCCAGGGATGGGCAAACTTTTTGATTGGGAGGGGGGGGGGCACAATGAGTCCTAAAATACATTTAATTTTAAACGAAAGTGAACAAAAGCATTACAACAATATATATGTCTTTGAAAAACCACAGTATTTAGAAAATAAACCATTAACAAGGCTTATTCATTTAATTTTTTTCAAGTTTGGGGGGCTGGATTGAAACGTTTAACGGGCCACAAGTGGCCCCCGGGCCGTAGTTTGCCCAAGTGCCCTAAGCCAATTGATTCTAAAAAATAACAGTTTTCTTCATCAAAACAACATTTTATGATCAACATAAATGTTAGTGAGTACATAAAGGTATACTCATTCGATCTATCATAACCCCATGCACTTAGACTGTACAAAAAAAAGAAAATTTTTATTTTAAAACCTAGTATTTCGCCATGACGTCACACGCTAGCGTCAAGTGCTTGGCGCTAAAAACCCGGAAGTAACAGCGGCGCTCGGTTTGAAAGTGGAGAGTTGTGCATGGTAGGCGAATTCGGGAGAAATGTTTGTTGAACACGAGGACTGTGGCGTAGAAGATGGTTTAACAGCGATCTAGTGCGCACCCAACCGTGATGGCTGACCAACGAAATAAATGCGGACCGACGGAGTGGACTGACAGGACGTGGAAAACAGGTGTGTGGCATGTGTGCGTGTGCACGAATGTGGGAGCGCGTTCACTATGGTGGCAGCGATCGCAAAGCAGCAGCACCACTCCTTGACAAAAGTATTGTACTTTCTCTGATGTTTTGGGTTTGCTCTGCTTTGGGGTTTGTAGTTCTGGCCACGCAAAAGTAACAAAGCAAGTTCTTGGATGTCTGCTTTTTTCTTGAACTGTTAATTGGTTAACATCGTGGCTCTTATTTTTATCTAATGTATGGAGTTTGGTGGCTATCTATATGCACAACTATATTAGTTGCACTTAAATTGCATACAGAAAATTTGTATAAATAGGTTACGCTATAAAGTATAACAATATTAACAATCGTTATTGTTGTTACTGTTTATTTATTTTATTTTGCAATAACTGTGCTCCAAGCTTAGCTGTTGTGCCAGCTGCCAAGTAAAAATATGTAATCTCACTCAATAATAGGAATAAATACTTAACTAACATCTCAATTTTTCGGGTTGGGCTGTGGGGGAGGGGAGGGTGGCTGCCTGACAAAAAGCAGACTGTCCTGCACATGCGCAGACCAGCCGAGTGTGTGAAGTGTGCGTAAGTGCAGTACCGGGACCGACCACTAGACAGCGATCCTGAGTAATTTTTCCGCACACACATTTCTAGCACACTCGTCTTGTTTTTGTGACCTTCCTGGGAAGCCCTGAAACTTTGACAGGACCTCCCCCTGAGCTTCTTATCACTGAATTCAATGCTCTTTTTTGTGGGGCCCAGATTTTTGGTCCCCACAAAAATTTTGGTCCCCTACAGTGGGTGTGCTGTCCGATGTTGGTCCCCAACATGTAGCTTATACAAACACACACACACACCCCTACTTGTTTTTTTTGACATTGTTGGGCCACCTGAGCAAAACTCACATTGTGGGAACCACCCTTTCTAGTGGTTGTACAGCTCTGAAAAAAATCAGGCAGTGTCCAGGAATTTAGTTAAACACAAAAACCACTTCAAATTACCAATTAATGACCTGGAGGTCAAATGAGTGACTCAAGTGCATGTAATTCAGTCACTGTAGCCCAAAGATTCTCTGGGCCAGTGGATGAACCATTATTCGTCTTGGACAGCATTGAAGCAGGCCGTAGCCTGGTTTCTAAAGCTGAAAGACTTACTGACAGAGTAAAGGAAAATAGAAAGGAGTTAATCACATTAGGTGAAGAAGGCAAGATGAATTTATTCAAGAGAACTGTCAAAGGAAAGTATTTGACCTGCGACGACTTGGATAAAGCAGAAAGAGAACTTGTGAAATACTGTCAAAGGCGAAGTTTCAAAAAAGATTTAGCCATATTTGAAAAACAAAAAAGGGTGAAGAAAAGTAGCCCACTTTACAAGTTCAATATAGTACTTCAAGATGGTGTCATGAGGGTTGGTGGACAGTTGAACCACGCAGCCATGCCTGAAACAGCAAAACAGCAAGCCATCTTGCCAAGGATTCACATAACACAAAGCTAGTCCTGAGATACATTCATGAGATTACAGCTCACGCTGGAAGGAACCACATGATGGCTAATCTGCATCAACAGTTTTGGATACCTCGAGCTGCTAGAGTCATCAGAAGAGTGCTACCTGACGATCCGCCTTTCAAGAGAATTGGCGTTGATTATTTTGGTCCATTCTAAGTAAGTAGGGTTAGAGGACAAGTAAAGAGATACGGCGTGATTTTTACATGTCTCGCTGTACGAGCCGTACATCTGGAAATTGCATCTTCACGTGACACAGATGCTTGTCTCAACGCAATCCGAAGATTTCTTGTCAGAAGAGGACAAGTGAGAGAGATGTATTCTGATAACGGAACCAACTTTAGATCAGCTGACAGTGAAATGAAGAAATCAATCAAAGAATGGAACACTAAGTAAATCGAGAAACACTTGCTGCAAAAAGGTATTCAGTGGCATAGCAATCCCCCAGCAGGTTCCCACCACGGAGGAAGCTGTGAGCGACTTATTTGGTCTGTGAGAAAAATCCTGAATGTCACTGTAAAAGAACAAATTTCGGGTGAAGAAAGTCAATATACCTTGCTTGGTGAGGCTGAAGCAGTTATAAACAGCAGGCCTATCACAAGGACATCTTCCGACCTCAACGACTTGGAAGCACTCACACCCAACACTCTGTTGTGGCTGAAGGTCAAACCTGAGTTACCTCCTGGAGTCTTCTGTAAAGACGACCAATACGCCCCAATACGTACCTCTGGGAATGAGCTGGTCAGCTCTTTAAAGAGTATTATGTAAGTTGAAATACATTAATCCATTTTTCTTTTTTGGACCATCTTTAACTGTGTAGTGTGTAATGTCTAAAATACAAAATGATCTGATTTTAGGGTGCAGTTGACGACTGTGGCACAGGTCCTCGCTCTACAAGTGCTAATAGTCTTCGGCAAAGAGAAAAATCTGCCATAAGGTACAGAAAACATTGGCATCAGAGTAAATGGATGCATGTTTTTGCAATGTGCGAGGAAACTGGCGAACTCAGAGAAAACTACGCAGGCTTGGGAGAACATGCAAACTCTACACAGGAAGGCCGGAGCCGGAATCGATCCCACAACCTCTGCATTGTGAGACCATCGTGCTCACAAGTCGCCCACCGTGGCGGCCGTCCATTATGAATGCCATCCCACCATCCATTATCTGTACGGCTTCTCCTCACAAGGGTTGCGGGGGGTGCTGGAGCCTATCCCAGCTATCTTGGGGCAGTAGGTGGGGTACACCCTAAACTGGTTGCCAGCCAATCGCAGGTCACACAAAGACAAACAACCATCCGCGCTCACACTCACACCAATTTAGGGTGTCCAAACAACCTGCCATGCATGTGTTTGGAATGTGGGAGGAAACCGGAGAACCCACGCAGGCGTGTGGGAAACATGCAAACTCCAAACAGGAAAGCCGGAATCAATCCCGCGACCTCTGCATTGTGAGACCATCGTGCTAACAAGTCGCCCACCATGCATCCCTGCTAAATAAATGATTAATTTTTACATTTTAGTATTTGTAAGCGATCTTGTGTTCATGACAGCATTTTCAACAGTGTGGGTGTTTGTATGAAAGCATTTCACTCGTGTATGGGCATGAGCATGTTTCAGTTGTATTTATGAATAACAATAATTTCACAATTGTGCCTGAGCGCCTTTCACTGGTGTGTATGAGAATGTTTCACCTATGTGTATGAGCGCATTTGACGAGTGTATGAGCAGCAACTATTTCACTAGTGTGTATGAGAGCGTTTCACTCGTATGTATGATAGCGTTTCATAAGTATGCATGAGCAACAACAATTTCACTGGTGTGTAAGAGTGCATTTCAGAAGTGTGAAGCGATTCCTGACTTTTTTCCCCAACGGCACCTCATACTCCCCATCTCCCGCTCACTTCTCCTGACCCCATGAGCCATCCCCGTTGCTACTACATGGAGATTTGATGTGTTTTTTTGTTTTTTTTGTTATTAGCTTCTTCAACATCTCTTCTGATTCTCATCTCTTCTCTGGCGCTCGTCTCCGCCTGTCTGATTTGAAGTCGACCTCAGAATTTGCACTATTTTGACATGACTTCTGTGGTAATCACTACTGACATATTGTGTCATTTGCTCAATAATACATTAAAATTATAATAAATAATAAAAATGGGTCCGGTGCCGAGCTCTGGCTTCATATCTTTAAAAGTGGTCTTCTCAAATCTGTTACTAATGGCCTCTAAATCGGTTGTGGTAGAGAAGGGGCAAATTAGACCTTATGGCATCTTAATTTGGTCAAGTCTTGTACCCATTTTCAAGGCCAGCGACTATTGCTTTAGCTATATACAAGAAAAGGATTATTCTGAATATACACAACAACAAATCCCAGATGTCCATCCCAAATGTTGTTTCAAAATAATCCAGTTCAGATGATAAACAAATGTATTGGTATGTTGAGGTCATTATTTCAAATCAAAATATACACTTCTTTTTCAGACAATGGGGAGGATCGAAGAAGTGGAAAAGTTGCAGGAGTAACTTCAAAACAATGCAAAGAGACAGAATCTGGAAGAATGTCAAGTTTGTCCATGTTTATATTTCTGGAATTTAGTGGGCGTGCATCTCGAAATGTTTGGGGATGGTTTGGGCTGCCAGACAAGACTTTCACTGCGAGCGCTGGACCACTGGATGCTGCGGCAAACAGCGGACTTCTTGCAGCTATTTATTACCAACAAGCTACTCCTGCACATCAATGATGCGGATGGCACAGACTGCTTTGCAGACAATTATTTTGAGGCAAAACCAAGAGGTCTGTAAGCACTCTGAAAACAAAGTAAAATATTTGACACCCACGGCAAAGAAAGCCATGCTACAGCATAGGGCTGGGCGATAAACCGAAAATTTACCGTTACCGAAATTTATTACAATGACCGAAATCATTTTGCCCATGTCGGTAAATTCGATGAATAAAAAAAGAAAAGCCTTTTGTCTGCGGCAATGTTCATGCCCCTTTAAGACCGCGACAGCGCCTCTAGTCATGTGACTCCACCCGTCTGTCGCTCTCGTTGCTGGCGATTCAAATCCAGAAGCTTTCTCACCACCCACAACACAACCATGCTGTGCTGAAAGTTCAAAGTGAGAAGCAAGGTTCGACAAGTGACAACAGCCCATGAACGGAGGCGACACCATACGAGAGAACGTCTCAGAGGTGGACGCGATAGCCTAGCACATAGCTAAAGATAAAGCTCCTCTAGTTACGTGGCGCGCACAGGATTTAAACGCTTCATGAAAGCCGTATTTCCCGATATGGACTACATCGGGCCGGGAGCTTAGACATGTCAAGCATTTTGCATCTACATCCGACTTGTGGTCGGGTCGCAACATGGATCCCTGATTGAGCCTAACTGTGCATTACATAGATGACAAGTGGCGACTGCGCAGCAGAGTACTCGAGACGGCACATTTTCCCCGATAATACCCACTTGTTTATTTGGCTTGCATTGACATTTTCTTTCATTTTATTTCGCGTTTTTTTATTTGCCATTATTTACATCATGAGAGCATCTTGGCGCAATCTATTTGCAGAAAAAGATTTCGCAAGAGGTACCCTTTTTCTTTGTGACATTGTTCAAGTCATGCAAAGCAAGCTCAGGGTTCGCGGTTAACCGCTTCCCGATTGCCCGGGGCAAGTGAAATTTGGCCACGGGCAAGGTAAAATTATGGGCAACTTGCCCGACCGGGCAAGCATTTTTTAAAGCAGCCAAATATCTTTAATTTTGACGAAAACGGTGGTGTGATCTGTTTGTGTGCACTGTATGGTGATGGTTTAACCCAGACAACCCCTTATGTTTTGGTATGGTCCATTGGCCTTATCGGGGGTAATGGGCGGGCGCTACGGGGATCAGTTAGTTCAGTGAATGTCGAGTTAAAGTGGACGTCAATAAATCCCGCAGTATTGGAACTCGCTGTCGTAGCATCCTCATTTGAAGTTTGAAAAACACAACAAAAACCTACGATATTTTGGCCGAAAATTGACAGCCGGAAGTTTTCTTACCTTCTGCGCATGTTTACGAGTGGCGACGAGTTCGTTCAAATCCGAACATTTCGGATTCCTCTGACATGACTAAAATAGCTCGAATATTTTTAAGTAGACAATTCAGTTGTGAGTAAGGAAGGGAGTAATATTTGATTATTGGCTGTTAATTCATTAGCTCCATGATGTGACCTGACATAGTGTCAGTGACTGTGTTCTGTTTATGCTATGAAATTTATGGAGGCAGCACCACAGGCACTAAATTTGCCACACTCATAATTTACTCATGTGATTCCTCAATTAATACGCTCTCCTGGACTTAAAATTGATCATCTGGATTGCTGTAATATCATTTTCCCAATTTAACATGCAGATTTGTTAATTATTAAAACTACAATTAACATTTTCAATAACTGCACAGGATGATACATTTGCTCTTGTGAGTAGGGTTTCATGGTTGATGATGAAAACAAGATTAATTTATGCTTATCAGATTATATGTTTATTTACATTTGTGGCGCACATTTTACAACCATAAACATTTTATTCTTAGAGAAAAAAAATTGTCACTTGCCCAAGTCGGGCAAGTAATTTGGCCACTCGGGCAAGGCAAATTTTAGTGGCACTTGCCCTATGGGCAAGCAGTTTTTAAAGTTAACCGCGAACCCTGCAAGCTATTTGGAATGTTCATACAAATGATTTTTGTACTTTTATTTTTCATTGAAAGTAAAGTGTACCAGTTGGTCAATAAAAAAAACAGTCAATATGCAATTCCTGCATTTATTTTGATTTTAGTCCACGTGGGAATTTATTGTGCATTTATCGTTATCGAGGTAAAATTGCTCGATTTCTCGCGATATTGATTTGAGGTCATATCGCCCAGCCCTTCTACAGCATGTATACAGTGTGAGACGTGTTGTGTTCACTTGCTCCAAGGCAATTGTTTTTAAGTGTATACCACATATCCAACGAATTGTGTAATTTGTATGGCGGGGTGTACACATGCGTTGCAAAAACACATGCACACACTGTCACTCACGCACTTCCGTATATAGTTTATTTCAGCACCTTTTGTCATGCTGTTTTTATTTTATAGAAGGAAAGCATTATTTTGATGTCTGAGCTGTCACAAAAGAAAAAATAGAACTGTTGAAGTCAAGTCAAGCTTGTGCTTGAAATGTTTGTTCTTAGTTTCTCAGTTTTTCGTGAGCAATGGGAATTCAGTTATATTCAAACGCTGTCAGGTAAAGGCTCCATATTTTTATAGCATTATAGCACACTATTCTGTGGGCGCTAGAATTGAAGGGTTTGCGTTAGTAAAAATAGGTGGGATTAAATGAGCTGAAGTGTATCTCTTGAGTGCTCCTTAAATATTTGCCTGTGTTGGTATATTTTATTTTGGTCGTGTCATGTTTATTCTTACGCTGAAAGAGACATGAGGTGTTCGAAAAAAATAAATGATTTTTTTTTTTCCCGGTCAAAACTACCAATGGTGTCTGTTTTTTTTCCCTCCGTGAAATGTACGAGTTATCACTTTGACGCGCATGATGTCACGTGGCTGGAGGACTGGAAACTTGCACGAACAACATTTACGTTGAAATGTAACAATGACACATATATCGACATCTAACAAACATGCATGGGCATCTAACATTGACACTTACATTGACGTCTATAACATAAACCATTACAATCACATCTAACAAACACGGACATCTAACAGACACATCGACATCCATCATAAACATTTACATAGACATCGACATCTAACCAACCTCTACATAGACATCTTACACACATCGACATCTAACAAACATTTACATAGACATCTAACATAAACACATCTAATATAGACACATAGATTGACATCTAACATCGACACATTGAGATCTAACATAGACATACATTGACATCTAACATAGACTGTTACATCGACAACTAACATCGACACAAGGCTTTGTCAAATGACACGTCATGACGACATATACAGAGACACAAGGCACAACAGCATATTTTTGGTACAAATTGAACCCGATATGTTAGCTACCTCGTTCGACTTAAAGGGTTAGCGAACTTGTTATGGTGGTTGAGGCGTGGTGGCTACCCAGCTCGTGTAGTGTATATTAAACTTAAGTTAATAATTTATGACCAGTAAACACGGATGTTGTAACGCAAAACAATGTTCAAATGTTAGTTTTTTTTCAACACATTTCATGAGAAAAAGCTCTACTTGTCTGTGAGAAATGTATGTTGTAGACCCATTATATAACACAATATTACACAATTTTACATTGGAATTTCATTTAATAAAACATTGACAATTATCTTTACAAACACTGTGTATGATTCATCTTTTCATTTGTTGTTCAATGAGCAAAACAGTGGCGATCAAAACAGTGCAAATTAAATGACATTTTATAGGTATCTGGTTGCAATACAGTGAACCCTCGCTACTTCGCGGTTCACCTTTCGCGGGTTCAGTGCTTCGCGGGTCTAAAAAATATTCGGGGGCATTGTAGTTTCGCCGAGCGGCACGACGGGGCGCTGGAGTGGTTAGACGGCTGGCGTCCGCCGAAGAAGAACGTGGGCGAAGAGGAGAGTGGACAAAGAAGAGCACGTTCCCCCGGGCACGATTTGGGGCGACGTTTCGCGCGGTTCGGACCGTACCAGAGCTCCGGCCAGCGTGCGTGGCAGTTAAGCCGAAGAGGAACAACTTCCGCCCGGGCACTAGCGGGGCGACATTTCGCTCCGTTCGGGACCGTGCGAGAGCTCCGGAGGAGACCGGCCGGCGTGCGTGGTTGTTAAGCCGAAGAGGAACACCTTCCGCCCGGGCATGAGCGGAGCGCGAGGCTGTCAGTTATGAATGAATAAATGAATAAATAAATGAAGAATGCCAGGGCACACCGGACGGCGTACCAGCAGGTAAAAGTCGAAGTAATTAAATAAATACAAAAAGAAGTAATTGAATAAATACAAAAATAATGGCTGGGGAATAAAAAAATGTTTTAATAATTTTTTTTTTTTGTTATAACATGAATTTCACCCTCTCTCTCTCTACCCGTATATATATATATATATATATATATATATATTTTATTTATTTATTTTTTTAAGCATTTTTGAAGGTGCGCCGCTACTTCGCACTTTTTTTTAAAAGCATTTTTGAAGGTGCGCCGCTACTTCGCACTTTTTTTTTTTTAAGCATTTTTGAAGGTGCGCCGCTACTTCGCGGATTTTCAGTTTTCGCGGGTGGTCTCGGTCCCCATTAACCGCGATAACCGAGGGTTCACTGTAGTAAGTTACATTCTAATTTACATTGACAGGTAATGGAAATGACTACTGGTAACCTCAATTGAACTGTATTTCAGTCAGAATGCCTCAAACATCATAAAAAAATAAAACGTTGAGTATTATTTCTCCTTCAAAATGTCAGAAGAAATACTCTATAATGGCCTGACGACATTAACATAGCTTATAGTATATAGCAGGGGTGGGAAAACTTTTTTATTGGCGGGCCACAATGGGTTCTAAAATTTGACAGAGGGGCTGGACCAGGAGCAGATGGATGGAGTGTTTTGGTAACCTCATCTCATCTGAGAAAAAAAATACATTTAATTTTAAATGAAAGTGAACAAAAGCTTGTCTTTGAAAAACCACACTATTTTGAAAATAAAACATTAACAAGGTTTTTTTTTTCAAATTCGGCGGGCCGGATTAAAACGTTTAACGGGCCGCATGTGGCCCCCGGGCCGTAGTTTTCTCACGTCGGTATATAGCATAGCGGCATAGGTTCCCTCGTCAACATCAAGTGAGTTACCCTCTTACCAAGACCAAAATACGGGGCTCTCCATCTCCCGGTCACTTCTCCAGACCCCAACAGTCACCCTCGTTGCGAGAACTTGGAGATTCGATGTTTATTTTTTTTCGCTTCTTCAACTTCGTGTCTGATTCTTTTCTCTTCTCTGGCTCCAGGATTCCGCTGTCAATCAGATGACGATTGAGGCGGGACTTCCGGTTCAAAGTCACCCTCAGAGTTTGCAACCATTTGAGATGGCTTCTGTGGTAATAACAACTGTCATAGGTGCAATTTGCTCTATAAAGCATTAAAAAAATAATAATAATAATAAATTACAAAAAATAGTCAAGTACAGCACTCGTCTCATAAACTAGGTAAGAATTTAGCGTTACTAACGTTGCTACACTATAAAGAGTGTTTTACTGACTAGCTAAACCCAGTTTGCTTAAACTGATCGTACACTGGACGAAATCTTACCGTTGTCTTTTTACAAATGGATTATGAAATTGTTGCAGAAATTGTTTTGCTGTGACGGAGGGCAAGTTTTATAAGGTTCGTTCATCGGGAAGGTTTTATATTAGACGAGGATGGTCTTGTTCTTCGGATTTTTTTTTTATTTATAAAAGGCCGAGCATTTGTATTTGCGCTCAGACTGTGTTGCACAGTGCACACGAACCAAAAGCTCTAAAGAAAACACAATACCCGATCCAAACGGAGGGACGTGTTATCTTTATCTTCCACACCGCCTATCTTGTACTGGCTTGCGGGGAGGTGCTGCCGCCTATCCCGTCTGACTTTGGGCGAAATGCGGGAGGGACGACCTGAACAGAGAAATACAAAAAGAAGCAGTACAGCGTCAGTGTAACTCCTTACGGGATAATATCCTCGTCGCATAAACAAGGTAAGAATTTCACGGTATGCATTTTGGTGAACTATAAAGCGTGCTTTACTGACTGGAGCGACGTCGAGTTAGCCTAAATGTATCGTGCATTGGACTAAATCTAGCAAGTTAGAATTATACGATTTGTTCTTCGGGAAGGTTTTATATTAGAGGAGGAATTAAGATCTTGCCCTTCGGACATTTTTTGTGATAAAAGGCCGAGCATTTGCATTTGCGCACAGTATTAGTCCACGAAACAAGAAATACCCATGTACAAATAACTTGCAATTATAATAGTTGGAGCTGTAACAAAGTGTTTTTCATACGGTGTTGTATAAATTAGCAGGAAATTAGAACACAAATTAAAACACGTACAGTAGATACAAGAAGAACAACGACAGTCACATGTTGAGTCGAAAGCTAAAGATAAAAATGTGTCTTCAAAACGTTTTAAAAGTGGACAGAGAGGGGGCTTGCCTAACATTCAATGGAGAGTCAGGGAATGGACTCCGAGTGCAAGTTTCAGGCCATCTATCTCAAGAAAGAGCTTCTGATGCACCTCAAACGGGTACTGCAAATTTAGTAAGTTCAGCGCATAGTTAATTCCCATGAGCAGGAGACTGGCAACATTTCCACAACCTCATTTTCTTAAGCAACAATGGAAACAGAGGCATGGGATGTGTCTTCTTGTCCCTCACTTGCTTGGAAGACATAGAGTACGTGTGTCAAACTCAAGGCCCGGGGCCAGATCTGGCCCACAACCTAATTTTATGTTGCCCGCAAAGGGCAAATCATCTGCATCAACTTCCTGTTTCTAGCATATTTTCTTCACAACAACACTGAGATATGAGATATTGCCAATTATTTGTTACCAATCCTCCCCTTTTAAAATAAATTGAAAAATTGTTGAACAATTACTTACTAGCTTCTGATTTCAAAACTGGCTTTCCAATCAATTTATATGGGTTCACAGTCCCTCTGAGGGAAACCACAACTACGATGTGGCCCGTCCATAAAAATGAGTTTGACACCCCTGACATAGACCTTCAGTACTTGCTTGGCCTGGTCCTCTTTTGCTTGTTCTCTGCTGACTTCCTGAAAGAGCATATACATCCATGGTTAGGTGCATAATGTCCCAAATTTGTGTTTGCTTTTTATAGTTCTGAATATCGCTGTCTTCAGGCAGTATCCAAGAAGCTCCAGAATCTTCACCTTGCAGGAGACTTCCAATGGCACGTTTTTGCAATCATTAACACTGCATCATCCAAAGAGAGCAAACCATTTTCAACATTTGAGATTGGTCAGTAATATTTACAAGTAACACCCACTCGTGTGGATTGACCAATAGATTAGATCTAGAAAAACATGAAATTACTCAAATTATGACAACATGTTTCAGCCGGACACCAGTGATATGTGACAGTATTTGCAATCTGCATTACATGTTTATAACAGCATATATGAGAATCAAAAAATAAATAAAAAGGGCAATGAAAACGGAAATTAAAATAGAAACCTCAACCTCAAGGATAGGATTTTTGTCGAAATCTCAAAATCGAAACTTTGGACCTTCTGATTTATTTTGTCAATTACCCGAAAGTAACCTTTGCCAAATGCCAACCCTTTAGCCAGAGCAGGTCACATACTGGCAGCAATTAATTTATTTGAATATTGTGACAAATAAAAATGTTTGCTGCACAGTCTATGAGTTAATTGCAGCTTTAAAAACGTAATACTGTTGTAATTTACCTGGTAGTCCGTGATGAGTTCCTCTGCAGACTGTCCGAGGAATTTCATCAAGGAATGGATTATGCCTTCCAGCTTCAACGTTTTGCTATTTAAAAAGACACAAGATGATTAAGTGTCTTAAATAAATAAGAGCTCACATATGCATTGCTTACATCCCAAAAAGTGCATCTCAACTTTAAATAAAAAAAATAGCAAGATATCCATAAGCTCTAACAGATCTTTTATTGTTTTATTCTGTTAATGCTTATGATGGACTTATCCAAAATAGTTTGATGCAAATTATATTTGCAGTAATAAAACACAACCCTCTTACATGACTGAGTGAACTGAGCATAGGTCTTATTTCAGTGCCAGTAACTCGGCCTTTTTTTCCAAGTATCTCCTTCAATTCCAGGGTGTAAAGTTCCATCTTGGTTAGCCAGGTTCTCTCAAATTGAACATATGTAATTTGTTTGAACTCTTTCTTAATCTGAAACATTTTTCCCTCAATTAGAACATTTTCAAAATTAAGAAATCTAAATCACGATTTAAATTTTGATTAATCGTCCAGCACTAGAAGATACAGCAGCAGGTATTACTCCTCCTCTAAAATAATAAAGGCAGTACAATCATCACTTAATTTGACACAGAGTTTGGATTAATTGCTGGACTATGGTCTGATATTTGTCCCACTTGAAACTAAATCTGAATATTGGTTATTTGAATGTGAATATCTTAACTTTGATATTTGAATTGAAACCTGAATGTTTTGAATTGAACACTGAATTATTGAATTGAAAAACTGAATTCGAATTACATAAATTGTATATTTTTAATTTGATTCTGAATTTTTCGATCATAATGTTTTTGTTAAGAACTATATCCCAATAAACTTGAATGTAGGACTTTAAAATGCGTTTTTAATTCCTCAAAAAAAAGGTCTCCTCACCAAAAATTCAATACTGCATATGCTCAAATTCAGTTTACTAAGTAAAAATTCAAGACTCAGTGACAGACATACGGGAGCTTTAGGGTGCCTCAAGGATGTGCAATGGATTCCAATCACCTTCCACCTATCACATCAACCCCCCATCCTTCAGCAGATCCACTGGCTTCCAGTCAATCAACAAATCATTTTCAAAATTCTTCTATATATTTTCAAATCTATGGCTGGCGACCAGTTCAGGGTGTAGTGCGCCTTTCGCCCGTAGTCAGCTGGGATAGGCTCCAGCACCCTCCCGTGACCCTGTACCGGATAAGCGGTGTGGATAATGACATGACACATGACTTTCAAATCTCTTCACAACCTCGCCCCTCCCTACCTTTCAGACATCATCCATATTCCCACTCCATCCCGCGCTCTCCGGTCTTCATCCTCCTCACTCCACCCCTTGCCTGCCACCATGGGGGACAGAGCCTTCAGCGATTCGGTTCTCCAGCTCTGGAACTCTCTCCACCTGACCTCTGTAATTGCACCACCCTCCCTGTGTTTAAAACTAAACTCAAAACCAATCTGTTCCGCCTTAATTACTCTCTCCAATTCCAGATATGTCCCTCATCCACTTTATTGTATTTTATCCTGCTTGATTTACGTGTTGGTGTTTCTACCCGTATTTGTGTTTTTACTTTCGTATTTTACTCTGTACAGCGGCCTTGAGTGTCCTGAAAGATGCTTCCAAAAAAAAAAAAAAAAATATATATATATATATATAAACACACACACACACACACACACACACACACACACACAACACACATATATATGTTGTTTGTTTTTTTTTCATGGTGGAAAAAAATTTCATCTAAATAACTCTAATGAATTTGTCTTTTATCATGGTGGTCTGTAGGATGAATTGGATCAAGAGCCTGCCAAGTGCACCATGGTGGTGTTTGTTGTCCGGGAGGAAGAGGATCTTCAGCCACCACATTACATCGGGGCAGTTATTGTAGGTGTGAAGGTTCTTTGTCAGTTGCCATCTCTTGCACATAGATGTGTGATGCTGTTTGGCCTCATCTCTCCACTAAACCTGTCTTACCTAAGTAAGTTAAAACACGCTTTTGATGCACCACAAAAAAATACTCATGGAGATAGAACCAAACAAATTGACACGAATAGTGTGCGGTTTGAGTGTCAAACTAAATATTTGATAGCCCAAAAAAAACCCATTTCAGAATGTCCTTTTTAACCGTTTGTAGGTTGTATTCAGAGAAAAAAACTACAGCATTTTTCTAAAACAAAATTACATCAATTTAATGTCTTTATTCCAAAGTAACATATATATATATATATATATATATATATATATATGTGTATATATATGTGTATATATATATATATACACAGACCAGTTGTCCTTTCATTTTACCATGAAGAGTCCTGAGACCTCTATGGCCCTGGTTAGACGACCACCCACCGCTGTGTTGTTGGGAATAAATGTGCAACATTGTTCACCGAACATAGCACAAACACCACCTCTCTCATTCAACAATACATCAACAGTCATCCTGTTTCGGAATGCCATTAGAGATTGGTTGATAGCCGTTCATGCACAGTTTCAAACCCACTTTGCGTCCAATTACCTAATTTTTGCACGTTGTGATGATGCAGTTGACCTGTCTGCGTTCTTTGTTCTTCGTTCGAGGACTCAAATCCTGTTACTTGATCTGTTAATTTACACTTACTTACTTACTTACACTAAGGAGAACACCGATGGCTTCCATGTATGTTGAATCATTTTTTTTTTTTTTTTTGCCGTGATACTCTGCTTTCTCTTTTTTAACGTCACCGATGTCCTGTCATGACATTGGACAGTTCACACAGTTTATTAACAAACAATATAAAACATACCATTTACGATCAATCAATTACATTTTGTGAAATGGCACTCTCCAGAAACTACCAATAATTTATAAGCAGGGCCTAGTTATGAAAAACACATACAGATATGCACTAAGTCTCAAAACCTTTTACATTTTTGGGTGATTTATCAAATGATCTATCATATCCACACCACCACCAGATTTCCCCTCTTGATAGTGATTGAAGTTTATTTCAACCACTATCAAAACCAGACACAGTGGTGGTGAAAAGATTCCTAACCGCTTAGCTCTGTCAGCAACATTAATGCTATTTAAATTTTCAAGAGCAACTATCATAGAAAACATGTTCATCTACATCAACTCTAGTCACAGGATACACGCTGACCCAATCCATACATGTATTATCAAGATAAGCATTAATATAATATCAATAATACAATTTCATTTGCTTATTTTGGATATCTCGTTGTCCAATTGCTATCTTTTCACGAAAGTACAGACTTTCTCCTGTAACTTTGTTCTGTGGACCAATAGTTGCCCACTTGAGTATTACTCATGGTTCCAACTCAAATCTATCAACATGTCGTCCAAGCTCCACAAATATGTCCCATCACTTTTTTTTTTTCAATTATCTGCTTGGTGTTTGCAAATCCATTTTGATTAGTAATTGGGATTCTTACTGTTGGTATTGTACTATAGTCACATCATAGTTTGTTTATGTAACTCTGGGTTGTTCCCACATATAACACAACAACAAAAATATCAGAATAAAATTGTATACATCCAACATAGAACAGCTGCTTTTAACCACTTCAGGGTCATTTTGTCTGAAATATCCCCTCTACTTAGTCTGGTGTCTTATGAAATAAGACCACCCTATCATCAGACTTCCGCTCATCTCCTTTGTAGGAGATTTCAACCAAAATGACCTTTTTACATGTGTCAAATGAACCAATGTTGACTCTTCTACTATATTTACAGCTGTGAGAGCTGTCAATAAAACTAAACATGGCATTCCCCCTTGGGTAATTACATATGTCTTATCTTCAAACTTCTTTCAAGCATCCAGTCTCCTGGCTCCACTAGTTTAGTGCCCTGCTAGGAGACAGAAAGATCCTCACCACTCTAAATTTGTGCCTGTCTTTGTTTTTCTAACACTTTTCACATGTAGTCAGCTAAAGTTGCTTCAGCATCTATTTCCCATTTGTTCTTAAATTTGAGGTATTCTATAAGGCCTTCCAAACAATGTTTTACAACGTCTCGGTCCTAAATACAATGAAATACAATACAGTGCAACTCTCTGTATATAACTCAAATTAACTCACATAAACACATTTACAGTAGATACCAGAAAAACAACAGAACAGCAACAGTCTCATGCTGAGTCAAAGGCCCGAATATTCATCTTCAAGCGAGGTTTAAAAGTGGACAGAGAGGCGACTCGTATAACATTCAATGGAAAGTCACAGTGCTTGTCGTTTTTACAAACAGTTTTACTAATTTCCATACACTGTGTCCACTGCCTCCCCGTTTCCTCAATGCATAGCCTTTTCACTTTTTTTTTTTTGTTCATTCTTTTCACCAATCCAGAGCTTTGAGGGTGGTAAGCACAATTATCTTTCAAATCAACGTGAAACATTCCTATCTCTTTCACAAGTTAGTTAACAAAATGGGTACTATTATCACTGTTTATTATTTTCAGGAATACCATATCTCGGAATGATATCCTTACAAAGTACTTTTGCCACTGTCAATGCATCTGGATTTGTTGGTTAGAAAGAGTTCTAACCATTTCGAATTCACATCTATGATGACCAAACATTTATTTTATTTTTTTTCTTCACTTTGGTTTTTATCAAATAAGTCCATATGAATCATTTGAAATGGATATTGTGGTGTAGGAAAGCGTCCTCTGCGTGGACTCAAATTACCTTGTGAATTGTGTTTCGCACACGTTAAACATGCCCTACAAAAATGTTTCGAATAAGCATTAAAGCCGTAAGCCGTATAATAACGTAATATCTGATGCACCATTTCCCCTGTTGAGACATGTGTTATCCCATGACTCAATATAGCAGCCCATTTGTAAAGATTATTGTTTGGTCATACAGAGATCACGTAGCGATGTTACACCATTTTCCTCCAAAGCCTTTGTTTAACTTTGGGACTTCTATCACTAAAACGTGTATGTCCGCAACAGCTTCTTTAGCTGTATTGTCTGCAATGTGTATTCAAGGAAAACACTTATGCAATGTATGCGCTACACATTTTAAGACGACTATATGTGTAAATAGTAACACAATTTACTCTCTTTAGTTTACACGCTTTTGTTTAAGATACTAATTCTGTTGCATGAGCTGAGTAATTTGAGGAGTAACTGCTAAGTTCTTTTTCCCAGTGTCATTTGATACAACTACAGTATTTTATTCATTTATTTATTTATTTATTTCCATCTACAAATAGCACTTCTCCGTTTTCTGAAGGCGAATCTTTTTGATGCCTTTACTTTTGGTTACTTTTTTCTACTAACTCATAACAATCTAGTTTTGTACCATCCTCCTGACATAATAATGACAGCCGGGTTTAATGTTGTACATCTCTCTATAATCAGATGTGGTTTTGATAACAATGTATTCATACACTATAAATGTCCCGCCGGTGACAAAAACGTCATGTTCATCAGCAAAAGCAATGCAGAAACCGCACGTGGTACTCTCAAAACCAGAGGATGGAACAAAACTATGGTTGCACTTGTTTCTGCAATTTCCAGATTGTGGGACTAATAAAAGACCATCTTTATCTTAATCTTATATCTACAGCAATAGATACTGCATTAACTGTTCTCATGCAGTGCTTCAATGCACATTCTACGTTGTCTAGTTTGGAATAGAAGTATGCGATTGGTTTCATCTTATCTCCATGTTTCTACACTAAAACTAAGGCCTTTTGCATCTGGACAAAGGGTCAGTGCCATACTTAATACGAACACTTGTTTCCTTTCACAAAAGCTGAATATGCTTTATCAGTCCAGTGTAAGGACAATGTCATTTAGAGGTTTTCCTCATTCATCATTTTACTCAGTGGCACAGTAATTTCTGCATAATTTGGAACTCAGACTTTACAATAATTTGTTAATCTTAAGCATGTTAATTTTATTTTTATTTCCTATTTTTCTAACTTTATGACTCATTTTACTTCAACCAGTTCTACCTCAAAGTGAACAAGTACACATCAATGTTATTTGTAGTCTCTAATTTCTTCTCTGCTTTAATTCCTTGGATGTTAAGATGGCGGCGCGCATGGACGCAGCGGCTAACAGCTCCCCCTCACAGTGCTCCTTATTACTTTTTATTAGTGTTTGCTTGCTCTTATTGGCATCAACTGAGGCACAACATCGATATACCCGCCAGGACATCGTGAACATTGGATATCGATGCGAAATAACCATCACAGAGGAATTTTGCTATGATCGCAAAATTCCGAACAAACTGGCGAGGCTGCCCGGCTCACCGTGGCTGGTCATCGGGACCGGGAGGCGGCGCAGGCGACGCAGAGAGAGGAAGCAGAAGCGAGGCTGCAGGTCCGGTGTCTTGCAACGGCTGCGACGGCAGCCCCATAGGCAACCACTACCGAGTCTGCACCTCACCAACGCCAGATCCGTGGTCCACAAAATCGACGACCTGGGATTACAAATCCTGGGAAACCGCTATGTGCGCGATAGCAGTGTGATCGTCGTCACGGAAACCTGGCTGCACGCAGACGTCCCCGACGCTAGCATCCAGCTGGCCGGGCGCTCGCTACATCGCGCGGATCGGACGAGGGACACCGGTAAGAGGAGGGGCGGGGGGCTCTGTGTTTACGTGCATGAGAACTGGTGCGGCGATAGCACGATCGTCGAGAAGCACTCTTCCCCCGACATCGAGTTCATGTCCGTTAAATGCCGGCCTTATTTTCTCCCGAGGGAGCTAACGGTAGTGATTCTCACAGCTGTTTACATCCCTCCCGACGCTAGCACTAGCACGGCGCTCTCGCTACTCGCGTGCGTCATCAATAAACATCAGCGGGCGCACCCTGATGGCGGTCACATTGTAGCGGGAGACTTTAATAAGGCCAATTTAAAGACTGTACTCCCAGAGTTTCACCAGCATATCAAGTGCCCGACGAGGGGAGACAACACTCTCGACCATGTGTACTCGAACATCAAGCACGCATACAGAGCCCTCCCACTCGCCCCCCTCGGCCAGTCAGACCACCTGTCCTTGCAGCTCGCACCTGCGTACACCCCTCTCAGGCGCAGATTCAGGCCTACCACAAAGACTGTGAAAACCTGGCGTGACGACGCCATGAGTGAATTACAGGACTGCTTTCATGACACAAACTGGGACCTCTTTGATCATCAGGACCTTGATGTCTACACGCATTGTGTACTGGACTACATCAAGTTCTGCATGGAAACTGTGTCCCAACAAAAGACTATACGGACCTTCCCAAATGCGAAGCCCTGGATGTCCAGCAGGGTTCGCGCTCTCCTCAAGGCCCGTGACGCTGCCTTCAGGTCAGGCGACAAAGCCCAGTACAGGGTGGCTCGTGCTGACCTGAGCAAAGGCATCAAGCTAGCAAAGGCAACCTACAAGGGGAGGCTGGAGGCCCACCTTGCCAGTAACAGACCACGGGAGGTGTGGCAGGGTCTACGGAGCATCACCAACTTCCGTGGCAGCAGCACGACCTCTGTAGACCCGAGTGCATCGCTGGCAGAGGAGCTTAACTGCTTCTTCGCTCGCTTTGACTCGCCCCAACCATCACACCCCCGCACTTCAAGCTCCAACTCCCCCCCACTCATCGTAGAGGAACACGGTCAACCCCAGGAAAAGCTACTGGATCCGACGGAATACCAGGCAAGGTCCTCAGAGCATGTGCCCACCAACTGTCACATGTTTTCTGCAGGATCTTCAACCGCTCCCTGGCTCAGGCAGTCATCCCCTCCTGCTTGAAAACCTCCACCATTATTCCTGTCCCCAAAAAGTCACCAGCCGTCCACCTGAATGACTACCGTCCTGTTGCTCTCACACCAGTCATTATGAAGTGCTTCGAGAGGCTGGTTCTCCAGCACATCAGGAACTGCCTTCCTCCCACTCTGGACCCCTACCAGTTTGCATACCGGGCTAACAGATCCACTGAGGACGCCATCGACACTGCTCTGCATGTTGTACTGGGCCACCTGGAACAACAGCGGAGCTATGCAAGGATGCTCTTTGTGGACTACAGCTCGGCATTCAACACGATCATCCCAGACATCCTCGTCGCCAAACTGGACACTCTCGGCCTCCCTGCCCTCACACGCATCTGGATTAAGGACTTTCTGACCAACAGACCCCAGACTGTGTTGCTCGGCCCCTACACGTCCTCCACCCTCATGCTGAGCACCTGTTCCCCCCAAGGATGCGTGCTGAGCCCTCTCCTGTACGCCCTCTACACCTACGACTGCAGCCCGGCCCACGGCAACAACACCATCGTCAAGTTTGCTGACGACACGACAGTGGTCGGTCTGATCTCGGAAGGTTACGAGACAGCCTACAGAGAGGAGGTAAAGAGACTGACAACTTGGTGCAAGGACAACAGACTGCACCTTAACTCTGCTAAAACAAAGGAGATTGTCGTCGACTTCAGGAGGAACAAGACGCTGCCGCCCCCCCTCTGCATCGAAGGCGTGTGTGTGGAGAGGGTCCACACGTTCAAGTTCCTGGGAGTACAGATCTCCGATGACCTTTCTTGGAGTCACAACACCACAGCAGTGGTAAAGAAGGTCCGCCAACGTCTGCACTTCCTGAGAGTCCTCAGGAAATTCAACCTGGACAGGAAGCTGCTGCTGGCCTTCTACCACTCGTCCATCGAGAGCCTGCTGACGTACTCTGTCTCCACCTGGTACAGCGGCTGCACTGAGGCGGACAGAGTGAGGCTCCAGAGGACAGTCAAAACAGCGCAAAGGATTATTGGCTGCCCTCTCCCCTCGCTGTCGGACATCTACACCGCCCGGTGCCTCAGAAGGGCTCTCAACATCGTCAAAGACAATACCCACCCAAACTCACACCTGTTCGACCTGTTGCCCTCTGGCAGGCGCTACAGATGCATCAAATCAAGGACCAATAGACTGAGAAACAGTTTCTTTCCGAGAGCCATCTCCATACTGAACTCTCACACACACACGAGACCACCCTAACCTTGCAAAACAGCATTGTGATGTGTTTCTATATGCCCTATTCAGTCTTATTTATTTATCTAATTTATATATTTGTCTGTATTATTGTTGTATTGCACTGGAGAGGGGAGCCCTCTAATCTCGTTGCACACTTGAGTACAATGACAATAAAGGGATTTCTATTTCTATTTCTATTTCTATTTCTAATGTAAATACTAGCCCTTCTTATCAAATTACCATCTTTTTTTTCCGTGTCATTTCCATCTGTGCATTTCATTCCAGTTACTAACTACAGTTACCTTAATAGAAAGATCATCAACTGAAGTATGAAACATAACATATTTATTTCTTCAAATCATCCTTACAGCAGAACCTAATTCTTATCCTTATTCATTTGTTCAAGTCACACCTTCTTCAATCACCAAACTCTCTCTCTGACTTCCTCCCCCTACTTGGGAACGAGCATCTAACTTCAAAGAGCTGTTAACTCTTTGTTACAGCACACTCATGAGTTACGATTACACCAATACCCATTGCCCTCTGTCAAACTTTCCTCACTCCTTTTTTTTTTTAATTTTCCAAATTCACTGTAGCCTTACCAAAGCCACTCAAAACTATCAAGGTATCAAATCAAAAACTACAAAATCAGGAAACACCTATGCTCCTACAAGGGTTTCTCATGCTCACTTCTTCATTCAATTAAGATTTCACAACACCTACTCCTCTCTTTCTGAAAAAGACACAAGTATACAATTAAGTAAAACCCATCATCAGAATGATATACCTTGTCTGTCGGATCATGTAAGTATAAATTGTGCCATCAATAATCTTTTTCTGTAAATTAATCACATCCCCACAACTTGGGCTCTCATTGTTCTGTAAAAGTAAACCTAATTTCAATTCATGCAACCAACTCAGTGTCCTTCTGGGTCCCTCAACCACACAGGTTCTAATTCTGTTACTCTAGACAGTTTTCCACTTGCAAATCTGACTATGACACATTTCTCTTGCTCTATCATTTGGAATTAATTTATTACAAGCAATCCTACATGCACCAGTGTCACATAAAAAGGTAATTGGTGACCCATTTACCAATAAGGTTATTTCAGCTCAGTTATTTCATCAAAGGCCAATATCTCTTGTAAATTTAGGAGGACCTCTTCATCTAGAAACTCATCTGTTCCTTGATCAGCCTCTAAATCCTGTTTAGATGCTTCCTATCCTAGTCATGCTGAAGGTTGCTTTTTCTCAGGGCAATCTCTTGCTATATGGCCTTCTTTACCACAACGCCTGCAGCCTGATGTATTTTGCCTGTTTGCTCCTCTTCCTATTCTTCCTCCTCTCTGTCGTCTGCCCCTTTGTCCTCTAAAGCTACCTAGGCCCTTTCCACCTCGATAAAAGACCTCCTGTCCTACCTGTCCTACCTGACCTGTCCTGTCTATAGACCTCTGCTTCTTTTTATTTTCTATCTTCTCAGCATGGAGGGCGTGATTTACATACTCCTCCAGGGTACCTGTTGGCAGGCAAATGAAATGTTTATTTACCCACTTATGAATTACCTCTCTTGAGCCTGCATGTAAAGCATTCTTCAACTGCTGTTGAAATGGCCCATTTACATTACCATTTTCCTGTAGCCCGCTGTGATTTTTAAACACAGCTGTCATTCTCACTTTGTGTTGCTCAAAAGTCTCATCATCCTTTTGTTTTACTCTTCCTATTTCAGTGTAATTTGCTCTATCTGACTTTTCGCATTCCTTTCCTTTGCTTATTTTGTTTTCATTCTCTTTTTGTTTCCTGTATCCCTCTTCTCTTTTTAAGGCTACCCTCATCCAATATTCTGTTTCCTCAAAGCCATTTTTCTTCATCTTTTTGGGGTCTTTTTCGTCTTTCCTATGATTGATCCCTGCAATGCGGCTATTTTTTGTGTATTTAACTGACCATTAAAGCCATGTTCAGTTATCCATGTATCTAAATACTGAGTTTTATCAGGATCCTGTTTTTCGATGAACTTCCAATCTCTACACTGCAGCGTATCCCTGGGTTTTATTTTACTACCTAATATCCCCATTTTAGAAAATTTGGACCAGTTTGTCAACACCTAAGGTGTTCTAAAAACTGGTTTCTCATCAGTAGGACAGCAACTCAAATTTCCTGTTGTGGTAATTCTCAGTTCAACCTTTTCAGGTGGAGAATTATTGCCTTTGCATCCACACCAGTCTGCTGTGTACAACCCTACTGTATTACATCGGATAAAATACCAAGTGGTATTTGTAATCCCCAATCACACCGTTCACTCACTTTACATACGGTTTGCGCAAACATTCACACACGGAATTTAAGTGTACACACAGACTCCGCCGTCCTACTTTCTCCACGGAATTTCTCGGACTCCGCCGTCATATACCTGCCATTGACTAGTATTCACAGGGTTTTTTTATTTCTCACTCCACTGTCCTTCATGGACCTGCCATCGACTAGTATGCACAGGATTTCTTATCTATACACAATTTCTTTCTCTTTTCTCTATCTATCTTTCTTTCTTTCTCTTTTCTTATTTCATCTCTACTTCATGTCTTTCTTTGCTTTTTTTTCTTTTTTATGTTTTATTTTTATTTATTTATTCTTAATGCTCATTTATTTATTCTGAACACTTATTTATTTATTCTTAACGCGCAATGACCTCCAGTCAGTCACTTCCCCCCTAAAAAAAAATATCTCACCACTGTTGTCTTCCCTCCATTGGATCGCCGTCAACCGTCAGATCCCAGCTGGTGGGGTGAGGTCCAGTCCTGGAAAAGGATTTTTAGGCTCTCTCTAGTGAGCCTGCCATGGCCATGGTCTTTCTGGAGTTCACCACACCCGCTGGAATCCTCAGGTATCTTGGCTTCCCGCTCGAAGGACCAAAATAATGTCAGGTTCAATCACCTAAGCATTCACTGAACAAAGGCAAAATGAATGAAAGGAAGACAAGAGTTGATCTTTTACTCGCGAGGAGAACGAATGGAGGTGTGCTCAGTTACATCTCCAACTTCGTTCTGGAGCACACTCCGCCGAGCCCTCTATTTTATTTGGGAAGTCCCTAAACAATACAATGTATTTGCACTAAGGAACGAAGGGGGGAGCACCAGCAGGAACATGTAAACATTTCAGACACAAGAGGAAAGACAGACATCAATGGCAGTCATTTACTGATTGAAAAGGCAGATATGCCTTTTAGTGCTCTGGCACTAAAGTCTCAGTCCTTTTGGTTCAGAGGTGTGTCTCGGCACACCTCCTTTGATGTTGTAGACGTTGATCCTGTCTTCAGGCATCCGCTTCTCTTGAAGTCTTCTCATCCATATGGTCAAACATAGGTCACGCTGTGGAACAATTCTTTTGCAATACTAATAGAGTAAAATATGGGATAAAATATATCTTCAACCTAACAATAGTGTAAACTGACATACTGAAGACTGGACAGTCATTAATTTGATTGTCCAGTCTTTCCCTCATGAGATAATGCTTCACTTAGAAAATGTGTACAGCGCGAGCTGAAAATGCATTTGCAGTACTAAACTACCACATTTCTATAACAGCTTAATTCAACGTTTCCAATGTAAATTTCTTCCTTTATATAGTGTAAACTGACATACTGAAGACTGGACAGTCATTAATTTGATTGTCCAGTATTTCCCTTATGAGATATTGCCTCACTTTGCAAATGTGCACAGCGCAAGCTGAAAATGCATTTGCAGCACAATAAAAACCCAAACTTCTATAACAGCTAAACCAAACGTTTCCAATGAAAGATTCCACCTTTATATCGTGGAAAAAGACATCCTGAAGCCTGGACAGTCATTAATTTGATTGTCCAGTATTTCCCTTATGAGATAATGCCTCACATAGCAGAATCATAAAAACATGGACGTGATGGTAAACTGTCCATTGTGCCGATAGATGGTATTCTCATGAGGTTAGGCTTGCTATGGAGAGTGGCATGGGGGTTGTGTCTCATGGTTGGAATGGGAAAGATGTCAATTTGGGACACATCGTCAGTAGTGTTCCATCAAATCACTGGGTGTTTCGGCCTTTATCACTAGACACCCTCATCGATGGTGGCCAGCGGCCGGTTGATCACGCCCGCGCTTATGTCCCATGCCCAATTAACTGTGGTGGATGGTTCTGCCCTGGGTACTCAAGTGGGATGACGCAGATTAGTGGTGGGATGGGGAGGGGGGACGGGGGTCATGTTGCTGATCTATGAGCCCAGTAGGGGTCCTTCCTCTTCATCCAGATCCACTGGCTGCTTCTTTCAGCCGCTTTAGAGAGCGATCTGACTGTGTGCCGCAGAGCCTGTCCATGGATTCCCAGGTCTTTCAGCAGCTTGATGGTTGATGAGGCCAGAAACCCTCTGCATCCAACTTCGACGGGATAGACCTTGGCTTTCCACCCTCGTTGTTGTGCGTCCGCCGCCAGTTCAGTGTAGCGCAACTTCTTACGCTCATAGGCCTCTTCAACTGCATTTTCCCACGGGACTGTGAGCTCTGCAATGTAGACAGTCTTAAATGAATGGGACCACAGCACTAAGTCTGGCCTTAGGGTGGTGGTTGCAATCTCTGCTGGGAAGATTAGTTGCTGACCTATATCGACCAGCATCTTCCAATCCCAAGCCTTGGTTAGCTGACCAACTTCTGGCTTGAGAAAAGGATGGTTGGGCTTTTCCTGTCCCTCTCGGACAAATTTTGGTGCTGTAATGGTAGTGGTGGCTCTTAAGGGCAAGGAGTTGATGGTAGTTCTCCTGCTTTCAAGCACTGCTGCCAAGCTCTTGAGGACCTGGTTGTGCCTCCAGGTATAGCGGCCTTGTGTGAGGCTGGTCTTACAACCAGTCAGGATGTGTTTGAGAGTTGCTGGTGTTGGGCAGAGGGCACAGGTTGGATCTTCGCCATACCACTGGTGGAGGTTTTTTGGGGATGGCAGCACGTCATTGGTAGCTCTGATGATGAAGCTGATGTTGCTAGCTTCCATCTCCCAGAGATCCCTCCAGCCAAGCTTTCTTTTCTCCAGGCCTTCCCACCTCATCCACTGTCCCTGCTTGGCAAGCGAGACAGCCTTTGCAGACCTTTCAGCCTCTTCCTGGCGGCGCACCTCCTCCACGACCATTTTTTTCCTCTCTGCGGTTGAGGCCTTACACCAAGTTGGTTTGCTTGCTGTAAGGCCAAAGCCTCCTCTTCCCCTCTGGACGTGTCCCACAATATCGCTGTGCCTCAGGGCTGCTGTGGCATGCTGCACTGCACTGGATGGTGTCCATTTCCGTGCAGTTGACAGGGGTGGTGCCGTTTCACTGATGGTCCGGTCTCTGGAGTCCGTCAGCGTCATCTGTAGTCTCACTTTAGAGCACTTGTATTCTTCAGTGAGACTTGTGATGGGCAGTTCGAGGACTCCTTTGCCATAGAGGCTGATGTTATTCAGACAGCGTGGGACACCAAGCCACTGTTTCACATATACTGTGATGGCTCGCTCCATCTTCTCCACAGTTGTTAGTGGGACCTCGTAGACAGTGAGTGGCCACATCACGAGAGGGAGAAGCCCAAATTGCAGACACCAGAGCTTGAGCTTCCCTGGTAGTGGAGTCTTGTTGATGTTGTTCAGGTCGTTGATGATATCCTGTCTTAGCTGCTGCACCTGGTTTTTATCCTTAAGACTTGAGTCATACCATCTGCCCAGGCTTTTGACAGGTTGTTCTGCCACCGTTGGTATTGGTTCGTCACCAATGCAGAACTTCACGTCTTTTAGCTCTCCCTTGATTATCGAGATGCTACGTGACTTGTTCGGCTTGATTTTCATCCGGGCCCAGCTGATGTTTTCCTGCAGCTTACCAAGTAGCCGCCTGGTGCAAGCTGCAGTGGTGGTCAGAGTGGTCATGTCGTCCATATATACTCGGACGGTGGAAGGCGGATCCCGTTCCTGGTTCGCTCACCCCGCCACCCATTTTGAGGCCCTGATGATGACCTCCATGGCCATTGTAAAGGCCAGGGGTGAGATCGTGCAACCTGCCATGATGCCTACTTCTACTTGCTGCCATGATGTTTTGAAGTCGGGTGTTGTGAAGCACAGCTGCAGGTCTTCAAAGTAGGATTTTACCAAGGTAGTGATGGATGTTGGAACGCGGAAGAAGTTGAAGGACTCCCAGAGAAGGCTATGCGGAACTGAACCAAAGGCATTGGCTAGGTCGAGAAAGATGACATGAAGATCCCCTTTGTTCTTCTTCGCTGCTTGAATCTGATGCCAGATCATACTGGTGTGCTCCAAGCAGCCAGAGAATCCAGAAATTCCAGCCTTTTGTACGGATGTGTCAATGTACTCGTTTTTTCTCCAGGTAGGTGGTGTGTGTCAAGACGCTGAAAAAGATTTTCCCTTCAACGTTGAGAAGGCTGATTGGCCGAAATTGACTGATATCTGCGTCCTTCTCTTTTGGAATTAGTACACCTCCAGCCCTTCGCCATGCCTTTGGTATTATCCCCTTCTGCCAGACGATTCTCATTAGCCTCCAAAGATAGCGTAGGACATCTGGTGAGTTCTTGTAGAGCTTATATGACACTCCATTTGGTCCTGGTGCAGATCCTGATCTTGCACGCCCACCATGTTCTCCACTTCTTTCCATTTTGGAGGGCCGGTCTCGATGTTGACCTCTGGTGGTCGAATGGGGGGGATATCATGTGGGATGGCTAGCTGTTCATGCCTTTTCGTGTCTTGGTAGACCTTTTCCAGGTGCTCTTCAAGTTCCTTCTTTGAAGTTTGCAGGAACCCGCTTTTGTCCTTAGCGAAGAGATCTTTGACAAACTTGAAGGGATTTTTATAGAACAGGGTTCTTGTGTGTTCCTTCTTCCTGCGAAGTTTCCTCAAGTTCTCTGCTCTTCGTAAGGTTTTCAACCGGAGCTTGATGTCCCCATGGAGCAGCATGAGACCTTCTCTCTCTGGATCAGAGGCTTTTCTCCACTGTTTCCGCAGGTCCCTTCTTTCCCTGATCAGTCTCTCTATCTCTTGTTGCCTCCTAGGTTTGGTTGGTGGTGGTATTTTGTTGGTGGTTTTCCAGCTGTTCACTCCAAAGCGCTCCTCTCCATAGTGGTAGATGATGTCACCGATGTGTTCCAGCTTTCTCTCTGCAGTGCCCACTTGTTGCTCCAACATTTTCACCAGGTCGTTATTGACGGTTTCCCACTCTCTCTTCTCAATAGTTTTGGGCCACCTCACACTCTGTCTGTGCCCTTTGATCTTGTTCTCTTTGGGAGGTCTCTGTGGCTGGGTGGGTTCTACCTCCTGCAATTCTGTGTTTATAATACCCTCCTCAGTGACAGGGGGGCTGATGCTCTGCGAACTTTGGTTTTTTTCCCGTCGCTGTGCTTCACTCGACTGATTTGACGCATTACTTCGTAAGAAGTATTGGTCAATGCGAGGCCCTTGACTCGGCTTTCCCAAACACCGCTTCTTTCCTTGGTGGATCTTCAACCCTGTAACTGATGTTACTTTTGCCCAGCCACAGGTGCAGACCTGAAGTGAGTGTCCTGCTGCCATTGTCTCATGCACCGTGTTCTTGCTCGTAGTCATGTTTGTTCCTAGGTCTGTAACCGTGTGGTCAGTCATTGAGCCATCTTGCGCCCCCGCTCTCGCAGGCTGTAGGGGTGTCATTCTTTGTAGACTTTCTGTAGCACTTGGCGGGTGTCTCCAACAAACTGAACACAGTGTCAGAGACTGCCAGCATGGGTAGCTAGCCCATGTCAGCCCCAGTGGGGTCTATTCCCTCCTGTCAGCAGTCTCTCCAGGCTGTCACACAGACTTTTTCTAAGTGTTGCTGTATCTCATGAAGGAAATACTGGACAAAGAAATTAATGACTTCCCAGGCTTCAGGATGCATTTTTACACTATATAAATGTGGAAATTTACATTAGAAACGTTTGGTTTAGCTGTTAATGAAGTTTCGTTTTTTTAGTGCTGCAAATTCATTGTCTGCTGGCGCTGTACACTTTTTCTAAGTGTTGCAATATCTCATGAAGGAAATACTGGACAATCAAATTAATGACTTCCCAGGCTTCAGGATGCCTTTTTACACTATATAAATGTGGAAATTTACATTGGAAACGTTTGGTTTAGCTGTTAATGAAGTTTCGTTTTTTTAGTGCTGCAAATTCATTGTCTGCTGGCGCTGTACACTTTTTCTAAGTGTTGCAATATCTCATGAAGGAAATACTGGACAATCAAATTAATGACTTTCCAGGCTTCAGGATGCCTTTCTACACTATATAAAGGTGGAAATTTACATTGGAAACGTTTGGTTTAGCTGTTATAAAAGTTTGTTTTTTTAGTGCTGTAAATGCATTCTCAGCTCGCGCTGTACACATTTGCTATGTGAGGCATTATCTCATAAGGGAAATACTGGACAATCAAATTAATGACTTCCCAGGCTTCAGGATGCCTTTTTACACTATATAAAGGTGGAAATTTACATTGGAAACGTTTGGTTTAGCTGTTATAAAAGTTTGGTTTTTTAGTGCTGTAAATGCATTTTCAGCTCGCGCTGTACACATTTGCTATGTGAGGCATTATCTCAAAAGGGAAATACTGGACAATCAAATTAATGACTTCCCAGGCTTCAGGATGCCTTTTTACACTATATAAAGGTGGAAATTTACATTGGAAACGTTTGGTTTAGCTGTTATAAAAGTTTGGTTTTTTAGTGCTGTAAATGCATTTTCAGCTCGCGCTGTACACATTTGCTATGGTGAGGCATTATCTCATAAGGGAAATACTGGACAATCAAATTAATGACTTCCCAGGCTTCAGGATGTCTTTTTACACTATATAAAGGTGAAAATTTACATTGGAAACGTTTAGTTTAGCTGTTATAAAAGTTTGTTTTTTTAGTGCTGTAAATGCATTTTCAGCTCGCGCTGTACACATTTGCTATGTGAGGCATTATCTCATAAGGGAAATACTGGACAATCAAATTAATGACTTCCCAGGCTTCAGGATGCCTTTTTACACTATATAAATGTGGAAATTTACATTGGAAACGTTTGGTTTAGCTGGAAATGAAGTTTCGTTTTTTTAGTGCTGCAAATTCATTGTCTGCTGGCGCTGTACACTTTTTCTAAGTGTTGCAATATCTCATGAAGGAAATACTGGACAATCAAATTCATGACTTTCCAGGCTTCAGGATGCCTTTCTACACTATATAAAGGTGGAAATTTACATTGGACACGTTTGGTTTAGCTGTTATAAAAGTTTGGTTTTTTAGTGCTGTAAATGCATTTTCAGCTCGCGCTGTACACATTTGCTATGTGAGGCATTATCTCATAAGGGAAATACTGGACAATCAAATTAATGACTTCCCAGGCTTCAGGATGCATTTTTACACTATATAAATGTGGAAATTGACATTGGAAACGTTTGGTTTAGCTGTTATAAAAGTTTGTTTTTTTCGTGCTGTAAATGCATTTTCAGCTCGCACTGTACACATTTGCTATGTGAGGCATTATCTCATAAGGGAAATACTGGACAATCAAATTAATGACTTCCCAGGCTTCAGGATGCCTTTTTACACTATATAAAGGTGGAAATGTACATTGGAAACGTTTGGTTTAGCTGTTATAAAAGTTTGGTTTTTTAGTGCTGTAAATGCATTTTCAGCTCGCGCTGTACTCATTTGCTATGTGAGGCATTATCTCATAAGGGAAATACTGGACAATCAAATTAATGACTTCCCAGGGTTCAGGATGCCTTTTTACACTATATAAATGTGGAAATTTACATTGGAAACGTTTGGTTTAGCTGTTAATGAAGTTTCGTTTTTTTAGTGCTGAAAATTCATTGTCTGCTGGCGCTGTACACTTTTTCTAAGTGTTGCAATATCTCATGAAGGAAATACTGGACAATCAAATTAATGACTTTCCAGGCTTCAGGATGCCTTTCTACACTATATAAAGGTGGAAATTTACATTGGAAACGTTTGGTTTAGCTGTTATAAAAGTTTGGTTTTTAGTGCTGTAAATGCTATGTGAGGCATTATCTCATAAGGGAAATATTGGACAATCAAATTAATGACTGCCCAGGCTTCAGGATGTCTTTTTTACACTATATAAAGGTGGAAATTTACATTGGAAACGTTTAGTTTAGCTGTTATAAAAGTTAGTTTTTTTAGTGCTGTAAATGCATTTTCAGCTCGCGCTGTACACATTTGCTATGTGAGGCATTATCTCATAAGGGAAATACTGGACAATCAAATTAATGACTTCCCAGGCTTCAGGATGCCTTTTTACACTATATAAATGTGGAAATTTACATTGGAAACGTTTGGTTTAGCTGTTAATGAAGTTTCGTTTTTTTAGTGCTGCAAATTCATTGTCTGCTGGCGCTGTACACTTTTTCTAAGTGTTGCAATATCTCATGAAGGAAATACTGGACAATCAAATTAATGACTTCCCAGGCTTCAGGATGCCTTTTTACACTATATAAATGTGGAAATTTACATTGGAAACGTTTGGTTTAGCTGTTAATGAAGTTTCGTTTTTTTAGTGCTGCAAATTCATTGTCTGCTGGCGCTGTACACTTTTTCTAAGTGTTGCAATATCTCATGAAGGAAATACTGGACAATCAAATTAATGACTTTCCAGGCTTCAGGATGCCTTTTTACACTATATAAAGGTGGAAATTTACATTGGAAACGTTTGGTTTAGCTGTTATAAACATAAGATAAGATAAGATAAGATAAGATAAGATGTCCTTTATTAGTCCCACAATGGGGAAATTTGAGGTGTTACAGCAGCAAAGATATAGATCACACAGAGTCGGCGGCGTAATGTAGCCGTTAATGTATAACATTAGCAGCAGACATTCAGAAAAAGCATGCAAATATACACAGTATAAACGTATCTAAGTGTAAGGAAACACTCCTAACGTTTGGTTTTTTAGTGCTGTAAATGCATTTTCAGCTCGCGCTGTACACATTTGCTATGTGAGGCATTATCCCATAAGGGAAATACTGGACAATCAAATTAATGACTTACCAGGCTTCAGGAGACCTTTTTACACTATATAGAGGTGGAAATTTACATTGGAAACGTTTAGTTTAGCTGTTATAAAAGTTTGTTTTTTTAGTGCTGTAAATGCATTTTCAGCTCGCGCTGTACACATTTGCTATGTGAGGCATTATCTCATAAGGGAAATAATGGACAATCAAATTAATGACTTCCCAGGCTTCAGGATGCCTTTTTACACTATATAAATGTGGAAATTTACATTGGAAACGTTTGGTTTAGCTGTTAATGAAGTTTCGTTTTTTTAGTGCTGCATATTCATTGTCTGCTGGCGCTGTACACTTTTTCTAAGTGTTGCATTTTCTCATGAAGGAAATACTGGACAATCAAATTAATGACTTTCCAGGCTTCAGGATGCCTTTTTACACTATATAAAGGTGGAAATTTACATTGTAAACGTTTGGTTTAGCTGTTATAAAAGTTTGGTTTTTTAGTGCTGTAAATGCATTTTCAGCTCGCGCTGTACACATTTGCTATGTGAGACATTATCTCATAATGGAAATGCTGGACAATCAAATTAATGACTTCCCAGGCTTCAGGAGACCTTTTTACACTATATAATTGTGGAAATTTACATTGGAAACGTTTGGTTTAGCTGTTATAAAAGTTTGGTTTTTTAGTGCTGTAAATGCATTTTCAGCTCGCGCTGTACACATTTGCTATGAGAGGCATTATCTCATAAGGAAAATATTGGACAATCAAATTAATGACTGCCCAGGCTTCAGGATATCTTTTTACACTATATAAAGGTGGAAATTTACATTGGAAACGTTTGGTTTAGCTGTTAATGAAGTTTCGTTTTTTTAGTGCTGCAAATTCATTGTCTGCTGGCGCTGTACACTTTTTCTAAGTGTTGCAATATCTCATGAAGGAAATACTGGACAATCAAATTAATGACTTTCCAGGCTTCAGGATGCCTTTCTACACTATATAAAGGTGGAAATTTACATTGGAAACGTTTGGTTTAGCTGTTATAAAAGTTTGGTTTTTTAGTGCTGTAAATGCATTTTCAGCTCGCGCTGTACACATTTGCTATGAGAGGCATTATCTCATTAGGGAAATATTGGACAATCAAATTAATGACTGCCCATGCTTCTGGATGTCTTTTTACACTATATAAAGGTGAAAATTTACATTGGAAACGTTTAGTTTAGCTGTTATAAAAGTTTGTTTTTTTAGTGCTGTAAATGCATTTTCAGCTCGCGCTGTACACATTTGCTATGTGAGGCATTATCTCATAAGGGAAATACTGGACAATCAAATTAATGACTTCCCAGGCTTCAGGATGCCTTTTTACACTATATAAATGTGGAAATTTACATTGGAAACGTTTGGTTTAGCTGTAAATGAAGTTTCGTTTTTTTAGTGCTGCAAATTCATTGTCTGCTGGCGCTGTACACTTTTTCTAAGTGTTGCAATATCTCATGTAGGAAATACTGGACAATCAAATTAATGACTTTCCAGGCTTCAGGATGCCTTTCTACACTATATAAAGGTGGAAATTTACATTGGAAACGTTTGGTTTAGCTGTTATAAAAGTTTGGTTTTTTAGTGCTGTAAATGCATTTTCAGCTCGCGCTGTACACATTTGCTATGAGAGGCATTATCTCATAAGGGAAATATTGGACAATCAAATTAATGACTGCCCAGGCTTCAGGATGTTTTTTTACACTATATAAAGGTGGAAATTTACATTGGAAACGTTTGGTTTAGCTGTTATAAAAGTTTGGTTTTTTAGTGCTGTAAATGCATTTTCAGCTCGCGCTGTACACATTTTCTATGAGAGGCATTATCTCATAAGGGAAATATTGGACAATCAAATTAATGACTGCCCAGGCTTCAGGATGTCTTTTTACACTATATAAAGGTGGAAATTTACATTGGAAACGTTTAGTTTAGCTGTTATAAAAGTTTGTTTTTTTAGTGCTGTAAATGCATTTTCAGCTCGCGCTGTACACATTTGCTATGTGAGGCATTATCTCATAAGGGAAATACTGGACAATCAAATTAATGACTTCCCAGGCTTCAGGATGCCTTTTTACACTATATAAATGTGGAAATTTACATTGGAAACGTTTGGTTTAGCTGTTATAAAAGTTTGTTTTTTTCGTGCTGTAAATGCATTTTCAGCACTAAAAAACCATACTTTTATAACAGCTAAACCAAACGTTTCCAATGTAAATTTCCACCTTTATATAGTGTAAAAAGACATCCTGAAGCCTGGGCAGTCATTAATTTGATTGTCCAATATTTCCCTTATGAGATAATGCCTCTCATAGCAAATGTGTACAGCGCGAGCTGAAAATGCATTTACAGCACTAAAAAACCAAACTTTTATAACAGCTAAACCAAACGTTTCCAATGTAAATTTCCACCTTTATATAGTGTAAAAAGGCATCCTGAAGCCTGGAAAGTCATTAATTTGATTGTCCAGTATTTCCTTCATGAGATATTGCAACACTTAGAAAAAGTGTACAGCGCCAGCAGACAATGAATTTTCAGCACTAAAAAACGAAACTTCATTAACAGCTAAACCAAACGTTTCCAATGTAAATTTCCACATTTATAGAGTGTAAAAAGGCATCCTGAAGCCTGGGAAGTCATTAATTTGATTGTCCAGTATTTCCCTTATGAGATAATGCCTCACATAGCAAATGTGTACAGTGCGAGCTGAAAATGCATTTTCAGCACTAAAAAACCAAACTTTTATAACAGCTAAACCAAACGTTTCCAATGTAAATTTCCACCTTTATATAGTGTAAAAAGACATCCTGAAGCCTGGGCAGTCATTCATTTGATTGTCCAATATTTCCCTTATGAGATAATGCCTCTCATAGCAAATGTGTACAGCGCGAGCTGAAAATGCATTTACAGCACTAAAAAACCAAACTTTTATAACAGCTAAACCAAACGTTTCCAATGTACATTTCCACCTTTATATAGTGTAGAAAGGCATCCTGAAGCCTGGAAAGTCATTAATTTGATTGTCCAGTATTTCCTTCATGAGATATTGCAACACTTAGAAAAAGTGTACAGCGCCAGCAGACAATGAATTTTCAGCACTAAAAAAACGAAACTTCATTAACAGCTAAACTAAACGTTTCCAATGTAAATTTCCACCTTTATATAGTGTAAAAAGACATCCTGAAGCCTGGGCAGTAATTAATTTGATTGTCCAATATTTCCCTTATGAGATAATGCCTCTCATAGCAAATGTGTACAGCGCGAGCTGAAAATGCATATACAGCACTAAAAAACCAAACTTTTATAACAGCTAAACCAAACGTTTCCAATGTAAATTTCCACCTTTATATAGTGTAGAAAGGCATCCTGAAGCCTGGAAAGTCATTAATTTGATTGTCCAGTATTTCCTTCATGAGAAATTGCAACACTTAGAAAAAGTGTACAGCGCCAGCAGACAATGAATTTTCAGCACTAAAAAAACGAAACTTCATTAACAGCTAAACCAAACGTTTCCAATGTAAATTTCCACATTTATAGAGTGTAAAAAGGCATCCTGAAGCCTGGGAAATCATTAATTTGATTGTCCAGTATTTCCCTTATGAGATAATGCCTCACATAGCAAATGTGTACAGTGCGAGCTGAAAATGCATTTTCAGCACTAAAAAACCAAACTTTTATAACAGCTAAACCAAACGTTTCCAATGTAAATTTCCACCTTTATATAGTGTAAAAAGACATCCTGAAGCCTGGGCAGTCATTAATTTGATTGTCCAATATTTCCCTTATGAGATAATGCCTCTCATAGCAAATGTGTACAGCGCGAGCTGAAAATGCATTTACAGCACTAAAAAACCAAACTTTTATAACAGCTAAACCAAACGTTTCCAATGTAAATTTCCACCTTTATATAGTGTAGAAAGGCATCATGAAGCCTGGAAAGTCATTAATTTGATTGTCCAGTATTTCCTTCATGAGATATTGCAACACTTAGAAAAAGTGTACAGCGCCAGCAGACAATGAATTTTCAGCACTAAAAAAACGAAACTTCATTAACAGCTAAACCAAACGTTTCCAATGTAAATTTCCACATTTATAGAGTGTAAAAAGGCATCCTGAAGCCTGGGAAGTCATTAATTTGATTGTCCAGTATTTCCCTTATGAGATAATGCCTCACATAGCAAATGTGTACAGTGCGAGCTGAAAATGCATTTTCAGCACTAAAAAAACAAACTTTTATTACAGCTAAACCAAACGTTTCCAATGTAAATTTCCACCTTTATATAGTGTAAAAAGACATCCTGAAGCCTGGGCAGTCATTAATTTGATTATCCAGTATTTCCCTTATGAGATAATGCCTCACATAGCAAATGTGTACAGCGCGAGCTGAAAATGCATTTACAGCACTAAAAAAACAAACTTTTATAACAGCTAAACCAAACGTTTCCAATGTAAATTTCCACCTTTATATAGTGTAGAAAGGCATCCTGAAGCCTGGGCAGTCATTAATTTGATTGTCCAATATTTCCCTTATGAGATAATGCCTCTCATAGCAAATGTGTACAGCGCGAGCTGAAAATGCATTTACAGCACTAAAAAACCAAACTTTTATAACAGCTAAACCAAACGTTTCCAATGTAAATTTCCACCTTTATAAAGTGTAGAAAGGCATCCTGAAGCCTGGAAAGTCATTAATTTGATTGTCCAGTATTTCCTACATGAGATATTGCAAAACTTAGAAAAAGTGTACAGCGCCAGCAGACAATGAATTTTCAGCAATAAAAAAACGAAACTTCATTAACAGCTAAACCAAACGTTTCCAATGTAAATTTCCACATTTATAGAGTGTAAAAAGGCATCCTGAAGCCTGGGAAGTCATTAATTTGATTGTCCAGTATTTCCCTTATGAGATAATGCCTCACATAGCAAATGTGTACAGTGCGAGCTGAAAATGCATTTTCAGCACTAAAAAACCAAACTTTTATAACACCTAAACCAAACGTTTCCAATGTAAATTTCCACCTTTATATAGTGTAAAAAGACATCCTGAAGCCTGGGCAGTCATTAATTTGATTGTCCAACATTTCCCTTATGAGATAATGCCTCTCATAGCAAATGTGTACAGCGCGAGCTGAAAATGCATTTACAGCACTAAAAAACCAAACTTTTATAACAGCTAAACCAAACGTTTCCAATGTACATTTCCACCTTTATATAGTGTAGAAAGGCATCCTGAAGCCTGGAAAGTCATTAATTTGATTGTCCAGTATTTCCTTCATGAGATATTGCAACATTTAGAAAAAGTGTACAGCGCCAGCAGACAATGAATTTTCAGCACTAAAAAAACGAAACTTCATTAACAGCTAAACTAAACGTTTCCAATGTAAATTTCCACCTTTATATAGTGTAAAAAGACATCCTGAAGCCCGGGCAGCCATTAATTTGATTGTCCAATATTTCCCTTATGAGATAATGCCTCTCATAGCAAATGTGTACAGCGCGAGCTGAAAATGCATTTACAGCACTAAAAAACCAAACTTTTATAACAGCTAAACCAAACGTTTCCAAAGTAAATTTCCACATTTATATAGTGTAAAAAGACATCCTGAAGCCTGGGCAGTCATTAATTTCATTGTCCAATATTTCCCTTATGAGATAATGCCTCTCATAGCAAATGTGTACAGCGCGAGCTGAAAATGCATTTACAGCACTAAAATTTACATTTTAAGGACTTTTGCCCTTTTTTGCATGTTTACAGGGGTCATTCTTTTGCACCCTGATCCTAAAGGCTTCATCTGATTGCCTTAAAATTCTGTCTGTAGCATCTTAAGACCTGGGACAAACACTGGGGCTAAAATTTTTTGTTTCCGAAATACTATATGAACGGGGGCGGGGCTTCGAAGTTTTCACTTAAGATTTCCTTCGCCGCAATGGACAAAATGCTTAATAACTCTCCTGCACATGCTGCTAAAAATCCAAAACTTCACATGTACATAAAGAGTCGGTACCTGAAGACATCTATATGTTTATATTCAGTTATACACCTTGCGCCAATCAATATCATTTTTTACATTTTGACGTACTGCACGGTGCCCTTTTAACGAATCCGATTGAAAATTGGCTAGAAAAGACTCAAGACATTGATCTTACTCTATCCCTATTTTTGTGACTTTCCTTCGAAGGGCGTGGCTATTACGGTGCCGCAGAGTCTGATTAATCTCCGTGGCAACAAAAGTTCCTGCAAAATGATTCAGATGATCCATCTTCTCGAAATTTTTCACATTTGAGGATATTCAGGCCCTGAAGACGGCTGCCAACTTATTTTTGATCGCAGTGGTAGCGCCACCAACTGGTTAAAACAAATACAAATTATTTTCGTTGATGTTTTTCTCCGGGCAGGTTAACAAAATCTACCTTATATTTGCTCGGATGAGTGTTTAGGCCTTGAGGATGTCACAATACGAAAGTCTTTCGCCTTCTTCAGAGTGTCACATGATGGTGTCTTGTGACCCGTCTTTATCAGCTGATGTTCCATGAGGGCGTGACTTACCTGTCACAAGAATGAAGGCAAGTCACGCCCCCCGCTGTCCGTTCACTCCGCCAAGATGCTGCTCCAGGTGGTAGAGAGGATGAAGGCTCCCTTGTCTCTGTTCATGGTTTTTATGCCTCGCTTGCAGATCTCAATGGCCTCTCTGATCCAGCGCTGTTGTTTGTTCTCTTCGGTGCGGATGACCCTGCCCTTCTCCCGGTCCATGATGTGGTTTTCCCTTTTGCAGTGGTCAGTGATTGCTGATTTGTAATGTTCATGTTGTGCTTGTTCTTTTACTGCTATGATTTTTCATTTTTTTGACAGGTAATTCACACCCTCATGGAACATCAGCTGATAAAGACGGGTCTCAAGACACCATCATGCGACACTCTGAAGAAGGCGAAAGACTCGCCGAAACATGTCAGGTAAAAAATTTACCTAAAACATAATTGTCTGCTTTTAATGAATCTGTCAAATATCAATAATAAGAAGACAAAATGAACCTAATACAAATAAATGAATGCTTAATAACTCCCCTGCACATGCTCCTAAAAATCCAAACCTTCACCTGTAAATAAAATGTCCCGACCTGAAGACATCTTAATGTTATTATTTTGTTATACACACAGCGCCGCCAAGTGGAATAAAAAATTTGTTTTTATTTTAATTTTCACGTACTGCACGGTGCCCTTTTGACGAATCCGACTGAAAATTAGTCAGAAAAGACTCAAGACAATGATCTTACTCTCTGCGGAGTTTTGTGACGTTTTGGCAAAAGGCGTGGCTATTACGGTGCTGAAAAGTCCGATTGTACTTTGTGGCAACAAAAGCTCCGGCAACATGACTGAGATGATCCTATCTTCTCGAAGTTGTACACATTTGAGGATACTTCAACCCTGAAGACATCTACCAACCTATTTTTCATCGTAGTAGTAGCGCCACCAACTGGTAAAAGCTAATACAAGTTATTTTCTTGGATGTTTTTCTCCGTGCAACTCAACAAGGTCGCCCTCATATATGCTCGGAGGACTGTTTCGTCCATGAGGATGTCACAATACGAAATTCATCCTTTTTCGTGAAAAGTTGTGGGAGTGGCATTGCACTGTTCGGCAATAAAACAACGCTGATTATGAGGTTCTAAATATGAACGACAACTCGTGAAACTTGACACACACATCAGGCAGAGCAAATTTATCAATATTTTATACGTTAGTTGTGCAGCTTTTTTTAAATGGCTCGCCATGGCCCTCGAGAAATGTTCAAAAAAGCAGCCCTGGTTGAGTGTTTCACCTCGCTTTTTGTAAATTTTATGGAGTACAGTGAACCCTCGGTTGTCGCGGTTAATGGGGACCGAGACCACCCGCGGAAACTGAAAATCCGCGAAGTAGCGGCGCACCTTCAAAAATGCTTAAAAAAAAATACAATATATATAATAAATATATATATATATATATATATATATAGATATATATATATATATATATATATATATATATATACAGAGAGAGAGAGAGAGAGTGAAATTCATGTTATAACAAAAAAACCAAATTATTATTAAAACGTATTATTTTTTTATTCCCCAGCCATTCTTTTTGTATTTATTTAATTACTCCGACTATTACCTGCTGGTACGCCGTCCGGTGTGCCCTGTGAAATGAAAGGTGGCATTCTTTATTTATTTATTTATTTATTCATTTATTCATTCATAACTGACAGCTTCGCGCTCCGTTCGTGCCCGGGCGGAAGAGGTGTTCCAATTCGGCTTAACTGTGACACACGCCCGCCCTCCTCCCCCGGAGCTTCCATTCGGTTAAACTTAGGGGCCGCTTGGCACCGCCCGTGCCCGGGGAAGGTGCTCCTCTTCGGCTTACTGTGACGCGAGCATGCCCGCCTCCTCCGGAGCTTCCATTCGGTTAAACTTAGGGGCCGCTTGGAACCGCCCGTGCCCGGCGAAGGTGCTCCTCTTCGGCTTACTGTGACGCGAGCATGCCCTCCTCCTCCGGAGCTTCCATTTGGTTAAACTTAGGGGCCGCTTGGAACCGCCCGTGCCCGGGGAAGGTGCTCCTCTTCGGCTTACTGTGACGCGAGCATGCCCTCCTCCTCCGGAGCTTCCATTCGGTTAAACCTCGGGGCCGCTTGGCACCGCCCGTGCCCGGGGAAGGTGCTCCTCTACGGCTTAACTGCCACGCACGCCGGCCGGAGCTCTGGTACGGTCCGAACCGCGCGAAACGTCGCCACCGATCGTGTCCGGGGGAACGTGCTCTTCTTCGTCCACTCTCCTCTTCGCCCACGCTCTTCTTCGGCGCACGCCGGCCGTCTAACCGCTCCAGCGCCCGTCGTGCCGCTCGGCGAAACTACAATGCCCCCGATTATTTTTTATACCCGCGAAGCACTGAACCCGCGAAAGGTGAACCGCGAAGTAGCGAGGGTTCACTGTATGTATAAGACCAAGACCTACAAAAAAGTCTCTTGGAGCAATGAGCTAGGTTTTACAGGAAGTCGGCCATTTTGAATTTACTTAAAAGGGGCGGGTCACCACAATGGACTTTGTGTAGAAATTATTATTGGGGCCCGAGCAGCGACCGCGGCGAGGTCCCTATTGTTTATGTAGAAATTATTATTAGGGCCCGAGCAGCGACCGCTACGAGGTCCCCATTGTTTTTGTGGAAATTATTATTATTATTATTATTAGGGCCCGAGCAGTGACCGCTGCGAGGTCCCTATTGTTTTTCTAGAAATTGTTATTAGGGCCCGAGCTGCGACGGCTGCGAGGTCCCTATTGTTTTTGTAGAAAATATTAATACTTTTATTATTATTGTTATTATTATTATTAGGGCCTGAGCAGCGACCGCTGCGAAGTCCCTGTTGTTTTTGTAGAAATTATTATTATTATTTTTCCGATTGTTCGATTACATTTTTGCCCCCCCGAAACATGCACAAAAATTCACCAAACTTGGCAGTCTCATCGGGCATGGCGAAAAATTTGATATTTTAACGTCTAATATGAACAGGAAGTGAGTTATGAATTTTTGAAAGTCCGACTTTTGCCCTTTTTTGCATGTTTACAGGGGTCATTCTTTTGCACCCTGATCCTAAAGGCTTCATCTGATTGCCTTAAAATTCTGTCTGTAGCATCTTAAGACCTGGGACAAACACTGGGGCTAAAATTTTTTGTTTCCGAAATACTATATGACGGGGGCGGGGCTTTGAAGTTTTCACTTAAGATTTCCTTCGCCGCAATGGACAAAATGCTTAATAACTCTCTTGCACATGCTGCTAAAAATCCAAAACTTCACATGTACATCAAGAGTCGGTACCTGAAGACATCTATATGTTTATATTCTGTTATACACCTTGCGCCAATCAATATCATTTTTTACATTTTGACGTCCTGCACGGTGCCCTTTTAACGAATCCGATTGAAAATTGGCTAGAAAAGACTCAAGACATTGATCTTACTCTATCCCTATTTTTGTGACTTTCCTTCGAAGGGCGTGGCTATTACGGTGCCGCAGAGTCTGATTATTCTCCGTGGCAACAAAAGTTCCTGCAAAATGATTCAGATGATCCATCTTCTCGAAATTTTTCACATTTGAGGATATTCAGGCCCTGAAGACGGCTGCCAACTTATTTTTGATCGCAGTGGTAGCGCCACCAACTGGTTAAAACAAATACAAATTATTTTCGTTGATGTTTTTCTCCGGGCAGGTTCACAAAATCTACCTTATATTTGCTCGGATGAGTGTTTAGGCCTTGAGGATGTCACAATACGAAAGTCTTTCGCCTTCTTCAGAGTGTCACATGATGGTGTCTTGTGACCCGTCTTTATCGGCTGATGTTCCATGAGGGCGTGACTTACCTGTCACAAGAATGAAGGCAAGTCACACCCCCCGCTGTCCGTTCACTCCGCCAAGATGCTGCTCTAGGTGGTAGAGAGGATGAAGGCTCCCTTGTCTCTGTTCATGGTTTTTATGCCTCGCTTGCAGATCTCAATGGCCTCTCTGATCCAGCGCTGTTGTTTGTTCTCTTCGGTGCGGATGACCCTGCCCTTCTCCCGGTCCATGATGTGGTTTTCCTTGCAGTGGTCAGTGATTGCTGATTTGTAATGTTCATGTTGTGCTTGTTCTTTTACTGCTCTGATTTTTCATTTTTTTGACAGGTAAGTCACACCCTCATGGAACATCAGCTGATAAAGACGGGTCTCAAGACACCATCATGCGACACTCTGAAGAAGGCGAAAGACTCGCCGAAACATGTCAGGTAAAAAATTAACCTAAAACATAATTGTCTGCTTTTAATGAATCAGTCAAATATCAATAATAAGAAGACAAAATGAACCTAATACAAATAAATGAATGCTTAATAACTCCCCTGCACATGCTCCTGAAAATCCAAACCTTCACCTGTAAATAAAACGTCCCGACCTGAAGACATCTTAATGTTATTATTTTGTTATACACACAGCGCCGCCAAGTGGAATCAAAAATGTGTTTTTATTTTAATTTTCACATCCTGCACGGTGCCCTTTTGACAAATCCGACTGAAAATTAGTCAGAAAAGACTCAAGACAATGATCTTACTCTCTGCCGAATTTTGTGACGTTTTGGCAAAAGGCGTGGCTATTACGGTGCTGAAAAGTCAGATTGTACTCTGTGGCAACAAAAGCTCCGGCAACATGACTCAGATGATCCTATCTTCTCGAAGTTGTACACATTTGAGGATACTTCAGCCCTGAAGACATCTACCAACTTATTTTTCATCGTAGTAGTAGCGCCACCAACTGGTAAAAGCTAATACAAGTTATTTTCTTGGATGTTTTTCTCCGTGCAACTCAACAAGGCCGCCCTCATATATGCTCGGATGACTGTTTCGGCCATGAGGATGTCACAATACGAAATTCGTCCTTTTTCGTGTAAAGTTGTGGGAGTGGCATTGCACTGTTCGGCAATAAAACAACGCTGATTATGAGGTTCTAAATATGAACGACAACTCGTGAAACTTTACACACACATCAGGCCGAGCAAATTTATCAATATTTTATACGTTAGTTGTGCAGCTTTTTTGAAATGGCTCGCCATGGCCCTCGAGAAATGTTAAAAAAAGCAGCCCTGGTTGAGTGTTTCACCTCGCTTTTTGTAAATTTTATGGAGTACAGTGAACCCTCGGTAATCGCGGTTAATGGGGACAGAGACCACCCGCGAAAACTGAAAATCCGCGAAGTAGCGGCGCACCTTCAAAAATGCTTAAAAAAATATACAATATATATAATAAATATATAAATACATATATATATATATATATATATATATATATATATATATATATATATATATATATATATATATATATATATATATATATATATATATATATATATATATATATATATACGGGGAGAGAGAGAGTGAAATTCATGTTATAACAAAAAAACCAAATTATTATTAAAACGTATTATTTTTTTATTCCCCAGCCATTCTTTTTGTATTTATTTAATTACTCCGACTTTTACCTGCTGGTACGCCGTCCGGTGTGCCCTGTGAAATGAAAGGTGGCATTCTTTATTCATTTATTTATTTATTCTTTTATACATTCATAACTGACAGCTTCGCGCTCCGCTCGTGCCCGGGCGGAAGAGGTGCTCCAATTCGGCTTAACTGTGACACACACCCGCCCTCCTCCCCCGGAGCTTCCATTCGGTTAAACTTAGGGGCCGCTTGGCACCGCCCGTGCCCGGGGAAGGTGCTCCTCTTCGGCTTACTGTGACGCGAGCATGCCCTCCTCCTCCGGAGCTTCCATTCGGTTAAACTTAGGGGCCGCTTGGAACCGCCCGTGCCCGGGGAAGGTGCTCCTCTTCGGCTTACTGTGACGCGAGCATGCCCTCCTCCTCCGGAGCTTCCATTCGGTTAAACTTAGGGGCCGCTTGGCACCGCCCGTGCCCGGGGAAGGTTCTCCTCTACGGCTTAACTGCCACGCACGCCGGCCGGAGCTCTGGTACTGTCCGAACCGCGCGAAACGTCGCCACCGATCGTGTCCGGGGGAACGTGCTCTTCTTCGTCCACTCTCCTCTTCGCCCACGCTCTTCTTCGGCGCACACCGGCCGTCTAACCGCTCCAGCGCCCCGTCGTACCGCTCGGCGAAACTACAATGCCCCCGAATATTTTTTAGACCCGCGAAGCACTGAACCCGCGAAAGGTGAACCGCCAAGTAGCGAGGGTTCACTCTATGTATAAGACCAAGACCTACAAAAAAGTCTCTTGGAGCAATGAGCTAGGTTTTACAGGAAGTCGGCCATTTTGAATTTACTTAAAAGGGGGCGGGTCACCACAATGGACTTTGTGTAGAAATTATTATTGGGGCCCGAGCAGCGACCGCTGAGAGGTCCCTATTGTTTATGTAGAAATTATTATTAGGGCCCGAGCAGCGACCGCTACGAGGTCCCCATTGTTTTTGTGAAAATTATTATTATTATTATTATTAGGGCCCGAGCAGTGACCGCTGCGAGGTCCCTATTGTTTTTCTAGAAATTGTTATTAGGGCCCGAGCTGCGACGGCTGCGAGGTCCCTATTGTTTTTGTAGAAAATATTATTACTTTTATTATTATTATCATTATTATTATTAGGGCCTGAGCAGCGACCGCTGCGAAGTCCCTGTTGTTTTTGTAGAAATTATTATTATTATTATTTTTCCGATTGTTCGATTGCATTTTTGACCCCCGAAACATGCACAAAAACTCACCAAACTTGGCAGTCTCATCGGGCATGGCGAGAAATTTGATATTTTAAACGTCTAATATGAACAGGAAGTGAGTTATGAATTTTTGAAAGTCCGACTTTTGCCCTTTTTTGCATGTTTACAGGGGTCATTCTTTTGCACCCTGATCCTAAAGGCTTCATCTGATTGCCTTAAAATTCTGTCTGTAGCATCTTAAGACCTGGGACAAACACTGGGGCTAAAATTGGGGCTAAAATCTTTTGTTTCCGAAATACTATATGACGGGGGCGGGGCTTCAAAGTTTTCACTTAAGATTTCCTTCGCCGCAATGGACAAAATGCTTAATAACTCTCCTGCACATGCTGCTAAAAATCCAAAACTTCACATGTACATAAAGAGTCGGTACCTGAAGACATCTATATGTTTATATTCTGTTATACACCTTGCGCCAATCAATATCATTTTTTACATTTTGACGTACTGCACGGTGCCCTTTTAACGAATCCGATTGAAAATTGGCTAGAAAAGACTCAAGACATTGATCTTACTCTATCCCTATTTTTGTGACTTTCCTTCGAAGGGCGTGGCTATTACGGTGCCGCAGAGTCTGATTATTCTCCGTGGCAACAAAAGTTCCTGCAAAATGATTCAGATGATCCATCTTCTCGAAATTTTTCACATTTGAGGATATTCAGGCCCTGAAGACGGCTGCCAACTTATTTTTGATCGCAGTGGTAGCGCCACCAACTGGTTAAAACAAATACAAATTATTTTCGTTGATTTTTTTCTCCGGGTAGGTTAACAAAATCTACCTTATATTTGCTCGGATGAGTGTTTAGGCCTTGAGGATGTCACAATACGAAAGTCTTTCGCCTTCTTCAGAGTGTCACATGATGGTGTCTTGTGACCCGTCTTTATCAGCTGATGTTCCATGAGGGCGTGACTTACCTGTCACAAGAATGAAGGCAAGTCACGCCCCCGCTGTCCGTTCACTCCGCCAAGATGCTGCTCCAGGTGGTAGAGAGGATGAAGGCTCCCTTGTCTCTGTTCATGGTTTTTATGCCTCGCTTGCAGATCTCAATGGCCTCTCTGATCCAGCGCTGTTGTTTGTTCTCTTCGGTGCGGATGACCCTGCCCTTCTCCCGGTCCATGATGTGGTTTTCCCTTTTGCAGTGGTCAGTGATTGCTGATTTGTAATGTTCATGTTGTGCTTGTCATGATCCGCGTCGGGCATGACAGCCTTTTGTTATTGTTTTCATATGCATGCGGTTTTTGTTATTGTTTTTGTTGTTATTTTCTCCCCTCCTTCCTGCCATGTGCCTTTTCCTGTCTGTTTTGATCAGCTGAGCAGGGGCGTTTCCCCTCAGCACCTCGCCCTCACCAGCCACGCACCTGCTCCTCATCAACGATCACACACCTGCTCCCCATCTGCTCCCCTGATTACCGGACTACTTAAGCCTTCCATGCTCTCAACCCAGTGTCGGGTCATTGCCGAAAATCACGGACAGCCACGACCACCTTTGTTCACGTTCTGCTCCTTGTTCATGTTCATGCTCTGGTTCCCCTCTTCGTTCCCGTCTTTCAGTGTTGTTCCTCGCCCTGCCTCCCAGTCTGGTCACGTTAAGTTTGTCTTTTGTTATTTTTCACCCTGCCACATTGTTTGCCCTGGTTGTTTCAGTTAATAAATTCCCTTCACGTTTCTGACCTCTCTGCCTCCTCGCCTTTTGGGTCCACCTCCTCCTCGCCGACCGGCGAGTCCTGACAGAATGACCCGACCAAAGAAGGACCCAGCGAGAGGCTCACGGCGGCGTCATGGACGCCGCCGGACGGACAACCCCCCTCAGCCTGCCGACCAACCCCGTGTCCTTCAAGTAGGTTCCATTTTCCGCTCGACGTCTGTTTCTCCCCTTTTGCCCCCCGATTACAGCACCGATTACCAGCCTGTCATACCCCCTCACCTGATCATAGATTCGGATTACGAGGACGATTTTGAGCACCAAGCCCTTTCACCCCCTCACGGTTCGAGTAAGTCCGGTCACGAGTTTGATTTTGAGCACCTTGCCCCTCACATTTTTTCCGATCCAGATCACGACTATGATTTTGAATATATTGCCACTCTCTTAGTCGCTCAGCGCAACGCGGAGTTATTTTTGAGCCGTCACCTTCCTCCCCCCGAGCCATTTGAGTTTTTCGCGACCACCTCCCACTCCCCCTCGCGCGCTTCACGTCCCAAATCCCGGAAGTCACGGTCACGTCGCGCACATCGTTCACCATCAGTTTCAGCACCGGATCACGCTCCCCTGGCGTCTCCTAGCTCGCGTTCACCAGCCCCCGCAGTCACGGTCCCTCAGGTCTCCCGTTTTCCTGATTCCCTATGGCGGCAGGCTGACAGGGATCAGGGCCCCCGGTTCGGCTGTGCCCGGATCGACTGCTGCACCCGGCCCGCTGTCGCCTCCACGCCTGCAGCAGTGACCAATGCAGCTCCCGCTGCACGGACCCCGCCGCCTCCATGCGAGCCGCAGCCTCCAGAGTCCCGTGCCGACTCCTCGAAGGCGGCCGAGCCCCGTTCCGGCTCCCCGCCAGCTGCTGAGCCCTGTCCCGGCTCCCCGCCAGCTGCTGAGCCCTGTCCCGGCTCCCCGCCAGCTGCTGAGCCCTGTCCCGGCTCCCCGCCAGCTGCTGAGCCCTGTCCCGGCTCCCCGCCAGCTGCTGAGCCCTGTCCCGGCTCCCCGCCAGCTGCTGAGCCCTGTCCCGGCTCCCCGCCAGCTGCTGAGCCCAGTCCCGGCTCCCCGCCAGCTGCTGAGCCCAGTCCCGGCTTCCCGCCAGCTGCTGAGCCCAGTCCCGGCTCCCCGCCAGCTGCTGAGCCCAGTCCCGGCTCCCCGCCAGCTGCTGAGCCCAGTCCCGGCTCCCCGCCAGCTGCTGAGCCGTGTCCCGGCTCCCCGTCAGCGGCCGAGCCCCGTCCCGGGGCCCCAATGGCGATCCCAGCTCCCGATCCAGCGGAGCACGCTGTGCGCCCGAACCAAGTTCACGTTCAGGCGGAGCACATCCTGCCCCCGACCCAAGTTCACGTTCACGCGGAGCCCGTCCGGCGTCCGTCCCTAGTTCACGTTCAGGCGGAGCACGCTGTGCGTCCGTCCCAAGCTCACGTTCAGGTGGAGCACGTTGTGCGTCCGTCCCAAGTCCACGTTCAGGGGAAGCACACCCTGCTTCCGACCCAGGTTCACGTTCAGGAGGAGCACGCTGCGCGTCCGTCCCAAGCTCACGTTCCGGCGGAGCACGTTGTGCGTCCGTCCCAAGCCCATGTTCCGGTGGGGCACGCCTTGCCTCCGCTCCAAGCTCACGTTTTGGCAGAACACGGCCCGCAGCCGTCACTCCCGGTCCCTGCACCCGTGGTGGACGACGAGCAGTCGCCTGCCGTATCGGTCCCAGCGGCGCCTGATGAAGCGCCGCCGCTCCCGGTCCCGGTGCCTGCGATGGACGACGGTCCGCCGCCGAGTCACGCCTCAGCCTCGGCGACGCACGACGACCCACCATCGCACCCCGCTCTGGCCTCGGCAGCATCCGACGACCCGACGCCACTGCTCGCCTTGGCTCCGGCAGCGCTCGACGACCCACGGCCGCTCCTGGTTTCTGCCTCGGCGGTGGACGGCAACCCACCGCCGCTCCACATTCTTGTCTCGGCAGGGGTCGACGACCAGCCGCCGCTCCCGGTTCCGGTGCCCGCGATGGACGACGGTCCGCCGCCGCGTCACGCCTCAGTCTCGGCGACGCACGAGGACCCACCACCGCGCCCCGCTCTGGCCGCGGCAGCATCCGACGACCCGTCGCCACTGCTCGCCTTGGCCCCGGCGGCGCTCGACGGCCCGCGGCCGCTCTTGGTTCCTGCCTCGGCGGTGGACGACGACCCACCGCCGCTCCATGTTCTTGTCTCGGTAGGGATCGACGACCAGCCGTCGCTCCGCGTTCCTGTGTCGGCGGGGTTCAACGATGGGCCGCCGCCCCACGTTCCGGTCTCGGCGGTGTTCGACGACCAGCCGCCGCTCCACGTTCCTGACGCGGCGGGGTTCGACGACCAGCCGTCGCTCCACGTTCCGGTCTCGGCGACGCTCGACGACCAGCCGCCGCTCCACGCTCCCGCCTCGGCGGGGCTCGACGACCAGCCGCCGCTCCACGTTCCTGTCTCGACGACGCTCGACGACCAGCCGCCGCTCCACGTTCCTGACTCGGCGGGGTTCGACGACCAGCCGCCGCTCCACGTTCCTGACTCGGCGGGGCTCGACGACCAGCCGCCGCCCCGCGTTCCTGTCTCGGCGGGGCTCGACGACCAGCCGCCGCTCCACGTTCCTGACTCGGCGGGGCTCGACGACCAGCCGCCGCTCCGCGTTCCTGACTCGGCGGGGCTCGACGACCAGCCGCCGCTCCGCGTTCCTGTCTCGGCGGGGCTCGACGACCAGCCGCCGCTCCGCGTTCCTGTCTCGGCGGGGCTCGACGACCAGCCGCCGCTCCGCGTTCCTGTCTCGGCGGGGCTCGACAATCTGCCGCCGCTCCACGTTCCTGTCTCGGCAGGGTTCAACGACCAGCCGCCGCGCCACGTTCCTGACTCGGCGACGTTCCATGGCCTGCCGCCGCTCCTCGCCCCAGCTCCATCAGCGGACTTCATGTGGCGTTCGGGTCGTTCCGGACGTCCGCCTGAATGGCCCCAATGGGACGCACTGGCCTGGCCACCCTCACGGCCCCCTGAAGGGTCACGAAAAGACTCGCTGGTCTGGCCTCCCGGGAATCCGCCAGACCGGTCTCGATCACGGGTCGTTGACCCACCTCCCGACCCCTTCCGCCCACCCTCGTTCTTGGACATGGTTTTCCTTTTCTTTTCTTTTCCTTTTTTTTGGGACGTCTGGAATCCGTCCCTTGAGGGGGGGGTACTGTCATGATCCGCGTCAGGCATGACAGCCTTTTGTTATTGTTTTCATATGCATGCGGTTTTTGTTATTGTTTTTGTTGTTATTTTCTCCCCTCCTTCCTGCCATGTGCCTTTTCCTGTCTGTTTTGATCAGCTGAGCAGGGGCGTTTCCCCTCAGCACCTCGCCCTCACCAGCCACGCACCTGCTCCTCATCAATGATCACACACCTGCTCCCCATCTGCTCCCCTGATTACCGGACTACTTAAGCCTTCCATGCTCTCAACCCAGTGTCGGGTCATTGCCGAAAATCACGGACAGCCACGACCACCTTTGTTCACGTTCTGCTCTTTGTTCATGTTCATGCTCTGGTTCCCCTCTTCGTTCCCGTCTTTCAGTGTTGTTCCTCGCCCTGCCTCCCAGTCTGGTCACGTTAAGTTTGTCTTTTGTTATTTTTCACCCTGCCACATTGTTTGCCCTGGTTGTTTCAGTTAATAAATTCCCTTCACGTTACTGACCTCTCTGCCTCCTCGCCTTTTGGGTCCACCTCCTCCTCGCCGACCGGCGAGTCCTGACAGTGCTTGTTCTTTTACTGCTCTGATTTTTCATTTTTTTGACAGGTAAGTCACACCCACATGGAACATCAGCTGATAAAGACGGGTCTCAAGACACCATCATGCGACACTCTGAAGATGGCGAAAGACTCGCCGAAACATGTCAGGTAAAAAATTAACCTAAAACATAATTGTCTGCTTTTAATGAATCAGTCAAATATCAATAATAAGAAGACAAAATGAACCTAATACAAATAAATGAATGCTTAATAACGCCCCTGCACATGCTCCTAAAAATCCAAACCTTCACCTGTAAATAAAACGTCCCGACCTGAAGACATCTTAATGTTATTATTTTGTTATACACACAGCGCCGCCAAGTGGAATCAAAAATGTGTTTTTATTTTAATTTTCACGTACTGCACGGTGCCCTTTTGACGAATCCGACTGAAAATTAGTCAGAAAAGACTCAAGACAATGATCTTACTCTCTGCCGAATTTTGTGACGTTTTGGCAAAAGGCGTGGCTATTACGGTGCTGAAAAGTCAGATTGTACTTTGTGGCAACAAAAGCTCCGGCAACATGACTCAGATGATCCTATCTTCTCGAAGTTGTACACATTTGAGGATACTTCAGCCCTGAAGACATCTACCAACTTATTTTTCATCGTAGTAGTAGCGCCACCAACTGGTAAAAGCTAATACAAGTTATTTTCTTGGATGTTTTTCTCCGTGCAACTCAACAAGGTCGCCCTCATATATGCTCGGATGACTGTTTCGGCCATGAGGATGTCACAATACGAAATTCATCCTTTTTCGTGAAAAGTTGTGGGAGTGGCATTGCACTGTTCGGCAATAAAACAACGCTGATTATGAGGTTCTAAATATGAACGACAACTCGTGAAACTTTACACACACATCAGGCAGAGCAAATTTATCAATATTTTATACGTTAGTTGTGCAGCTTTTTTTAAATGGCTCGCCATGGCCCTCGAGAAATGTTCAAAAAAGCAGCCCTGGTTGAGTGTTTCACCTCGCTTTTTGTAAATTTTATGGAGTACAGTGAACCCTCGGTTATCGCGGATAATGGGGACAGAGACCACCCGCGAAAACTGAAAATCCGCGAAGTAGCGGCGCACCTTCAAAAATGCTTAAAAAAAAAATACAATATATATATATATATAAATATATATATATACATATCTATATATATATATATATATATATATATATATATATATATATATATATATACGTATATATATATATATATATATATACGGGGAGAGAGAGAGTGAAATTCATGTTATAACAAAAAAAACAAATTATTATTTAAACGTATTATTTTTTTATTCCCCAGCCATTCTTTTTGTATTTATTTAATTACTCCGACTTTTACCTGCTGGTACGCCGTCCGGTGTGCCCTGTGAAATGAAAGGTGGCATTCTTTATTTATTTATTTATTTATTCATTTATTCATTCATAACTGACAGCTTCGCGCTCCGCTCGTGCCCGGGCGGAAGAGGTGCTCCAATTCGGCTTAACTGTGACACACGCCCACCCTCCTCCCCCGGAGCTTCCATTCGGTTAAACTTAGGGGCCGCTTGGCACCGCCCGTGCCCGGGGAAGGTGCTCCTCTTCGGCTTACTGTGTCGCGAGCATGCCCTCCTCCTCCGGAGCTTCCATTCGGTTAAACTTTGGGGCCGCTTGGAACCGCCCGTGCCCGGGGAAGGTGCTCCTCTTCGGCTTACTGTGACGCGAGCATGCCCTCCTCCTCCGGAGCTTCCATTCGGTTAAACTTAGGGGCCGCTTGGCACCGCCCGTGCCCGGGGAAATTGCTCCTCTACGGCTTAACTGCCACGCACGCCGGCCGGAGCTCTGGTACGGTCCGAACCGCGCGAAACGTCGTCACCGATCGTGTCCGGGGGAACGTGCTCTTCTTCGTCCACTCTCCTCTTCGCCCACGCTCTTCTTCGGCGCACGCCGGCCGTCTAACCGCTCCAGCGCCCCGTCGTGCCGCTCGGCGAAACTACAATGCCCCCGAATATTTTTTATACCCGCGAAGCACTGAACCCGCGAAAGGTGAACCGCGAAGTAGCGAGGGTTCACTGTATGTATAAGACCAAGACCTACAAAAAAGTCTCTTGGAGCAATAAGCTAGGTTTTACAGGAAGTCGGCCATTTTGAATTTACTTAAAAGGGGGCGGGTCACCACAATGGACTTTGTGTAGAAATTATTATTGGGGCCCGAGCAGCGACCGCGGCGAGGTCCCTATTGTTTATGTAGAAATTATTATTAGGGCCCGAGCAGCGACCGCTACGAGGTCCCCATTGTTTTTGTGGAAATTATTATTATTATTATTATTAGGGCCCGAGCAGTGACCGCTGCGAGGTCCCTATTGTTTTTCTAGAAATTGTTATTAGGGCCCGAGCTGCGACGGCTGCGAGGTCCCTATTGTTTTTGTAGAAAATATTATTACTTTTATTATTATTATTATTATTATTATTAGGGCCTGAGCAGCGACCGCTGCGAAGTCCCTGTTGTTTTTGTAGAAATTATTATTATTATTATTTTTCCGATTGTACGATCGCATTTTTGACCCCGAAACATGCACAAAAACTCACCAAACTTGGCAGTCTCATCGGGCATGGCGAGAAATTTGATATTTTAACGTCTAATATGAACAGGAAGTGAGTTATGAATTTTTGAAAGTCCGACTTTTGCCCTTTTTTGCATGTTTACAGGGGTCATTCTTTTGCACCCTGATCCTAAAGGCTTCATCTGATTGCCTTAAAATTCTGTCTGTAGCATCTTAAGACCTGGGACAAACACTGGGGCTAAAATCTTTTGTTTCCGAAATACTATATGACGGGGGCGGGGCTTCAAAGTTTTCACTTAAGATTTCCTTCGCCGCAATGGACAAAATGCTTAATAACTCTCCTGCACATGCTGCTAAAAATCCAAAACTTCACATGTACATAAAGAGTCGGTACCTGAAGACATCTATATGTTTATATTCTGTTATACACCTTGCGCCAATCAATAACATTTTTTACATTTTGACGTACTGCACGGTGCCCTTTTAACGAATCCGATTGAAAATTGGCTAGAAAAGACTCAAGACATTGATCTTACTCTATCCCTATTTTTGTGACTTTCCTTCGAAGGGCGTGGCTATTGCGGTGCCGCAGAGTCTGATTATTCTCCGTGGCAACAAAAGTTCCTGCAAAATGATTCAGATGATCCATCTTCTCGAAATTTTTCACATTTGAGGATATTCAGGCCCTGAAGACGGCTGCCAACTTATTTTTGATCGCAGTGGTAGCGCCATGTCAGGTTCGCCAATTTGACATATCGTGTTCGAAAGCTAAAAGGAGAGACAGACAGCTCAAGTGGAGACAGAAAGGTTAACAAAGTTTATTTGGCAACTTCATCTTCCTTCTGTTCCTCGATGCTTTTCACACATTCCCTTTTATAACATCGGGGAATCAGATTACACTCAAGGGTGGTACAGTTCGTCTTCTCAAAAGCTGGTTTGGTCCGGTTCATCATTGGTGTGTCGTCGTGGGTCGCAGCTGACTTTGACGTCAGCATCTCTTATCAGGACCTAGCACGATGTTGCTTGCTTCAGACTCACTTCTGAAGAAGTGCCACCGCCCTTCTTTTCAACATGATATGTGCACCATGTATTGAAATAAAGTTGCGTCATGGCAAATGTATAATAACCTCCAAATATTATTCTAACATTCCCCCCTGTTTATTCTACATTTGCCCCAAATATTATCATCAATGGAATTTCCAAAGATTTAATTCCATCAAATCATTAGCTTGATAGCAAATGTAAACCCCTCTATTTTTCTTTGTTTAACTTTAATGTATTTGAGCGTTTTGGATTAACGAATAGGATCTCCCAGGTAAATTCAGTCGTCGTCATCAACTTGGTCATCACTGTCTCCTCCATCACCAGCACTTCTGTAATTAATCAAAGGATATATTTCCTGTCGTTTGGAATTTGTTGGAGCGAGAGCTGTTGAGATAAGTCGGAAAAGCAAAACGCGAATGCAGGGAATACAACAACATCCATACAGTACAAGGATTGAGGTGAACATTGTTATAGAAATCATTACAGAAAATACCATATTTTTATATTTACCAAACGTTTTGTTCCACCACTCATCCCATGCAGAGGTAGTCACACCTGAGTGTTCCTTCAGCTTATGCTTCAGGGTGCGCAAGCCTGCAATGGCTCTTGTGAGGGACCCTTCCGGAGAAGTGTTGTTAGGAATGAAAGTACAACCATTGATCCCCAATCATGGCGCAAACCCCTCCTCTCTCTGCCAACAGCATGTCCACCGCGATGCGGTTTTGAAATGCCATGAGTGATGTTGCTGCCAATTGTTCTTTTGGACCAATTTTACGTCACCCCAGATGGAAGGACGACGTAGGACCAATTGTTCTTTAATAGCTATAAATCCTTCTTCAATGAAGTTCCCCAATCTTTGCACGTTATAGTGTATGTAATTTATTCGATCCACATTCTTATTCGGTGTAATCCAAAGAAGAATGGACTCGAACCCCGCTGCGATTTGATTTACCAATTTATACTCATCTGGTACGCCCCTTGGTTGGCCAATTGCATCCAAATAAGTCATATCACCATCCCTCCAGGAAGCACTTCGTCTTTTCCTGGCGTAATAATAGGGGTATTCGTCGGCTTCAACTGCCCTTTGAATATCCCTTGCTGTGGATGGAAAAATAGACACTGGTAAGAGAAGTGACACCAATGCACAAGTTCCAACTGCGTCCTTTAATGAATCAAATAATTTAGTACCCCGCACCACCACCACACATCGCTGCGTGGCAGTAGTGTACCTGCTTGGAGTACAGTTGTCTTACACCACTTGTGTTCCTGTGAGATTAACACAAGTAAAGTTAGCCACTGCCACATCGGTAGAAAAGATAGACTTATCTTTCGTTGCCTTAATCGCAGCGTACACATCATTCCAAGCAATGCAGTCCGCATTAGGTGTTAATTTCATCATTACTTCTAAAAGGCATGTTGATGGAAGCTGTTGGAATTACTCATAGTAATGGTCTCGGACACATGCATGAAACACAGCTTTAAGTGCAACCAAACCTACACAACACAAAATCTCAATTTTTTATCCACGCGAAAATCATGTCAACCGAGAGACCCCTAATAGGGTAGGGTTGAGATGACTTTTTACAATGCACAAGGTGTATGTTGCTTGGGGAAACTGTCCTCGTTTTGGGCTTATGTTTCCCTGACAATTGTGTCGAGCACAGATCATACAGGCTCTTCAAAAAATCTTTTGAGAAAAAATTAAAACCCATATGTTGTATAAAATTGGTTTGGTTTGTCTTACCATACCATCCCTCCTGTTTGACATGTGTGTCAACATGTGTCAATATTGCGAAAAATATTTTTTGGAAGAATTTTTTTTTTTTTTTTTTTTTTTTTTTTTTTTTTTTTTTCTCTCTCTTCTCTTCGTTTTATTTTGTAAGTATTTTTGTGTACTAAGCTGACCAGTGAATTCATATTTTGTTATCCATGAGTTTAAATGTTTTACTTTTTCCGGACATTGGCTTTCTATAAATTTCTAGTCCTTACACGTCAATTGTTGTTTCGGATCCTTTTTGCTAGCTTTTTTACTGTTTGATTTCCCCATGTTTTCCTAAACTGTTCTCCAATCCCTGAACAGGCTGACAATTACTCTGTTTTAGGTAATTCCCAAGCTTCTGCTTCCCAGACAGTTGTCGGTTAAATTTCCTGTTCCAAAATGAGGTTGCAAGCCTCCATACACACTTATTCATTCACACTATTTTTCCCTTTTTATTTATTTTTTTTTTTCCCTCGTCTTTTTTTTCCCCTTATTTCTCTTTTTTTCCCCTTTCAAACGCGCGTGGAGGATACACCCCTGTTATCCTTTATCAGTGTTATAGACTATCTCTGTCTCTTCACGTAACATTGACTAGTATTCTTACGGTTTTACACAGTTTTAAAGACTTACTCTGTCTAGTCCCCACAATATCCCCACGGAATTTAACTACTTACTTGCAGAGGAGTCCGCCCTCCTGTTAACGCAGAATTTAACTACGTACCCCTTCAAATGCCCACATTTATCACACTCATTCATCACATTCGGACTTCACACACTCACCCAAGATGAGCTGAACGTCTCTCTCCGCAGCCTCCCTTCAACTTTCAGCATCCAGTAGCAAAGTCGAGGACCAGGTCCAAAAAAAGAAAGAATCCTCATCTTGTCGTGGCCACGATTGTCCCCGGTCGTCGGCTTCGCCCCTGGACGCCTCCAGTATGTTGGGTTCACGGCTCTGAAGGACCAATTTTATGTCAGGTTCGCCAATTTGACATATCGTGTTCGAAAGCTAAAAGGAGAGACAGACAGCTCAAGTGGAGACAGAAAGGTTAACAAAGTTTATTTGGCAACTTCATCTTCCTTCTGTTCCTCGATGCTTTTCACACATTCCCTTTTATAACATCGGGGAATCAGATTACACTCAAGGGTGGTACAGTTCGTCTTCTCAAAAGCTGGTTTGGTCCGGTTCATCATTGGTGTGTCGTCGTGGGTCGCAGCTGACTTTGACGTCAGCATCTCTTATCAGGACCTAGCACGATGTTGCTTGCTTCAGACTCACTTCTGAAGAAGTGCCACCGCCCTTCTTTTCAACATGATATGTGCACCATGTATTGAAATAAAGTTGCGTCATGGCAAATGTATAATAACCTCCAAATATTATTCTAACACGCCACCAACTGGTTAAAACAAATACAAATTATTTTCGTTGATGTTTTTCTCCGGGCAGGTTCACAAAATCTACCTTATATTTGCTCGGATGAGTGTTTAGGCCTTGAGGATGTCACAATACGAAAGTCTTTCGCCTTCTTCAGAGTGTCACATGATGGTGTCTTGTGACCCGTCTTTATCAGCTGATGTTCCATGAGGGCGTGACTTACCTGTCACAAGAATGAAGGCAAGTCACACCCCCCGCTGTCCGTTCACTCCGCCAAGATGCTGCTCTAGGTGGTAGAGAGGATGAAGGCTCCCTTGTCTCTGTTCATGGTTTTTATGCCTCGCTTGCAGATCTCAATGGCCTCTCTGATCCAGCGCTGTTGTTTGTTCTCTTCGGTGCGGATGACCCTGCCCTTCTCCCGGTCCATGATGTGGTTTTCCCTTTTGCAGTGGTCAGTGATTGCTGATTTGTAATGTTCATGTTGTGCTTGTTCTTTTACTGCTCTGATTTTTCATTTTTTCGACAGGTAAGTCACACCCTCATGGAACATCAGCTGATAAAGACGGGTCTCAAGACACCATCATGCGACACTCTGAAGAAGGCGAAAGACTCGCCGAAACATGTCAGGTAAAAAATTAACCTAAAACATAATTGTCTGCTTTTAATGAATCAGTCAAATATCAATAATAAGAAGACAAAATGAACCTAATACAAATAAATGAATGCTTAATAACTCCCCTGCACATGCTCCTGAAAATCCAAACCTTCACCTGTAAATAAAACGTCCCGACCTGAAGACATCTTAATGTTATTATTTTGTTATACACACAGCGCCGCCAAGTGGAATCAAAAATGTGTTTTTATTTTAATTTTCACATCCTGCACGGTGCCCTTTTGACAAATCCGACTGAAAATTAGTCAGAAAAGACTCAAGACAATGATCTTTCTCTCTGCCGAATTTTGTGACGTTTTGGCAAAAGGCGTGGCTATTACGGTGCTGAAAAGTCAGATTGTACTCTGTGGCAACAAAAGCTCCGGCAACATGACTCAGATGATCCTATCTTCTCGAAGTTGTACACATTTGAGGATACTTCAGCCCTGAAGACATCTACCAACTTATTTTTCATCGTAGTAGTAGCGCCACCAACTGGTAAAAGCTAATACAAGTTATTTTCTTGGATGTTTTTCTCCGTGCAACTCAACAAGGCCGCCCTCATATATGCTCGGATGACTGTTTCGGCCATGAGGATGTCACAATACGAAATTCGTCCTTTTTCGTGTAAAGTTGTGGGAGTGGCATTGCACTGTTCGGCAATAAAACAACGCTGATTATGAGGTTCTAAATATGAACGACAACTCGTGAAACTTTACACACACATCAGGCCGAGCAAATTTATCAATATTTTATACGTTAGTTGTGCAGCTTTTTTGAAATGGCTCGCCATGGCCCTCGAGAAATGTTAAAAAAAAGCAGCCCTGGTTGAGTGTTTCACCTCGCTTTTTGTAAATTTTATGGAGTACAGTGAACCCTCGGTAATCGCGGTTAATGGGGACAGAGACCACCCGCGAAAACTGAAAATCCGCGAAGTAGCGGCGCACCTTCAAAAATGCTTAAAAAAATATACAATATATATAATAAATATATAAATATATATATATATATATATATATATATATATATATATATATATACGGGGAGAGAGAGAGTGAAATTCATGTTATAACAAAAAAACCAAATTATTATTAAAACGTATTATTTTTTTATTCCCCAGCCATTCTTTTTGTATTTATTTAATTACTCCGACTTTTATCTGCTGGTACGCCGTCCGGTGTGCCCTGTGAAATGAAAGGTGGCATTCTTTATTCATTTATTTATTTATTCTTTTATACATTCATAACTGACAGCTTCGCGCTCCGCTCGTGCCCGGGCGGAAGAGGTGCTCCAATTCGGCTTAACTGTGACACACACCCGCCCTCCTCCCCCGGAGCTTCCATTCGGTTAAACTTAGGGGCCGCTTGGAACCGCCCGTGCCCGGCAAAGGTGCTCCTCTTCGGCTTACTGTGACGCGAGCATGCCCTCCTCCTCCGGAGCTTCCATTTGGTTAAACTTAGGGGCCGCTTGGAACCGCCCGTGCCTGGGGAAGGTGCTCCTCTTCGGCTTACTGTGACGCGAGCATGCCCTCCTCCTCCGGAGCTTCCATTCGGTTAAACTTAGGGGCCGCTTGGCACCGCCCGTGCCCGGGGACGGTGCTCCTCTACGGCTTAACTGCCACGCACGCCGGCCGGAGCCCTGGTACGGTCCGAACCGCGCGAAACGTCGCCACCGATCGTGTCCGGGGGAACGTGCTCTTCTTCGTCCACTCTCCTCTTCGCCCACGCTCTTCTTCGGCGCACGCCGGCCGTCTAACCGCTCCAGCGCCCGTCGTGCCGCTCGGCGAAACTACAATGCCCCCGAATATTTTTTATACCCGCGAAGCACTGAACCCGCGAAAGGTGAACCGCGAAGTAGCGAGGGTTCACTGTATGTATAAGACCAAGACCTACAAAAAAGTCTCTTGGAGCAATGAGCTAGGTTTTACAGGAAGTCGGCCATTTTGAATTTACTTAAAAGGGGCGGGTCACCACAATGGACTTTGTGTAGAAATTATTATTGGGGCCCGAGCAGCGACCGCGGCGAGGTCCCTATTGTTTATGTAGAAATTATTATTAGGGCCCGAGCAGCGACCGCTACGAGGTCCCCATTGTTTTTGTGGAAATTATTATTATTATTATTATTAGGGCCCGAGCAGTGACCGCTGCGAGGTCCCTATTGTTTTTCTAGAAATTGTTATTAGGGCCCGAGCTGCGACGGCTGCGAGGTCCCTATTGTTTTTGTAGAAAATATTATTACTTTTATTATTATTATTATTATTATTATTAGGGCCTGAGCAGCGACCGCTGCGAAGTCCCTGTTGTTTTTGTAGAAATTATTATTATTATTATTTTTCCGATTGTTCGATCGCATTTTTGACCCCGAAACATGCACAAAAACTCACCAAACTTGGCAGTCTCATCGGGCATGGCGAGAAATTTGATATTTTAACGTCTAATATGAACAGGAAGTGAGTTATGAATTTTTGAAAGTCCGACTTTTGCCCTTTTTTGCATGTTTACAGGGGTCATTCTTTTGCACCCTGATCCTAAAGGCTTCATCTGATTGCCTTAAAATTCTGTCTGTAGCATCTTAAGACCTAGGACAAACACTGGGGCTAAAATTGGGGCTAAAATCTTTTGTTTCCGAAATACTATATGACGGGGGCGGGGCTTCAAAGTTTTCACTTAAGATTTACTTCGCCGCAATGGACAAAATGCTTAATAACTCTCCTGCACATGCTGCTAAAAATCCAAAACTTCACATGTACATAAAGAGTCGGTACCTGAAGACATCTATATGTTTATATTCTGTTATACACCTTGCGCCAATCAATATAATTTTTTACATTTTGACGTACTGCACGGTGCCCTTTTAACGAATCCGATTGAAAATTGGCTAGAAAAGACTCAAGACATTGATCTTACTCTATCCCTATTTTTGTGACTTTCCTTCGAAGGGCGTGGCTATTCGGTGCCGCAGAGTCTGATTATTCTCCGTGGCAACAAAAGTTCCTGCAAAATGATTCAGATGATCCATCTTCTCGAAATTTTTCACATTTGAGGATATTCAGGCCCTGAAGACGGCTGCCAACTTATTTTTGATCGCAGTGGTAGCGCCACCAACTGGTTAAAACAAATACAAATTATTTTCGTTGATTTTTTTCTCCGGGCAGGTTAACAAAATCTACCTTATATTTGCTCGGATGAGTGTTTAGGCCTTGAGCATGTCACAATACGAAAGTCTTTCGCCTTCTTCAGAGTGTCACATGATGGTGTCTTGTGACCCGTCTTTATCAGCTGATGTTCCATGAGGGCGTGACTTACCTGTCACAAGAATGAAGGCAAGTCACGCCCCCCGCTGTCCGTTCACTCCGCCAAGATGCTGCTCCAGGTGGTAGAGAGGATGAAGGCTCCCTTGTCTCTGTTCATGGTTTTTATGCCTCGCTTGCAGATCTCAATGGCCTCTCTGATCCAGCGCTGTTGTTTGTTCTCTTCGGTGCGGATGACCCTGCCCTTCTCCCGGTCCATGATGTGGTTTTCCCTTTTGCAGTGGTCAGTGATTGCTGATTTGTAATGTTCATGTTGTGCTTGTTCTTTTACTGCTCTGATTTTTCATTTTTTTGACAGGTAAGTCACACCCACATGGAACATCAGCTGATAAAGACGGGTCTCAAGACACCATCATGCGACACTCTGAAGAAGGCGAAAGACTCGCCGAAACATGTCAGGTAAAAAATTCACCTAAAACATAATTGTCTGCTTTTAATGAATCAGTCAAATATCAATAATAAGAAGACAAAATGAACCTAATACAAATAAATGAATGCTTAATAACTCCCCTGCACATGCTCCTGAAAATCCAAACCTTCACCTGTAAATAAAACGTCCCGACCTGAAGACATCTTAATGTTATTATTTTGTTATACACACAGCGCCGCCAAGTGGAATCAAAAATGTGTTTTTATTTTAATTTTCACGTACTGCACGGTGCCCTTTTGACGAATCCGACTGAAAATTAGTCAGAAAAGACTCAAGACAATGATCTTACTCTCTGCCGAATTTTGTGACGTTTTGGCAAAAGGCGTGGCTATTACGGTGCTGAAAAGTCAGATTGTACTTTGTGGCAACAAAAGCTCCGGCAACATGACTCAGATGATCCTATCTTCTCGAAGTTGTACACATTTGAGGATACTTCAGCCCTGAAGACATCTACCAACTTATTTTTCATCGTAGTAGTAGCGCCACCAACTGGTAAAAGCTAATACAAGTTATTTTCTTGGATGTTTTTCTCCGTGCAACTCAACAAGGCCGCCCTCATATATGCTCGGATGACTGTTTCGGCCATGAGGATGTCACAATACGAAATTCGTCCTTTTTCGTGTAAAGTTGTGGGAGTGGCATTGCACTGTTCGGCAATAAAACAACGCTGATTATGAGGTTCTAAATATGAACGACAACTCGTGAAACTTTACACACACATCAGGCAGAGCAAATTTATCAATATTTTATACGTTAGTTGTGCAGCTTTTTTGAAATGGCTCGCCATGGCCCTCGAGAAAAGTTAAAAAAAGAATAGAATAGAAATAGAAATCCCTTTATTGTCATTGTACTCAAGTGTGCAACGAGATTAGAGGGCTCCCCTCTCCAGTGCAATACAACAATAATACAGACAATATATAAATTAGATAAATAAATAAGACAGTGCAATGGAATTCAGTACTGAATAGGGCATATAGAAACACATCACAATGCTGTTTTGCAAGGTTAGGGTGGTCTCGTGTGTGTGTGAGAGTTCAGTATGGAGATGGCTCTCGGAAAGAAACTGTTTCTCAGTCGATTGGTCCTTGATTTGATGCATCTGTAGCGCCTGCCAGAGGGCAACCGGTCGAACAGGTGTGAGTTTGGGTGGGTATTGTCTTTGACGATGTTGAGAGCCCTTCTGAGGCACCGGGCGGTGTAGATGTCCGACAGCGAGGGGAGAGGGCAGCCAATAATCCTTTGCGCTGTTTTGACTGTCCTCTGGAGCCTCCCTCTGTCCGCCTCAGTGCAGCCGCTGTACCAGGTGGAGACACAGTACGTCAGCAGGCTCTCGATGGACGAGTGGTAGAAGGCCAGCAGCAGCTTCCTGTCCAGGTTGAATTTCCTGAGGACTCTCAGGAAGTGCAGACGTTGGCGGACCTTCTTTACCACTGCTGTGGTGTTGTGACTCCAAGAAAGGTCATCGGAGATCTGTACTCCCAGGAACTTGAACGTGTGGACCCTCTCCACACACACGCCTTCGATGCAGAGGGGGGGCGGCAGCGTCTTGTTCCTCCTGAAGTCGACGACAATCTCCTTTGTTTTAGCAGAGTTAAGGTGCAGTCTGTTGTCCTTGCACCAAGTTGTCAGTCTCCCTACCTCCTCTCTGTAGGCTGTCTCGTCACCTTCCGAGATCAGACCGACCACTGTCGTGTCGTCAGCAAACTTGACGATGGTGTTGTTGCCGTGGGCCGGGCTGCAGTCGTAGGTGTAGAGGGCGTACAGGAGAGGGCTCAGCACGCATCCTTGGGGGGAACCGGTGCTCACCATGAGGGTGGAGGACGTGTAGGGGCCGAGCAACACAGTCTGGGGTCTGTTGGTCAGAAAGTCCTTAATCCAGAAGTGTGTGAGGGCAGGGAGGCCGAGAGTGTCCAGTTTGGCGACGAGGATGTCTGGGATGATCGTGTTGAATGCCGAGCTGTAGTCCACAAAGAGCATCCTTGCATAGCTCCGCTGTTGTTCCAGGTGGCCCAGCACAACATGCAGAGCAGCCCTGGTTGAGTGTTTCACCTCGCTTTTTGTAAATTTTATGGAGTACAGTGAACCCTCGGTTATCGCGGTTAATGGGGACCGAGACCACCCGCGAAAACTGAAAATCCGCGAAGTAGCGGCGCACCTTCAAAAATGCTTAAAAAAAAAATACAATATATATATATATATATATATATATATATATACGGGGAGAGAGAGAGTGAAATTCATGTTATAACAAAAAAAACAAATTATTATTAAAACGTATTATTTTTTTATTCCCCAGCCATTCTTTTTGTATTTATTTAATTACTCCGACTTTTACCTGCTGGTACGCCGTCCGGTGTGCCCTCTGCAATGAAAGGTGCCATTCTTTATTTATTTATTTATTTATTCATTTATTCATTCATAACTGACAGCTTCGCGCTCCGCTCGTGCCCGGGCGGAAGAGGTGCTCCAATTCGGCTTAACTGTGACACACGCCCACCCTCCTCCCCCGGAGCTTCCATTCGGTTAAACTTAGGGGCCGCTTGGCACCGCCCGTGCCCGGGGAAGGTGCTCCTCGTCGGCTTACTGTGTCGCGAGCATGCCCTCCTCCTCCGGAGCTTCCATTCGGTTAAACTTAGGGGCCGCTTGGAACCGCCCGTGCCCGGGGAAGGTGCTCCTCTTCGGCTTACTGTGACGCGAGCATGCCCTCCTCCTCCGGAGCTTCCATTCCATTAAACTTAGGGGCCGCTTGGCACCGCCCGTGCCCGGGGAAGGTGCTCCTCTTCGGCTTACTGTGACGCGAGCATGCCCGCCTCCTCCGGAGCTTCCATTCGGTTAAACTTAGGGGCCGCTTGGAACCGCCCGTGCCCGGCAAAGGTGCTCCTCTTCGGCTTACTGTGACGCGAGCATGCCCTCCTCCTCCGGAGCTTCCATTTGGTTAAACTTAGGGGCCGCTTGGAACCGCCCGTGCCTGGGGAAGGTGCTCCTCTTCGGCTTACTGTGACGCGAGCATGCCCTCCTCCTCCGGAGCTTCCATTCGGTTAAACTTAGGGGCCGCTTGGCACCGCCCGTGCCCGGGGACGGTGCTCCTCTACGGCTTAACTGCCACGCACGCCGGCCGGAGCCCTGGTACGGTCCGAACCGCGCGAAACGTCGCCACCGATCGTGTCCGGGGGAACGTGCTCTTCTTCGTCCACTCTCCTCTTCGCCCACGCTCTTCTTCGGCGCACGCCGGCCGTCTAACCGCTCCAGCGCCCGTCGTGCCGCTCGGCGAAACTACAATGCCCCCGAATATTTTTTATACCCGCGAAGCACTGAACCCGCGAAAGGTGAACCGCGAAGTAGCGAGGGTTCACTGTATGTATAAGACCAAGACCTACAAAAAAGTCTCTTGGAGCAATGAGCTAGGTTTTACAGGAAGTCGGCCATTTTGAATTTACTTAAAAGGGGCGGGTCACCACAATGGACTTTGTGTAGAAATTATTATTGGGGCCCGAGCAGCGACCGCGGCGAGGTCCCTATTGTTTATGTAGAAATTATTATTAGGGCCCGAGCAGCGACCGCTACGAGGTCCCCATTGTTTTTGTGGAAATTATTATTATTATTATTATTAGGGCCCGAGCAGTGACCGCTGCGAGGTCCCTATTGTTTTTCTAGAAATTGTTATTAGGGCCCGAGCTGCGACGGCTGCGAGGTCCCTATTGTTTTTGTAGAAAATATTATTACTTTTATTATTATTATTATTATTATTATTAGGGCCTGAGCAGCGACCGCTGCGAAGTCCCTGTTGTTTTTGTAGAAATTATTATTATTATTATTTTTCCGATTGTTCGATCGCATTTTTGACCCCGAAACATGCACAAAAACTCACCAAACTTGGCAGTCTCATCGGGCATGGCGAGAAATTTGATATTTTAACGTCTAATATGAACAGGAAGTGAGTTATGAATTTTTGAAAGTCCGACTTTTGCCCTTTTTTGCATGTTTACAGGGGTCATTCTTTTGCACCCTGATCCTAAAGGCTTCATCTGATTGCCTTAAAATTCTGTCTGTAGCATCTTAAGACCTAGGACAAACACTGGGGCTAAAATTGGGGCTAAAATCTTTTGTTTCCGAAATACTATATGACGGGGGCGGGGCTTCAAAGTTTTCACTTAAGATTTACTTCGCCGCAATGGACAAAATGCTTAATAACTCTCCTGCACATGCTGCTAAAAATCCAAAACTTCACATGTACATAAAGAGTCGGTACCTGAAGACATCTATATGTTTATATTCTGTTATACACCTTGCGCCAATCAATATAATTTTTTACATTTTGACGTACTGCACGGTGCCCTTTTAACGAATCCGATTGAAAATTGGCTAGAAAAGACTCAAGACATTGATCTTACTCTATCCCTATTTTTGTGACTTTCCTTCGAAGGGCGTGGCTATTCGGTGCCGCAGAGTCTGATTATTCTCCGTGGCAACAAAAGTTCCTGCAAAATGATTCAGATGATCCATCTTCTCGAAATTTTTCACATTTGAGGATATTCAGGCCCTGAAGACGGCTGCCAACTTATTTTTGATCGCAGTGGTAGCGCCACCAACTGGTTAAAACAAATACAAATTATTTTCGTTGATTTTTTTCTCCGGGCAGGTTAACAAAATCTACCTTATATTTGCTCGGATGAGTGTTTAGGCCTTGAGGATGTCACAATACGAAAGTCTTTCGCCTTCTTCAGAGTGTCACATGATGGTGTCTTGTGACCCGTCTTTATCAGCTGATGTTCCATGAGGGCGTGACTTACCTGTCACAAGAATGAAGGCAAGTCACGCCCCCCGCTGTCCGTTCACTCCGCCAAGATGCTGCTCCAGGTGGTAGAGAGGATGAAGGCTCCCTTGTCTCTGTTCATGGTTTTTATGCCTCGCTTGCAGATCTCAATGGCCTCTCTGATCCAGCGCTGTTGTTTGTTCTCTTCGGTGCGGATGACCCTGCCCTTCTCCCGGTCCATGATGTGGTTTTCCCTTTTGCAGTGGTCAGTGATTGCTGATTTGTAATGTTCATGTTGTGCTTGTTCTTTTACTGCTCTGATTTTTCATTTTTTTGACAGGTAAGTCACACCCTCATGGAACATCAGCTGATAAAGACGGGTCTCAAGACACCATCATGCGACACTCTGAAGAAGGCGAAAGACTCGCCGAAACATGTCAGGTAAAAAATTAACTGTCGCGGTTCTATGAACCGTGTGGGAAGGAAGGAGGACCCAAAGGCGACAGGTGAGGGGGTAACAGGGTTTATTGAAGGCTGGAGTGGGGAGGCGAGCTGGAGAGAGTCCACCACTAGGCAGGCGTCGTCAGGGACAGCGTTGAATGAAGCCGACGGGCAAGTGCCGGGTGGCACGGACGAGGGGGCGGCCGAGCGGGGCGCGCCGGGAGGCGAAGTCGGGCTGGCGTGGTAGCGGGAAGCACGGCGGAGCGGAGAGCGCTGGCGGGATGCTTGCCGGGCAGGATCTCGGAGGCGCTGGCGTGCGGAGCGGGACCAGACGGGTTCAGGTCGGCTAGAGGGGGGAAACGGAAGAGCAGGGGTCAAGCAGGCACGAGAGCACGACGAGTCAGGCGATCGGGAAACAGGACGAGACATGAGCCAGTACCACGTGAGGTGACGAGATAATCCGGCGTCGGACTCCTGGCGTGGCTGGTTCTTAAGCCGGCGCTGATTGCCGGCAACGAGCTGCAGGTGCGCCGGAGCCGACGCCCACTTTCTCCGGAGGAGGGCCTGGCTGGGTGGATCGCGAATCTGTAAACAAGCAGAACTGCCACGCCCTCCTCCCCGACCCGAACCGTCACAGTACCCCCCCCCTAACGGACGCCTCCTGGCGTCCTACCCGGCTTGTCCGGGTGAAGTGCGTAGAACTCCCTGATGGGGGCGTCGGTCAAAAACAGTTTTCGGGAGATCCAGGAGCGCTCCTCCGGACCGTAGCCCTCCCAGTCCACAAGGTACTGGTAGCCCCGGCCCCGGCGCCGCACGTCCAGGACTTTTGCCACCGTGTAAGCCGGGTGGTCGTCTATTATCATGGGGGGTGGGGGGGGTAAAGCCGGAGGGCTCAGAGGGCTGGAGGATACCGGTTTGAGGAGGGAGACATGGAATGTAGGGTGAATTTTCAGGGAGTCGGGAAGCTTGAGTCGAACAGAGCACGGGTTAATGATTCTCTCGACGGGAAAAGGACCGATAAAGCGAGGGGCCAGCTTACGAGACTCGACTTGGAGGGGAAGGTCGCGTGAGGAGAGCCACACCATCTGGCCAGGCACGTAGTCCGGGGCTGGGGACCGGTGGCGATCAGCCAGTCGTTTGGTCCTCTGGGCTGTTCGGATGAGGGCGGCCCTCGCCTCGGCCCACACCCCCCGGATCCGGCGGAGGTGCTCCTCAACGGATGGAATGGCCACGGTATGCTCCTGGTCTTTGAAGAGAGGTGGTTGGTAACCAAAACAAACCATGAAGGGAGACATACCTGTGGCCGTGGTGGAGAGGGAGTTATGGGCGTACTCGACCCAGGGTAGTGCGTCGCTCCAGGAGTCCGGGTTGCGGGCCACCACGCATCGGAGGGCGGCTTCCAGGTCCTGGTTGGCCCGCTCCGTCTGGCCGTTGGATTGGGGGTGGTAGCCCGAGGAGAGACTGGCGGTGGCCCCGACTGCCTTGCAGAATTCCTGCCAAACTTGTGAAGCGAACTGGGGGCCCCGGTCGGACACGATGTCCTCCGGGATGCCGTGGGGTCGGAAAACGTGTTGGGTGATGAGTTTGGCGGTCTCAAGCGCGGTGGGCAGCTTGGGCTGGGGGACGTAGTGGACGCACTTGGAAAACCTGTCGACCAGGGTGAGGATGACTGTGTGTCCGTTGGACGGAGGGAGGCCGGTGACAAAGTCTAGGGCGATGTGCGACCAGGGACGACTTGGGATAGGCAGGGGCTGGAGGAGGCCGGCGGGGACCGCGTGGGAGGCCTTTCCGCGGGCGCAGACGGAGCAGGCTCGCACGAATTCCCGGGTATCCTTTGCCATCCGGGGCCACCAGAAACGCTGCTGGAGGAAGCGGAGAGTGCGTGCCACCCCCGGGTGGCAGGTGAGTGTGGATGAGTGCCCCCATTGCAGTACCTGTGACCGCACGGTGTCGGGAACGAACAAGCGGTCGGAAGGGACTGGGCGCGGGTCCGGTTGCTGCTCCTGAGCGTTGCGGACGACCTGCTCGATGTCCCAGGTGGCCGCTCCCAGTAGACAGGCCGAGGGAAGAATGGGCTCCGGAGCGTCAGGGCTGGCGGGGGGCGAGAACTGACGTGAGAGGGCGTCCGCCTTCCCATTGTTCGAGCCGGGGCGGAAGGAGAGGGTAAAGTTAAAACGGCTCAAGAACAAGTTCCAGCGTGCCTGGCGGGGGTTGAGTCTCTTGGCGGACTGCAGGTATGCCAGGTTCTTGTGGTCGGTCCAGACCAAGAAGGGGGTCGAGGTGCCCTCGAGCCAGTGCCGCCACTCCTGGAGAGCCCATACCACCGCGAGGAGTTCTCGGTTGCCCACGTCGTAGTTTCGCTCGGCGGGGGATAGGCGCCTGGAAAAAAAGGCACACGGATGGACTACCTGGGTACCGGGATCCCGCTGGGAGAGGACGGCCCCCGCCCCTGTGTCGGAGGCGTCCACCTCCACGATGAACTGGAGAGCGGGGTCTGGGTGCCGGAGTACGGGGGCGCTGGTGAAGGCCTTCTTCAGGTGGGTGAAGGCCTGGGCGGCCGCCGGGGTCCACTGGAATGTGGTGGCTGTGGACGTAAGCGCGGTGAGTGGACTGGCGACCTTACTGTAGTCCCGGATGAAACGGCGGTAGAAATTTGCGAATCCGAGAAAACGTTGAAGCTCCTTCCGGGTGGTGGGCTGGGGCCACTCCGCCACGGCCTGGATCTTGGCCGGGTCGGGACGAAGTTGCCCCCGGGCGATGATATAGCCCAGGAAGGGCACCGAAGGGACGTGGAACTCGCATTTCTCGGGCTTCACGTAGAGGCGGTTCTCCAGGAGGCGCTGGAGGACCAGTCGGACATGCCGGCGGTGATCTGCGAGAGAGCGGGAGAATATGAGGATGTCGTCGAGATATATGAACACGAACCGGTTGAGCATGTCGCGGAAAACGTCTGTCATGAGGGCCTGGAAGACGGCGGGGGCGTTGGTAAGTCCGAAAGGCATCACCAGATACTCGAAGTGCCCCAATGGTGTGTTGAACGCCGTCTTCCACTCGTCCCCCTCCCTGATGCGGACCAGGTGGTACGCATTTCGTAAGTCCAACTTTGAGAAAATCTGGGCCTCACATAGAGGTTCGAACGACGGGTCGATGAGGGGGAGCGAAGACTTGTTTTTGACAGTTATCTGGTTTAGGGGTTTGAAGTCGATGCAGGGGCGGAGCGAGGCGTCCTTCTTTTTCACAAAAAAGAAGCCCGCGCCCAGAGGAGAAGACGAGGGGCGGATGAGACCGGTCGCAAGCGACTCACGGATGTACGTCTCCATGGACTCCTTCTCTGGCCTGGAGATGTTGTATAGGCGGGTGTTGGGCAGGGGGGCCCCCGGGAGGAGGTCGATGGCGCAGTCGTACGGACGATGGGGGGGAAGGGTACGGGCAAGGTCCTTGCTGAAGACCTGCGCCAGGTCGTGGTAGTCCGGGGGGACGGAGGAGACGTCAGGTGGAGGGGGGGGGGGGGAGCGTAGAGGAAGGGGCCGGATCCGCTGAACGCAGGCAGTGGGAGTGGCAGAACTCACTCCATCCGGTCAGCACGCACCTCCTCCAATCGATGGCGGGGTTGTGGGTCTGGAGCCAGGGGAAACCTAAGACCAGGGGGACCTGGGGAGAGTGGATCAGAAAAAATCTGATGGACTCCCGGTGATTACCCGAGACGATGAGGGTCAGGGGAGCGGTCTGTTGGGAGACCCGGGCGATGAGATGCCCGTCCAGCGCGACCACCCTTCGGGGGGACAGAATGGGTTCCATGGTGATGCCGAGCTGGCGGGCAAGGGTCAGGTCCAAGAAGCTGCCGTCGGCCCCCGAGTCGACCAGCGCGGTGACCGAGCGGGGGGTGTGTTGACCCAGCAGCCGGGCGGAGATGGACATCCGGGAAGAAGAGCCAGAAGCGGATACCAGCAGGCTCGGCGTTGGGCTCTCCCTCAGCGACGAGCCTGCTCTTTTGGTTTACTGGGACAGTGGATCAAGAAGTGGCCGGGGAGGCCGCAATACAGGCAGAGCTGATGGGACCGACGGCGCTGGCGCTCCAGAGGGTCCAGAGTAGTTCTTCCTACCTGCATAGGCTCCTCCGCGCCGGTGGATAGCTGAACTGGCGATGGCGAGCGAACCTCGGGTCGGGGAATGGCTGCCCGGGCGGCGACTCTGGAGGGGCGTCGGAACCGATCGGCCTGCCGGTCCCGCAAACGGTGGTCCACCTTGATGGCCAGGGCGATTAATTCTTCAAGAGTCGTGGTTTCGTCACGGATCGCCAGCTCGTCCTTGAGGGCGTCGGTCAGCCCGTTGAGAAACGCCTCGCGGAGAGCCGGCTCGTTCCAACGGCTCTCGTGGGCCAGGATGCGGAATTCCACCGAGAAGTCGGCCGCGGAGCGGGAACCCTGTCGGAGGGAGAGGAGCCGGCGGGACGCCTCGCGCCCCTGCACCGGGTGGTCGAAGACACGGCGTAACTCCTGGCTGAAATCCGCGTAAGTAGACATCACCGGTGACGCCGCCTCCCACAATGCGGTTGCCCACTTGGCGGCGCGGCCGCGAAGCAAGTTGATGGTATAGGCGATCCTGGCCCGCTCGGTAGCGTAACTGTGGGGCTGAAGGTCGAAAACCAGGGAGGTGCTGAGCAAGAATTGGCTACACGAGCCCAAGTCCCCGGAGTAGGGTTCGGGAGTAGGAACGTGGGGCTCTCGACCGCCCGCATAATGCAATGCGGCGGCCGGGGGAGCCAGGGTCGCGTCCCTGGGGAGGTTGGGGGGGGGAGCGAGTGAACCCACCTGGTTAGAGAGGTGCGAGAGCTGGTGTTGGATGGCCTGGAGGGAGCCCGGAACTTCCTGCAGCATCCGATCATGGCGCTCGAGCACGCTGCCCTGGTGGGCAAGCGCTTCTCCCAGGGGGTCCGTGGTCGCGGGGTCCATTAACTTGGCCGGATTATTCTGTCGCGGTTCTATGAACCGTGTGGGAAGGAAGGAGGACCCAAAGGCGACAGGTGAGGGGGTAACAGGGTTTATTGAAGGCTGGAGTGGGGAGGCGAGCTGGAGAGAGTCCACCACTAGGCAGGCGTCGTCAGGGACAGCGTTGAATGAAGCCGACGGGCAAGTGCCGGGTGGCACGGACGAGGGGGCGGCCGAGCGGGGCGCGCCGGGAGGCGAAGTCGGGCTGGCGTGGTAGCGGGAAGCACGGCGGAGCGGAGAGCGCTGGCGGGATGCTTGCCGGGCAGGATCTCGGAGGCGCTGGCGTGCGGAGCGGGACCAGACGGGTTCAGGTCGGCTAGAGGGGGGAAACGGAAGAGCAGGGGTCAAGCAGGCACGAGAGCACGACGAGTCAGGCGATCGGGAAACAGGACGAGACATGAGCCAGTACCAAGTGAGGTGACGAGATAATCCGGCGTCGGACTCCTGGCGTGGCTGGTTCTTAAGCCGGCGCTGATTGCCGGCAACGAGCTGCAGGTGCGCCGGAGCCGACGCCCACTTTCTCCGGAGGAGGGCCTGGCTGGGTGGATCGCGAATCTGTAAACAAGCAGAACTGCCACGCCCTCCTCCCCGACCCGAACCGTCACATTAACCTAAAACATAATTGTCTGCTTTTAATGAATCAGTCAAATATCAATAATAAGAAGACAAAATGAACCTAATACAAATAAATGAATGCTTAATAACTCCCCTGCACATGCTCCTGAAAATCCAAACCTTCACCTGTAAATAAAACGTCCCGACCTGAAGACATCTTAATGTTATTATTTTGTTATACACACAGCGCCGCCAAGTGGAATCAAAAATGTGTTTTTATTTTAATTTTCACATCCTGCACGGTGCCCTTTTGACGAATCCGACTGAAAATTAGTCAGAAAAGACTCAAGACAATGATCTTACTCTCTGCCGAATTTTGTGACGTTTTGGCAAAAAAAAAAAAAGGCTATTACGGTGCTGAAAAGTCAGATTGTACTCTGTGGCAACAAAAGCTCCGGCAACATGACTCAGATGATCCTATCTTCTCGAAGTTGTACACATTTGAGGATACTTCAGCCCTGAAGACATCTACCAACTTATTTTTCATCGTAGTAGTAGCGCCACCAACTGGTAAAAGCTAATACAAGTTATTTTCTTGGATGTTTTTCTCCGTGCAACTCAACAAGGCCGCCCTCATATATGCTCGGATGACTGTTTCGGCCATGAGGATGTCACAATACGAAATTCGTCCTTTTTCGTGTAAAGTTGTGGGAGTGGCATTGCACTGTTCGGCAATAAAACAACGCTGATTATGAGGTTCTAAATATGAACGACAACTCGTGAAACTTTACACACACATCAGGCCGAGCAAATTTATCAATATTTTATACGTTAGTTGTGCAGCTTTTTTGAAATGGCTCGCCATGGCCCTCGAGAAAAGTTAAAAAAAGAATAGAATAGAAATAGAAATCCCTTTATTGTCATTGTACTCAAGTGTGCAACGAGATTAGAGGGCTCCCCTCTCCAGTGCAATACAACAATAATACAGACAATATATAAATTAGATAAATAAATAAGACAGTGCAATGGAATTCAGTACTGAATAGGGCATATAGAAACACATCACAATGCTGTTTTGCAAGGTTAGGGTGGTCTCGTGTGTGTGTGAGAGTTCAGTATGGAGATGGCTCTCGGAAAGAAACTGTTTCTCAGTCTATTGGTCCTTGATTTGATGCATCTGTAGCGCCTGCCAGAGGGCAACCGGTCGAACAGGTGTGAGTTTGGGTGGGTATTGTCTTTGACGATGTTGAGAGCCCTTCTGAGGCACCGGGCGGTGTAGATGTCCGACAGCGAGGGGAGAGGGCAGCCAATAATCCTTTGCGCTGTTTTGACTGTCCTCTGGAGCCTCACTCTGTCCGCCTCAGTGCAGCCGCTGTACCAGGTGGAGACACAGTACGTCAGCAGGCTCTCGATGGACGAGTGGTAGAAGGCCAGCAGCAGCTTCCTGTCCAGGTTGAATTTCCTGAGGACTCTCAGGAAGTGCAGACGTTGGCGGACCTTCTTTACCACTGCTGTGGTGTTGTGACTCCAAGAAAGGTCATCGGAGATCTGTACTCCCAGGAACTTGAACGTGTGGACCCTCTCCACACACACGCCTTCGATGCAGAGGGGGGGCGGCAGCGTCTTGTTCCTCCTGAAGTCGACGACAATCTCCTTTGTTTTAGCAGAGTTAAGGTGCAGTCTGTTGTCCTTGCACCAAGTTGTCAGTCTCCCTACCTCCTCTCTGTAGGCTGTCTCGTCACCTTCCGAGATCAGACCGACCACTGTCGTGTCGTCAGCAAACTTGACGATGGTGTTGTTGCCGTGGGCCGGGCTGCAGTCGTAGGTGTAGAGGGCGTACAGGAGAGGGCTCAGCACGCATCCTTGGGGGGAACCGGTGCTCACCATGAGGGTGGAGGACGTGTAGGGGCCGAGCAACACAGTCTGGGGTCTGTTGGTCAGAAAGTCCTTAATCCAGATGTGTGTGAGGGCAGGGAGGCCGAGAGTGTCCAGTTTGGCGACGAGGATGTCTGGGATGATCGTGTTGAATGCCGAGCTGTAGTCCACAAAGAGCATCCTTGCATAGCTCCGCTGTTGTTCCAGGTGGCCCAGCACAACATGCAGAGCAGCCCTGGTTGAGTGTTTCACCTCGCTTTTTGTAAATTTTATGGAGTACAGTGAACCCTCGGTTATCGCGGTTAATGGGGACCGAGACCACCCGCGAAAACTGAAAATCCGCGAAGTAGCGGCGCACCTTCAAAAATGCTTAAAAAAAAAATACAATATATATATATATATATATATATACGGGGAGAGAGAGAGTGAAATTCATGTTATAACAAAAAAAACAAATTATTATTAAAACGTATTATTTTTTTATTCCCCAGCCATTCTTTTTGTATTTATTTAATTACTCCGACTTTTACCTGCTGGTACGCCGTCCGGTGTGCCCTCTGCAATGAAAGGTGCCATTCTTTATTTATTTATTTATTTATTCATTTATTCATTCATAACTGACAGCTTCGCGCTCCGCTCGTGCCCGGGCGGAAGAGGTGCTCCAATTCGGCTTAACTGTGACACACGCCCACCCTCCTCCCCCGGAGCTTCCATTCGGTTAAACTTAGGGGCCGCTTGGCACCGCCCGTGCCCGGGGAAGGTGCTCCTCTTCGGCTTACTGTGTCGCGAGCATGCCCTCCTCCTCCGGAGCTTCCATTCGGTTAAACTTAGGGGCCGCTTGGAACCGCCCGTGCCCGGGGAAGGTGCTCCTCTTCGGCTTACTGTGACGCGAGCATGCCCTCCTCCTCCGGAGCTTCCATTCCATTAAACTTAGGGGCCGCTTGGCACCGCCCGTGCCTGGGGAAGGTGCTCCTCTACGGCTTAACTGCCACGCACGCCGGCCGGAGCTCTGGTACGGTCCGAACCGCGCGAAACGTCGCCACCGATCGTGTCCGGGGGAACATGCTCTTCTTCGTCCACTCTCCTCTTCGCCCACGCTCTTCTTCGGCGCACGCCGGCCGTCTAACCGCTCCAGCGCCCCGTCGTGCCGCTCGGCGAAACTACAATGCCCCCGAATATTTTTTATACCCGCGAAGCACTGAACCCGCGAAAGGTGAACTGCGAAGTAGCGAGGGTTCACTGTATGTATAAGACCAAGACCTACAAAAAAGTCTCTTGGAGCAATGAGCTAGGTTTTACAGGAAGTCGGCCATTTTGAATTTACTTAAAAGGGGCGGGTCACCACAATGGACTTTGTGTAGAAATTATTATTGGGGCCCGAGCAGCGACCGCGGCGAGGTCCCTATTGTTTATGGAGAAATTATTATTAGGGCCCGAGCAGCGACCGCTACGAGGTCCCCATTGTTTTTGTGGAAATTATTATTATTATTATTATTAGGGCCCGAGCAGTGACCGCTGCGAGGTCCCTATTGTTTTTCTAGAAATTGTTATTAGGGCCCGAGCTGCGACGGCTGCGAGGTCCCTATTGTTTTTGTAGAAAATATTATTACTTTTATTATTATTATTATTAGGGCCTGAGCAGCGACCGCTGCGAAGTCCCTGTTGTTTTTGTAGAAATTATTATTATTATTATTTTTCCGATTGTTCGATCGCATTTTTGACCCCCGAAACATGCACAAAAACTCACCAAACTTGGCAGTCTCATCGGGCATGGCGAGAAATTTGATATTTTAACATCTAATATGAACAGGAAGTGAGTTATGAATTTTTGAAAGTCCGACTTTTGCCCTTTTTTGCATGTTTACAGGGGTCATTCTTTTGCACCCTGATCCTAAAGGCTTCATCTGATTGCCTTAAAATTCTGTCTGTAGCATCTTAAGACCTGGGACAAACACTGGGGCTAAAATCTTTTGTTTCCGAAATACGATATGACGGGGGCGGGGCTTCAAAGTTTTCACTTAAGATTTCCTTCGCCGCAATGGACAAAATGCTTAATAACTCTCCTGCACATGCTGCTAAAAATCCAAAACTTCACATGTACATAAAGAGTCGGTACCTGAAGACATCTATATGTTTATATTCTGTTATACACCTTGCGCCAATCAATATCATTTTTTACATTTTGACGTACTGCACGGTGCCCTTTTAACGAATCCGATTGAAAATTGGCTAGAAAAGACTCAAGACATTGATCTTACTCTATCCCTATTTTTGTGACTTTCCTTCGAAGGGCGTGGCTATTGCGGTGCCGCAGAGTCTGATTATTCTCCGTGGCAACAAAAGTTCCTGCAAAATGATTCAGATGATCAATCTTCTCGAAAATTTTCACATTTGAGGATATTCAGGCCCTGAAGACGGCTGCCAACTTCTTTTTGATCGCAGTGGTAGCGCCACCAACTGGTTAAAACAAATACAAATTATTTTCGTTGATGTTTTTCTCCGGGCAGGTTCACAAAATCTACCTTATATTTGCTCGGATGAGTGTTTAGGACTTGAGGATGTCACAATACGAAAGTCTTTCGCCTTCTTCAGAGTGTCACATGATGGTGTCTTGTGACCTGTCTTTATCAGCTGATGTTCCATGAGGGCGTGACTTACCTGTCACAAGAATGAAGGCAAGTCACACCCCCCGTTTTCCGTTCACTCCGCCAAGATGCTGCTCCAGGTGGTAGAGAGGATGAAGGCTCCCTTGTCTCTGTTCATGGTTTTTATGCCTCGCTTGCAGATCTCAATGGCCTCTCTGATCCAGCGCTGTTGTTTGTTCTCTTCGGTGCGGATGACCCTGCCCTTCACCCGGTCCATGATGTGGTTTTCCCTTTTGCAGTGGTCAGTGATTGCTGATTTGTAATGTTCATGTTGTGCTTGTTCTTTTACTGCTCTGATTTTTCATTTTTTTGACAGGTAAGTCACACCCTCATGGAACATCAGCTGATAAAGACGGACGGGTCTCAAGACACCATCATGCGACACTCTGAAGAAGGCGAAAGACTCGCCGAAACATGTCAGGTAAAAAAATTAACCTAAAACATAATTGTCTGCTTTTAATGAATCAGTCAAATATCAATAATAAGAAGACAAAATGAACCTAATACAAATAAATGAATGCTTAATAACTCCCCTGCACATGCTCCTAAAAATCCAAACCTTCACCTGTAAATAAAACGTCCCGACCTGAAGACATCTTAATGTTATTATTTTGTTATACACACAGCGCCGCCAAGTGGAATCAAAAATGTGTTTTTATTTTAATTTTCACATCCTGCACGGTGCCCTTTTGACAAATCCGACTGAAAATTAGTCAGAAAAGACTCAAGACAATGATCTTTCTCTCTGCCGAATTTTGTGACGTTTTGGCAAAAGGCGTGGCTATTACGGTGCTGAAAAGTCAGATTGTACTCTGTGGCAACAAAAGCTCCGGCAACATGACTCAGATGATCCTATCTTCTCGAAGTTGTACACATTTGAGGATACTTCAGCCCTGAAGACATCTACCAACTTATTTTTCATCGTAGTAGTAGCGCCACCAACTGGTAAAAGCTAATACAAGTTATTTTCTTGGATGTTTTTCTCCGTGCAACTCAACAAGGCCGCCCTCATATATGCTCGGATGACTGTTTCGGCCATGAGGATGTCACAATACGAAATTCGTCCTTTTTCGTGTAAAGTTGTGGGAGTGGCATTGCACTGTTCGGCAATAAAACAACGCTGATTATGAGGTTCTAAATATGAACGACAACTCGTGAAACTTTACACACACATCAGGCCGAGCAAATTTATCAATATTTTATACGTTAGTTGTGCAGCTTTTTTGAAATGGCTCGCCATGGCCCTCGAGAAATGTTAAAAAAAGCAGCCCTGGTTGAGTGTTTCACCTCGCTTTTTGTAAATTTTATGGAGTACAGTGAACCCTCGGTAATCGCGGTTAATGGGGACAGAGACCACCCGCGAAAACTGAAAATCCGCGAAGTAGCGGCGCACCTTCAAAAATGCTTAAAAAAATATACAATATATATAATATATATATATATATATATATATACGGGGAGAGAGAGAGTGAAATTCATGTTATAACAAAAAAACCACATTATTATTAAAACGTATTATTTTTTTATTCCCCAGCCATTCTTTTTGTATTTATTTAATTACTCCGACTTTTATCTGCTGGTACGCCGTCCGGTGTGCCCTGTGAAATGAAAGGTGGCATTCTTTATTCATTTATTTATTTATTCTTTTATACATTCATAACTGACAGCTTCGCGCTCCGCTCGTGCCCGGGCGGAAGAGGTGCTCCAATTCGGCTTAACTGTGACACACACCCGCCCTCCTCCCCCGGAGCTTCCATTCGGTTAAACTTAGGGGCCGCTTGGCACCGCCCGTGCCCGGGGAAGGTGCTCCTCTTCGGCTTACTGTGACGCGAGCATGCCCTCCTCCTCCGGAGCTTCCATTCGGTTAAACTTAGGGGCCGCTTGGAATCGCCCGTGCCCGGGGAAGGTGCTCCTCTTCGGCTTACTGTGACGCGAGCATGCCCTCCTCCTCCTCCGGAACTTCCATTCGGTTAAACTTAGGGGCCGCTTGGCACCGCCCGTGCCCGGGGAAGGTTCTCCTCTACGGCTTACGGTATATTCCAAGATGGCGGCGCGCATGGACGCAGCGGCTAACAGCTCCCCCTCACAGTGCTCCTTTTTACTTTTTATTAGTGTTTGCTTGCTCTTATTGGCATCAACTGAGGCACAACATCGATATACCCGCCAAGACATCGTGAACATTGGATATCGATGCGAAATAACCATCACAGAGGAATTTTGCTATGATCGCAAAATTCCGAACGAACTGGCGAGGCTGCCCGGCTCACCATGGCTGGTCATCGGGGCCGGGAGGCGGCGCAGGCGACGCAGAGAGAGGAAGCAGAAGCGAGGCTGCAGGTCCGGTGTCTTGCAACGGCTGCGACGGCAGCCCCATAGGCAACCACTACCGAGTCTGCACCTCACCAACGCCAGATCCGTGGTCCACAAAATCGACGACCTGGGATTACAAATCCTGGGAAACCGCTATGTGCGCGATAGCAGTGTGATCGTCGTCACGGAAACCTGGCTGCACGCAGACGTCCCCGACGCTAGCATCCAGCTGGCCGGGCGCTCGCTACATCGCGCGGATCGGACGAGGGACACCGGTAAGAGGAGGGGCGGGGGGCTCTGTGTTTACGTGCATGAGAACTGGTGCGGCGATAGCACGATCGTCGAGAAGCACTCTTCCCCCGACATCGAGTTCATGTCCGTTAAATGCCGGCCTTATTTTCTCCCGAGGGAGCTAACGGTAGTGATTGTCACAGCTGTTTACATCCCTCCCGACGCTAGCACTAGCACGGCGCTCTCGCTACTCGCGTGCGTCATCAATAAACATCAGCGGGCCCACCCTGATGGCGTTCACGTAGTAGCGGGAGACTTTAATAAGGCCAATTTAAAGACTGTACTCCCAGAGTTTCACCAGCATGTCAAGTGCCCAACGAGGGGAGACAACACTCTCGACCATGTGTACTCGAACATCAAGCACGCATACAGAGCCCTCCCACTCGCCCCTCTCGGCCAGTCAGACCACCTGTCCTTGCAGCTCGCACCTGCGTACACCCCTCTCAGGCGCAGATTCAGGCCTACCACAAAGACTGTGAAAACCTGGCGTGACGACGCCATGAGTGAATTACAGGACTGCTTTCATGACACAAACTGGGACCTCTTTGATCATCAGGACCTTGATGTCTACACGCATTGTGTACTGGACTACATCAAGTTCTGCATGGAAACTGTGTCCCAACATAAGACTATACGGACCTTTCCAAATGCGAAGCCCTGGATGTCCAGCAGGGTTCGCTCTCTCCTCAAGGCCCGTGACGCTGCCTTCAGGTCAGGCGACAAAGCCCAGTACAGGGTGGCTCGTGCTGACCTGAGCAAAGGCATCAAGCTAGCCAAGGCAACCTACAAGGGGAGGCTGGAGGCCCACCTTGCCAGTAACAGGCCACGGGAGGTGTGGCAGGGTCTACGGAGCATCACCAACTTCCGTGGCAGCAGCACGACCTCTGTAGACCCGAGTGCATCGCTGGCAGAGGAGCTTAACTGCTTCTTCGCTCGCTTTGACTCGCCCCAACCGTCACACCCCCGCACTTCAAGCTCCAACTCCCCCCCACTCATCGTAGAGGAACACGATGTGAGGCGCGCGCTCCTGGCGGTCAACCCCAGGAAAGCTACTGGACCTGACGGAATACCAGGCAAGGTCCTCAGAGCATGTGCCCACCAACTGTCACATGTTTTCTGCAGGATCTTCAACCGCTCCCTGGCTCAGGCAGTCATCCCCTCCTGCTTGAAAACTTCCACCATTATTCCTGTCCCCAAAAAGTCACCAGCCGTCCACCTGAATGACTACCGTCCTGTTGCTCTCACACCAGTCATTATGAAGTGCTTCGAGAGGCTGGTTCTCCAGCACATCAGGGACTGCCTTCCTCCCACTCTGGACCCCTACCAGTTTGCATACCGGGCTAACAGATCCACTGAGGACGCCATCGACACTGCTCTGCATGTTGTGCTGGGCCACCTGGAACGACAGCAGAGCTATGCAAGGATGCTCTTTGTGGACTACAGCTCGGCATTCAACACGATCATCCCAGACATCCTCGTCGCCAAACTGGACACTCTCGGCCTCCCTGCCCTCACACGCATCTGGATTAAGGACTTTCTGACCAACAGACCCCAGACTGTGTTGCTCGGCCCCTACACGTCCTCCACCCTCATGCTGAGCACCGGTTCCCCCCAAGGATGCGTGCTGAGCCCTCTCCTGTACGCCCTCTACACCTACGACTGCAGCCCGGCCCACGGCAACAACACCATCGTCAAGTTTGCTGACGACACGACAGTGGTCGGTCTGATCTCGGAAGGTGACGAGACAGCCTACAGAGAGGAGGTAGGGAGACTGACAACTTGGTGCAAGGACAACAGACTGCACCTTAACTCTGCTAAAACAAAGGAGATTGTCGTCGACTTCAGGAGGAACAAGACGCTGCCGCCCCCCCTCTGCATCGAAGGCGTGTGTGTGGAGAGGGTCCACACGTTCAAGTTCCTGGGAGTACAGATCTCCGATGACCTTTCTTGGAGTCACAACACCACAGCAGTGGTAAAGAAGGTCCGCCAACGTCTGCACTTCCTGAGAGTCCTCAGGAAATTCAACCTGGACAGGAAGCTGCTGCTGGCCTTCTACCACTCGTCCATCGAGAGCCTGCTGACGTACTATGTCTCCACCTGGTACAGCGGCTGCACTGAGGCGGACAGAGTGAGGCTCCAGAGGACAGTCAAAACAGCGCAAAGGATTATTGGCTGCCCTCTCCCCCCACTGTCGGACATCTACACCGCCCGGTGCCTCAGAAGGGCTCTCAACATCGTCAATGACAATACCCACCCAAACTCACACCTGTTCGACCTGTTGCCCTCTGGCAGGCGCTACAGATGCATCAAATCAAGGACCAATAGACTGAGAAACAGTTTCTTTCCGAGAGCCATCTCCATACTGAACTCTCACACACACACGAGACCACCCTAACCTCGCAAAACAGCATTGTGATGTGTTTCTATATGCCCTATTCAGTACTGAATTCCATTGCACTGTCTTCTTTATTTATCTAATTTATATATTTGTCTGTATTATTGTTGTATTGCACTGGAGAGGGGAGCCCTCTAATCTCGTTGCACACTTGAGTACAATGACAATAAAGGGATTTCTATTTCTATTCCTATTCTATTCTTAACTGCCACGCACGCCGGCCGGAGCTCTGGTACTGTCCGAACCGCGCGAAACGTCGCCACCGATCGTGTCCGGGGGAACGTGCTCTTCTTCGTCCACTCTCCTCTTCGCCCACGCTCTTCTTCGGCGCACACCGGCCGTCTAACCGCTCCAGCGCCCCGTCGTGCCGCTCGGCGAAACTACAATGCCCCCGAATATTTTTTAGACCCGCGAAGCACTGAACCCGCGAAAGGTGAACCGCCAAGTAGCGAGGGTTCACTGTATGTATAAGACCAAGACCTACAAAAAAGTCTCTTGGAGCAATGAGCTAGGTTTTACAGGAAGTCGGCCATTTTGAATTTACTTAAAAGGGGGCGGGTCACCACAATGGACTTTGTGTAGAAATTATAATTGGGGCCCGAGCAGCGACCGCGGCGAGGTCCCTATTGTTTTTGTAGAAATTATTATTAGGGCCCGAGCAGCGACCGCTACGAGGTCCCCATTGTTTTTGTGGAAATTATTATTATTATTATTATTAGGGCCCGAGCAGTGACCGCTGCGAGGTCCCTATTGTTTTTCTAGAAATTGTTATTAGGGCCCGAGCTGCGACGGCTGCGAGGTCCCTATTGTTTTTGTAGAAAATATTATTACTTTTATTATTATTATTATTATTATTATTAGGGCCTGAGCAGCGACCGCTGCGAAGTCCCTGTTGTTTTTGTAGAAATTATTATTATTATTATTTTTCCGATTGTTCGATCGCATTTTTGACCCCCGAAACATGCACAAAAACTCACCAAACTTGGCAGTCTCATCGGGCATGGCGAGAAATTTGATATTTTAACGTCTAATATGAACAGGAAGTGAGTTATGAATTTTTGAAAGTCCGACTTTTGCCCTTTTTTGCATGTTTACAGGGGTCATTCTTTTGCACCCTGATCCTAAAGGCTTCATCTGATTGCCTTAAAATTCTGTCTGTAGCATCTTAAGACCTGGGACAAACACTGGGGCTAAAATCTTTTGTTTCCGAAATACGATATGACGGGGGCGGGACTTCAAAGTTTTCACTTAAGATTTCCTTCGCCGCAATGGACAAAATGCTTAATAACTCTCCTGCACATGCTGCTAAAAATCCAAAACTTCACATGTACATAAAGAGTCGGTACCTGAAGACATCTATATGTTTATATTCTGTTATACACCTTGCGCCAATCAATATCATTTTTTACATTTTGACGTACTGCACGGTGCCCTTTTAACGAATCCGATTGAAAATTGGCTAGAAAAGACTCAAGACATTGATCTTACTCTATCCCTATTTTTGTGACTTTCCTTCGAAGGGCGTGGCTATTGCGGTGCCGCAGAGTCTGATTATTCTCCGTGGCAACAAAAGTTCCTGCAAAATGATTCAGATGATCAATCTTCTCGAAAATTTTCACATTTGAGGATATTCAGGCCCTGAAGACGGCTGCCAACTTCTTTTTGATCGCAGTGGTAGCGCCACCAACTGGTTAAAACAAATACAAATTATTTTCGTTGATGTTTTTCTCCGGGCAGGTTCACAAAATCTACCTTATATTTGCTCAGATGAGTGTTTAGGACTTGAGGATGTCACAATACGAAAGTCTTTCGCCTTCTTCAGAGTGTCACATGATGGTGTCTTGTGACCTGTCTTTATCAGCTGATGTTCCATGAGGGCGTGACTTACCTGTCACAAGAATGAAGGCAAGTCACACCCCCCGTTTTCCGTTCACTCCGCCAAGATGCTGCTCCAGGTGGTAGAGAGGATGAAGGCTCCCTTGTCTCTGTTCATGGTTTTTATGCCTCGCTTGCAGATCTCAATGGCCTCTCTGATCCAGCGCTGTTGTTTGTTCTCTTCGGTGCGGATGACCCTGCCCTTCACCCGGTCCATGATGTGGTTTTCCCTTTTGCAGTGGTCAGTGATTGCTGATTTGTAATGTTCATGTTGTGCTTGTTCTTTTACTGCTCTGATTTTTCATTTTTTTGACAGGTAAGTCACACCCTCATGGAACATCAGCTGATAAAGACGGACGGGTCTCAAGACACCATCATGCGACACTCTGAAGAAGGCGAAAGACTCGCCGAAACATGTCAGGTAAAAAATTAACCTAAAACATAATTGTCTGCTTTTAATGAATCAGTCAAATATCAATAATAAGAAGACAAAATGAACCTAATACAAATAAATGAATGCTTAATAACTCCCCTGCACATGCTCCTAAAAATCCAAACCTTCACCTGTAAATAAAACGTCCCGACCTGAAGACATCTTAATGTTATTATTTTGTTATACACACAGCGCCGCCAAGTGGAATCAAAAATGTGTTTTTATTTTAATTTTCACGTACTGCACGGTGCCCTTTTGACGAATCCGACTGAAAATTAGTCAGAAAAGACTCAAGACAATGATCTTACTCTCTGCCGAATTTTGTGACGTTTTGGCAAAAGGCGTGGCTATTACGGTGCTGAAAAGTCCGATTGTACTTTGTGGCAACAAAAGCTCTGGCAACATGACTCAGATGATCCTATCTTCTCGAAGTTGTACATATATATATATATATATATATATATATATATATATATATATATATATATATATATATATATACGGGGAGAGAGAGAGTGAAATTCATGTTATAACAAAAAAAACAAATTATTATTAAAACGTATTATTTTTTTATTCCCCAGCCATTCTTTTTGTATTTATTTAATTACTCCGACTTTTACCTGCTGGTACGCCGTCCGGTGTGCCCTGTGAAATGAAAGGTGGCATTCTTTATTCATTTATTTATTTATTCATTTATTCATTCATAACTGACAGCTTCGCGCTCCGCTCGTGCCCGGGCGGAAGAGGTGCTCCAATTCGGCTTAACTGTGACACACGCCCACCCTCCTCCCCCGGAGCTTCCATTCGGTTAAACTTAGGGGCCGCTTGGCACCGCCCGTGCCCGGGGAAGGTGCTCCTCTTCGGCTTACTGTGTCGCGAGCATGCCCTCCTCCTCCGGAGCTTCCATTCGGTTAAACTTAGGGGCCGCTTGGAACCGCCCGTGCCCGGGGAAGGTGCTCCTCTTCGGCTTACTGTGTCGCGAGCATGCCCTCCTCCTCCGGAGCTTCCATTCGGTTAAACTTAGGGGCCGCTTGGAACCGCCCGTGTACACAAGTTGTACACATTTGAGGATACTTCAGCCCTGAAGACATCTACATACTTATTTTTCATCGTAGTAGTAGCGCCACTAACTGGTAAAAGCTAATACAAGTTATTTTCTTGGATGTTTTTCTCTGTGCAACTCAACAAGGTCGCCCTCATATATGCTCGGATGACTGTTTCGGCCATGAGGATGTCACAATACGAAATTCGTCCTTTTTCGTGAAAAGTTGCGGGAGTGGCATTGCACTGTTCGGCAATAAAACAACGCTGATTATGAGGTTCTAAATATGAACGACAACTCGTGAAACTTTACACACACATCAGGCAGAGCAAATTTATCAATATTTTATACGTTAGTTGTGCAGCTTTTTTTAAATGGCTCGCCATGGCCCTCGAGAAATGTTCAAAAAAGCAGCCCTGGTTGAGTGTTTCACCTCGCTTTTTGTAAATTTTATGGAGTACAGTGAACCCTCGGTTATCGCGGTTAATGGGGACAGAGACCACCCGCGAAAACTGAAAATCCGCGAAGTAGCGGCGCACCTTCAAAAATGCTTAAAAAAAAAATACAATATATATATATATAAATATATATATATACATATATATATATATATATATATATATATATATATATATATATACATATATACATATATATATATATATATATATATATATATATATATATATATATGTATATATATATATATACATATATATATATATATATATATATATATATATATATATATATATGTATATATATATATATATATATACGGGGAGAGAGAGAGTGAAATTCATGTTATAACAAAAAAAACAAATTATTATTAAAACGTATTATTTTTTTATTCCCCAGCCATTCTTTTTGTATTTATTTAATTACTCCGACTTTTACCTGCTGGTACGCCGTCCGGTGTGCCCTGTGAAATGAAAGGTGGCATTCTTTATTTATTTATTTATTTATTCATTTATTCATTCATAACTGACAGCTTCGCGCTCCGCTCGTGCCCGGGCGCAAGAGGTGCTCCAATTCGGCTTAACTGTGACACACGCCCACCCTCCTCCCCCGGAGCTTCCATTCGGTTAAACTTAGGGGCCGCTTGGCACCGCCCGTGCCCGGGGAAGGTGCTCCTCTTCGGCTTACTGTGTCGCGAGCATGCCCTCCTCCTCCGGAGCTTCCATTCGGTTAAACTTAGGGGCCGCTTGGAACCGCCCGTGCCCGGGGAAGGTGCTCCTCTTCGGCTTACTGTGACGCGAGCATGCCCTCCTCCTCCGGAGCTTCCATTCGGTTAAACTTAGGGGCCGCTTGGAACCGCCCGTGCCCGGGGAAATTGCTCCTCTACGGCTTAACTGCCACGCACGCCGGCCGGAGCTCTGGTACGGTCCGAACCGCGCGAAACGTCGTCACCGATCGTGTCCGGGGGAACGTGCTCTTCTTCGTCCACTCTCCTCTTCGCCCACGCTCTTCTTCGGCGCACGCCGGCCGTCTAACCGCTCCAGCGCCCCGTCGTGCCGCTCGGCGAAACTACAATGCCCCCGAATATTTTTTATACCCGCGAAGCACTGAACCCGCGAAAGGTGAACCGCGAAGTAGCGAGGGTTCACTGTATGTATAAGACCAAGACCTACAAAAAAGTCTCTTGGAGCAATAAGCTAGGTTTTACAGGAAGTCGGCCATTTTGAATTTACTTAAAAGGGGGCGGGTCACCACAATGGACTTTGTGTAGAAATTATTATTGGGGCCCGAGCAGCGACCGCGGCGAGGTCCCTATTGTTTATGTAGAAATTATTATTAGGGCCCGAGCAGCGACCGCTACGAGGTCCCCATTGTTTTTGTGGAAATTATTATTATTATTATTATTAGGGCCCGAGCAGTGACCGCTGCGAGGTCCCTATTGTTTTTCTAGAAATTGTTATTAGGGCCCGAGCTGCGACGGCTGCGAGGTCCCTATTGTTTTTGTAGAAAATATTATTACTTTTATTATTATTATTATTATTATTATTAGGGCCTGAGCAGCGACCGCTGCGAAGTCCCTGTTGTTTTTGTAGAAATTATTATTATTATTATTTTTCCGATTGTACGATCGCATTTTTGACCCCGAAACATGCACAAAAACTCACCAAACTTGGCAGTCTCATCGGGCATGGCGAGAAATTTGATATTTTAACATCTAATATGAACAGGAAGTGAGTTATGAATTTTTGAAAGTCCGACTTTTGCCCTTTTTTGCATGTTTACAGGGGTCATTCTTTTGCACCCTGATCCTAAAGGCTTCATCTGATTGCCTTAAAATTCTGTCTGTAGCATCTTAAGACCTGGGACAAACACTGGGGCTAAAATCTTTTGTTTCCGAAATACTATATGACGGGGGCGGGGCTTCAAAGTTTTCACTTAAGATTTCCTTCGCCGCAATGGACAAAATGCTTAATAACTCTCCTGCACATGCTGCTAAAAATCCAAAACTTCACATGTACATAAAGAGTCGGTACCTGAAGACATCTATATGTTTATATTCTGTTATACACCTTGCGCCAATCAATAACATTTTTTACATTTTGACGTACTGCACGGTGCCCTTTTAACGAATCCGATTGAAAATTGGCTAGAAAAGACTCAAGACATTGATCTTACTCTATCCCTATTTTTGTGACTTTCCTTCGAAGGGCGTGGCTATTGCGGTGCCGCAGAGTCTGATTATTCTCCGTGGCAACAAAAGTTCCTGCAAAATGATTCAGATGATCCATCTTCTCGAAATTTTTCACATTTGAGGATATTCAGGCCCTGAAGACGGCTGCCAACTTATTTTTGATCGCAGTGGTAGCGCCACCAACTGGTTAAAACAAATACAAATTATTTTCGTTGATGTTTTTCTCCGGGCAGGTTCACAAAATCTACCTTATATTTGCTCGGATGAGTGTTTAGGCCTTGAGGATGTCACAATACGAAAGTCTTTCGCCTTCTTCAGAGTGTCACATGATGGTGTCTTGTGACCCGTCTTTATCAGCTGATGTTCCATGAGGGCGTGACTTACCTGTCACAAGAATGAAGGCAAGTCACACCCCCCGCTGTCCGTTCACTCCGCCAAGATGCTGCTCTAGGTGGTAGAGAGGATGAAGGCTCCCTTGTCTCTGTTCATGGTTTTTATGCCTCGCTTGCAGATCTCAATGGCCTCTCTGATCCAGCGCTGTTGTTTGTTCTCTTCGGTGCGGATGACCCTACCCTTCTCCCGGTCCATGATGTGGTTTTCCCTTTTGCAGTGGTCAGTGATTGCTGATTTGTAATGTTCATGTTGTGCTTGTTCTTTTACTGCTCTGATTTTTCATTTTTTTGACAGGTAAGTCACACCCTCATGGAACATCAGCTGATAAAGACGGGTCTCAAGACACCATCATGCGACACTCTGAAGAAGGCGAAAGACTCGCCGAAACATGTCAGGTAAAAAATTAACCTAAAACATAATTGTCTGCTTTTAATGAATCAGTCAAATATCAATAATAAGAAGACAAAATGAACCTAATACAAATAAATGAATGCTTAATAACTCCCCTGCACATGCTCCTGAAAATCCAAACCTTCACCTGTAAATAAAACGTCCCGACCTGAAGACATCTTAATGTTATTATTTTGTTATACACACAGCGCCGCCAAGTGGAATCAAAAATGTGTTTTTATTTTAATTTTCACATCCTGCACGGTGCCCTTTTGACAAATCCGACTGAAAATTAGTCAGAAAAGACTCAAGACAATGATCTTTCTCTCTGCCGAATTTTGTGACGTTTTGGCAAAAGGCGTGGCTATTACGGTGCTGAAAAGTCAGATTGTACTCTGTGGCAACAAAAGCTCCGGCAACATGACTCAGATGATCCTATCTTCTCGAAGTTGTACACATTTGAGGATACTTCAGCCCTGAAGACATCTACCAACTTATTTTTCATCGTAGTAGTAGCGCCACCAACTGGTAAAAGCTAATACAAGTTATTTTCTTGGATGTTTTTCTCCGTGCAACTCAACAAGGCCGCCCTCATATATGCTCGGATGACTGTTTCGGCCATGAGGATGTCACAATACGAAATTCGTCCTTTTTCGTGTAAAGTTGTGGGAGTGGCATTGCACTGTTCGGCAATAAAACAACGCTGATTATGAGGTTCTAAATATGAACGACAACTCGTGAAACTTTACACACACATCAGGCCGAGCAAATTTATCAATATTTTATACGTTAGTTGTGCAGCTTTTTTTAAATGGCTCGCCATGGCCCTCGAGAAATGTTAAAAAAAGCAGCCCTGGTTGAGTGTTTCACCTCGCTTTTTGTAAATTTTATGGAGTACAGTGAACCCTCGGTAATCGCGGTTAATGGGGACAGAGACCACCCGCGAAAACTGAAAATCCGCGAAGTAGCGGCGCACCTTCAAAAATGCTTAAAAAAATATACAATATATATAATAAATATATAAATATATATATATATATATATTTATATACGGGGAGAGAGAGAGAGAGTGAAATTCATGTTATAACAAAAAAACCAAATTATTATTCAAACGTATTATTTTTTTATTTCCCAGCCATTCTTTTTTAATTTATTTAATTACTCTGACTTTTACCTGCTGGTACGCCGTCCGGTGTGCCCTGTGAAATGAAAGGTGCCATTCTTTATTTATTTATTTATTTATTCATTTATTCATTCATAACTGACAGCTTCGCGCTCCGCTCGTGCGCGGAAGAGGTGCTCCGATTCGGCTTAACTGTGACACACGCCCACCCTCCTCCCCCGGAGCTTCCATTCGGTTAAACTTAGGGGCCGCTTGGCACCGCCCGTGCCCGGGGAAGGTGCTCCTCTTCGGCTTACTGTGTCGCGAGCATGCCCTCCTCCTCCGGAGCTTCCATTCGGTTAAACTTAGGGGCCGCTTGGCACCGCCCGTGCCCGGGGAAGGTGCTCCTCTACGGCTTAACTGCCACGCACGCCGGCCGGAGCTCTGGTACGGTCCGAACCGCGCGAAACGTCGCCACCGATCGTGTCCGGGGGAACGTGCTCTTCTTCGTCCACTCTCCTCTTCGCCCACGCTCTTCTTCGGCGCACGCCGGCCGTCTAACCGCTCCAGCGCCCCGTCGTGCCGCTCGGCGAAACTACAATGCCCCCGAATATTTTTTATACCCGCGAAGCACTGAACCCGCGAAAGGTGAACCGCGAAGTAGCGAGGGTTCACTGTATGTATAAGACCAAGACCTACAAAAAAGTCTCTTGGAGCAATGAGATAGGTTTTACAGGAAGTCAGCCATTTTGAATTTACTTAAAAGGGGGCGGGTCACCACAATGGACTTTGTGTAGAAATTATTATTGGGGCCCGAGCAGCGACCGCGGCGAGGTCCCTATTGTTTATGTAGAAATTATTATTAGGGCCCGAGCAGCGACCGCTACGAGGTCCCCATTGTTTTTGTGGAAATTATTATTATTATTATTATTAGGGCCCGAGCAGTGACCGCTGCGAGGTCCCTATTGTTATTAGGGCCCGAGCTGCGACGGCTGCGAGGTCCCTATTGTTTTTGTAGAAAATATTATTACTTTTATTATTATTATTATTATTATTATTAGGGCCTGAGCAGCGACCGCTGCGAAGTCCCTATTGTTTTTGTAGAAATTATTCTTATTATTATTTTTCCGATTGTTCGATCGCATTTTTGACCCCCGAAACATGCACAAAAATTCACCAAACTTGGCAGTCTCATCGGGCATGGCGAAAAATTTGATATTTTAACGTCTAATATGAACAGGAAGTGAGTTATGAATTTTTGAAAGTCCGACTTTTGCCCTTTTTTGCATGTTTACAGGGGTCATTCTTTTGCACCCTGATCCTAAAGGCTTCATCTGATTGCCTTAAAATTCTGTCTGTAGCATCTTAAGACCTGGGACAAACACTGGGGCTAAAATTTTTTGTTTCCGAAATACTATATGAACGGGGGCGGGGCTTCGAAGTTTTCACTTAAGATTTCCTTCGCCGCAATGGACAAAATGCTTTATAACTCTCTTGCACATGCTGCTAAAAATCCAAAACTTCACATGTACATAAAGAGTCGGTACCTGAAAACATCTATATGTTTATATTCAGTTATACACCTTGCGCCAATCAATATCATTTTTTACATTTTGACGTACTGCACGGTGCCCTTTTAACGAATCCGATTGAAAATTGGCTAGAAAAGACTCAAGACATTGATCTTACTCTATCCCTATTTTTGTGACTTTCCTTCGAAGGGCGTGGCTATTACGGTGCCGCAGAGTCTGATTATTCTCCGTGGCAACAAAAGTTCCTGCAAAATGATTCAGATGATCCATCTTCTTGAAATTTTTCACATTTGAGGATATTCAGGCCCTGAAGACGGCTGCCAACTTATTTTTGATCGCAGTGGTAGCGCCACCAACTGGTTAAAACAAATACAAATTATTTTCGTTGATGTTTTTCTCCGGGCAGGTTAACAAAATCTACCTTATATTTGCTCGGATGAGTGTTTAAGCCTTGAGGATGTCACAATACGAAAGTCTTTCGCCTTCTTCAGAGTGTCACATGATGGTGTCTTGTGGCCCGTCTTTATCAGCTGATGTTCCATGAGGGCGTGACTTACCATTCACAAGAATGAAGGCAAGTCACGCCCCCCGCTGTCCGTTCACTCCGCCAAGATGCTGCTCCAGGTGGTAGAGAGGATGAAGGCTCCCTTGTCTCTGTTCATGGTTTTTATGCCTCGCTTGCAGATCTCAATGGCCTCTCTGATCCAGCGCTGTTGTTTGTTCTCTTCGGTGCGGATGACCCTGCCCTTCTCCCGGTCCATGATGTGGTTTTCCCTTTTGCAGTGGTCAGTGATTGCTGATTTGTAATGTTCATGTTGTGCTTGTTCTTTTACTGCTCTGATTTTTCATTTTTTTGACAGGTAAGTCACACCCTCATGGAACATCAGCTGATAAAGACGGGTCTCAAGACACCATCATGCGACACTCTGAAGAAGGCGAAAGACTCGCCGAAACATGTCAGGTAAAAAATTAACCTAAAACATAATTGTCTGCTTTTAATGAATCAGTCAAATATCAATAATAAGAAGACAAAATGAACCTAATACAAATAAACGAATGCTTAATAACTCCCCTGCACATGCTCCTAAAAATCCAAACCTTCACCTGTAAATAAAACGTCCCGACCTGAAGACATCTTAATGTTATTATTTTGTTATACACACAGCGCCGCCAAGTGGAATCAAAAATCAAAAATGTGTTTTTATTTTAATTTTCACATACTGCACGGTGCCCTTTTGACGAATCCGACTGAAAATTAGTCAGAAAAGACTCAAGACAATGATCTTACTCTCTGCCGAATTTTGTGACGTTTTGGCAAAAGGCGTGGCTATTACGGTGCTGAAAAGTCAGATTGTACTCTGTGGCAATAAAAGCTCCGGCAACATGACTCAGATGATCCTATCTTCTCGAAGTTGTACACATTTGAGGATACTTCAGCCCTGAAGACATCTACCAACTTATTTTTCATCGTAGTAGTAGCGCCACCAACTGGTAAAAGCTAATACAAGTTATTTTCTTGGATGTTTTTCTCCGTGCAACTCAACAAGGTCGCCCTCATATATGCTCGGATGACTGTTTCGGCCATGAGGATGTCACAATACGAAATTCGTCCTTTTTCTTGTAAAGTTGTGGGAGTGGCATTGCACTGTTCGGCAATAAAACAACGCTGATTATGAGGTTCTAAATATGAACGACAACTCGTGAAACTTTACACACACATCAGGCCGAGCAAATTTATCAATATTTTATACGTTAGTTGTGCAGCCTTTTTGAAATGGCTCGCCATGGCCCTCGAGAAATGTTAAAAAAAGCAGCCCTGGTTGAGTGTTTCACCTCGCTTTTTGTAAATTTTATGGAGTACAGTGAATCCTCGGTTATCGCGGTTAATGGGGACAGAGACCACCCGCGAAAACTGAAAATCCGCGAAGTAGCGGCGCACCTTCAAAAATGCTTAAAAAAATATACAATATATATAATATATATATATATATATATATATATATATATATATATATATATATACGGGGAGAGAGAGAGTGAAATTCATGTTATAACAAAAAAAACAAATTATTATTAAAACGTATTATTTTTTTATTCCCCAGCCATTCTTTTTGTATTTATTTAATTACTCCGACTTTTACCTGCTGGTACGCTGTCCGGTGTGCCCTGTGAAATGAAAGGTGGCATTCTTTATTTATTTATTTATTTATTCTTTTATACATTCATAACTGACAGCTTCGCGCTCCGCTCGTGCCCGGGCGGAAGAGGTGCTCCAATTCGGCTTAACTGTGACACACACCCGCCCTCCTCCCCCGGAGCTTCCATTCGGTTAAACTTAGGGGCCGCTTGGCACCGCCCGTGCCCGGGGAAGGTGCTCCTCTTCGGCTTACTGTGACGCGAGCATGCCCTCCTCCTCCGGAGCTTCCATTCGGTTAAACTTAGGGGCCGCTTGGAACCGCCCGTGCCCGGGGAAGGTGCTCCTCTTCGGCTTACTGTGTCGCGAGCATGCCCTCCTCCTCCGGAGCTTCCATTCGGTTAAACTTAGGGGCCGCTTGGAACCGCCCGTGCCCGGGGAAGGTGCTCCTCTTCGGCTTACTGTGACGCGAGCATGCCCTCCTCCTCCGGAGCTTCCATTCGGTTAAACTTAGGGGCCGCTTGGCACCGCCCGTGCCCGGGGAAGGTGCTCCTCTACGGCTTAACTGCCACGCACGCCGGCCGGAGCTCTGGTACGGTCCGAACCGCGCGAAACGTCGCCACCGATCGTGTCCGGGGGAACGTGCTCTTCTTCGTCCACTCTCCTCTTCGCCCACGCTCTTCTTCGGCGCACGCCGGCCGTCTAACCGCTCCAGCGCCCCGTCGTGCCGCTCGGCGAAACTACAATGCCCCCGAATATTTTTTATACCCGCGAAGCACTGAACCCGCGAAAGGTGAACCGCGAAGTAGCGAGGGTTCACTGTATGTATAAGACCAAGACCTACAAAAAAGTCTCTTGGAGCAATGAGCTAGGTTTTACAGGAAGTCGGCCATTTTGAATTTATTAAAAGGGGGCGGGTCACCACAATGGACTTTGTGTAGAAATTATTATTGGGGCCCGAGCAGCGACCGCGGCGAGGTCCCTATTGTTTATGTAGAAATTATTATTAGGGCCCGAGCAGCGACCGCTACGAGGTCCCCATTGTTTTTGTGGAAATTATTATTATTATTATTATTAGGGCCCGAGCAGTGACCGCTGCGAGGTCCCTATTGTTTTTCTAGAAATTGTTATTAGGGCCCGAGCTGCGACGGCTGCGAGGTCCCTATTGTTTTTGTAGAAAATATTATTACTTTCAAATTTCCCCATTGTGGGACTAATAAAGGACATCTTATCTTATCTTCTCTTATTATTATTATTATTATTAGGGCCTGAGCAGCGACCGCTGCGAAGTCCCTATTGTTTTTGTAGAAATTATTATTATTATTATTTTTCCGATTGTTCGATTGCATTTTTGACCCCCGAAACATGCACAAAAATTCACCAAACTTGGCAGTCTCATCGGGCATGGCGAAAAATTTGATATTTTAATGTCTAATATGAATAGGAAGTGAGTTATGAATTTTTGAAAGTCCGACTTTTGCCCTTTTTTGCATGTTTACAGGGGTCATTCTTTTGCACCCTGATCCTAAAGGCTTCATCTGATTGCCTTAAAATTCTGTCTGTAGCATCTTAAGACCTGGGACAAACACTGGGGCTAAAATTTTTTGTTTCCGAAATACTATATGACGGGGGCGGGGCTTCGAAGTTTTCACTTAAGATTTCCTTCGCCGCAATGGACAAAATGCTTAATAACTCTCTTGCACATGCTGCTAAAAATCCAAAACTTCACATGTACATAAAGAGTCGGTACCTGAAAACATCTATATGTTTATATTCAGTTATACACCTTGCGCCAATCAATATCATTTTTTACATTTTGACGTACTGCACGGTGCCCTTTTAACGAATCCGATTGAAAATTGGCTAGAAAAGACTCAAGACATTGATCTTACTCTATCCCTATTTTTGTGACTTTCCTTCGAAGGGCGTGGCTATTACGGTGCCGCAGAGTCTGATTATTCTCCGTGGCAACAAAAGTTCCTGCAAAATGATTCAGATGATCCATCTTCTTGAAATTTTTCACATTTGAGGATATTCAGGCCCTGAAGACGGCTGCCAACTTATTTTTGATCGCAGTGGTAGCGCCACCAACTGGTTAAAACAAATACAAATTATTTTCGTTGATGTTTTTCTCCGGGCAGGTTTACAAAATCTACCTTATATTTGCTCGGATGAGTGTTTAAGCCTTGAGGATGTCACAATACGAAAGTCTTTCGCCTTCTTCAGAGTGTCACATGATGGTGTCTTGTGGCCCGTCTTTATCAGCTGATGTTCCATGAGGGCGTGACTTACCATTCACAAGAATGAAGGCAAGTCACGCCCCCCGCTGTCCGTTCACTCCGCCAAGATGTTGCTCCAGGTGGTAGAGAGGATGAAGGCTCCCTTGTCTCTGTTCATGGTTTTTATGCCTCGCTTGCAGATCTCAATGGCCTTCTGATCCAGCGCTGTTGTTTGTTCTCTTCGGTGCGGATGACCCTGCCCTTCTCCCGGTCCATGATGTGGTTTTCCCTTTTGCAGTGGTCAGTGATTGCTGATTTGTAATGTTCATGTTGTGCTTGTTCTTTTACTGCTCTGATTTTTCATTTTTTTGACAGGTAAGTCACACCCTCATGGAACATCAGCTGATAAAGACGGGTCTCAAGACACCATCATGCGACACTCTGAAGAAGGCGAAAGACTCGCCGAAACATGTCAGGTAAAAAATTAACCTAAAACATAATTGTCTGCTTTTAATGAATCAGTCAAATATCAATAATAAGAAGACAAAATGTACCTAATACAAATAAATGAATGCTTAATAACTCCCCTGCACATGCTCCTAAAAATCCAAACCTTCACCTGTAAATAAAACGTCCCGACCTGAAGACATCTTAATGTTATTATTTTGTTATACACACAGCGCCGCCAAGTGGAATAAAAAATGTGTTTTTATTTTAATTTTCACGTACTGCAACGTGCCCTTTTGACGAATCCGACTGAAAATTAGTCAGAAAAGACTCAAGACAATGATCTTACTCTCTGCCGAATTTTGTGACGTTTTGGCAAAAGGCGTGGCTATTACGGTGCTGAAAAGTCCGATTGTACTTTGTGGCAACAAAAGCTCCGGCAACATGACTCAGATGATCCTATCTTCTCGAAGTTGTACACATTTGAGGATACTTCAGCCCTGAAGACATCTACCAACTTATTTTTCATCGTAGTAGTAGCGCCACCAACTGGTAAAAGCTAATACAAGTTATTTTCTTGGATGTTTTTCTCCGTGCAACTCAACAAGGTCGCCCTCATATATGCTCGGATGACTGTTTCGGCCATGAGGATGTCACAATACGAAATTCATCCTTTTTCGTGAAAAGTTGTGGGAGTGGCATTGCACTGTTCGGCAATAAAACAACGCTGATTATGAGGTTCTAAATATGAACGACAACTCGTGAAACTTTACACACACATCAGGCAGAGCAAATTTATCAATATTTTATACGTTAGTTGTGCAGCTTTTTTGAAATGGCTCGCCATGGCCCTCGAGAAATGTTCAAAAAAGCAGCCCTGGTTGAGTGTTTCACCTCGCTTTTTGTAAATTTTATGGAGTACAGTGAACCCTCGGTTATCGCGGTTAATGGGGACCGAGACCACCCGCGAAAACTGAAAATCCGCGAAGTAGCGGCGCACCTTCAAAAATGCTTAAAAAAAAATACAATATATATAATAAATATATAAATATATATATATATATATATATATATATACGGGGAGAGAGAGAGAGAGTGAAATTCATGTTATAACAAAAAAACCAAATTATTATTCAAACGTATTATTTTTTTATTCCCCAGCCATTCTTTTTTAATTTATTTAATTACTCTGACTTTTACCTGCTGGTACGCCGTCCGGTGTGCCCTGTGAAATGAAAGGTGCCATTCTTTATTTATTTATTTATTTATTCATTTATTCATTCATAACTGACAGCTTCGCGCTCCGCTCGTGCGCGGAAGAGGTGCTCCGATTCGGCTTAACTGTGACACACGCCCACCCTCCTCCCCCGGAGCTTCCATTCGGTTAAACTTAGGGGCCGCTTGGCACCGCCCGTGCCCGGGGAAGGTGCTCCTCTACGGCTTAACTGCCACGCACGCCGGCCGGAGCTCTGGTACGGTCCGAACCGCGCGAAACGTCGCCACCGATCGTGTCCGGGGGAACGTGCTCTTCTTCGTCCACTCTCCTCTTCGCCCACGCTCTTCTTCGGCGCACGCCGGCCGTCTAACCGCTCCAGCGCCCCGTCGTGCCGCTCGGCGAAACTACAATGCCCCCGAATATTTTTTATACCCGCGAAGCACTGAACCCGCGAAAGGTGAACCGCGAAGTAGCGAGGGTTCACTGTATGTATAAGACCAAGACCTACAAAAAAGTCTCTTGGAGCAATGAGATAGGTTTTACAGGAAGTCGGCCATTTTGAATTTACTTAAAAGGGGGCGGGTCACCACAATGGACTTTGTGTAGAAATTATTATTGGGGCCCGAGCAGCGACCGCGGCGAGGTCCCTATTGTTTATGTAGAAATTATTATTAGGGCCCGAGCAGCGACCGCTACGAGGTCCCCATTGTTTTTGTGGAAATTATTATTATTATTATTATTAGGGCCCGAGCAGTGACCGCTGCGAGGTCCCTATTGTTATTAGGGCCCGAGCTGCGACGGCTGCGAGGTCCCTATTGTTTTTGTAGAAAATATTATTACTTTTATTATTATTATTATTATTATTATTAGGGCCTGAGCAGCGACCGCTGCGAAGTCCCTATTGTTTTTGTAGAAATTATTCTTATTATTATTTTTCCGATTGTTCGATCGCATTTTTGACCCCCGAAACATGCACAAAAATTCACCAAACTTGGCAGTCTCATCGGGCATGGCGAAAAATTTGATATTTTAACGTCTAATATGAACAGGAAGTGAGTTATGAATTTTTGAAAGTCCGACTTTTGCCCTTTTTTGCATGTTTACAGGGGTCATTCTTTTGCACCCTGATCCTAAAGGCTTCATCTGATTGCCTTAAAATTCTGTCTGTAGCATCTTAAGACCTGGGACAAACACTGGGGCTAAAATTTTTTGTTTCCGAAATACTATATGAACGGGGGCGGGGCTTCGAAGTTTTCACTTAAGATTTCCTTCGCCGCAATGGACAAAATGCTTAATAACTCTCCTGCACATGCAGCTAAAAATCCAAAACTTCACATGTACATAAAGAGTCGGTACCTGAAGACATCTATATGTTTATATTCAGTTATACACCTTGCGCCAATCAATATCATTTTTTACATTTTGACGTACTGCACGGTGCCCTTTTAACGAATCCGATTGAAAATTGGCTAGAAAAGACTCAAGACATTGATCTTACTCTATCCCTATTTTTGTGACTTTCCTTCGAAGGGCGTGGCTATTACGGTGCCGCAGAGTCTGATTAATCTCCGTGGCAACAAAAGTTCCTGCAAAATGATTCAGATGATCCATCTTCTCGAAATTTTTCACATTTGAGGATATTCAGGCCCTGAAGACGGCTGCCAACTTATTTTTGATCGCAGTGGTAGCGCCACCAACTGGTTAAAACAAATACAAATTATTTTCGTTTATGTTTTTCTCCGGGCAGGTTAACAAAATCTACCTTATATTTGCTCGGATGAGAGTTTAGGCCTTGAGGATGTCACAATACGAAAGTCTTTCGCCTTCTTCAGAGTGTCACATGATGGTGTCTTGTGACCCGTCTTTATCAGCTGATGTTCCATGAGGGCGTGACTTACCTGTCACAAGAATGAAGGCAAGTCACGCCCCCCGCTGTCCGTTCACTCTGCCAAGATGCTGCTCCAGGTGGTAGAGAGGATGAAGGCTCCCTTGTCTCTGTTCATGGTTTTTATGCCTCGCTTGCAGATCTCAATGGCCTCTCTGATGCAGCGCTGTTGTTTGTTCTCTTCGGTGCGGATGACCCTGCCCTTCTCCCGGTCCATGATGTGGTTTTCCCTTTTGCAGTGGTCAGTGATTGCTGATTTGTAATGTTCATGTTGTGCTTGTTCTTTTACTGCTCTGATTTTTAATTTTTTTGACAGGTAAGTCACACCCTCATGGAACATCAGCTGATAAAGACGGGTCTCAAGACACCATCATGCGACACTCTGAAGAAGGCGAAAGACTCGCCGAAACATGTCAGGTAAAAAATTAACCTAAAACATAATTGTCTGCTTTTAATGAATCAGTCAAATATCAATAATAAGAAGACAAAATGAACCTAATACAAATAAATGAATGCTTAATAACTCCCCTGCACATGCTCCTAAAAATCCAAACCTTCACCTGTAAATAAAACGTCCCGACCTGAAGACATCTTAATGTTATTATTTTGTTATACACACAGCGCCGCCAAGTGGAATCAAAAATGTGTTTTTATTTTAATTTTCACATACTGCACGGTGCCCTTTTGACGAATCCGACTGAAAATTAGTCAGAAAAGACTCAAGACAATGATCTTACTCTCTGCCGAATTTTGTGACGTTTTGGCAAAAGGCGTGGCTATTACGGTGCTGAAAAGTCAGATTGTACTCTGTGGCAACAAAAGCTCCGGCAACATGACTCAGATGATCCTATCTTCTCGAAGTTGTACACATTTGAGGATACTTCAGCCCTGAAGACATCTACCAACTTATTTTTCATCGTAGTAGTAGCGCCACCAACTGGTAAAAGCTAATACAAGTTATTTTCTTGGATGTTTTTCTCCGTGCAACTCAACAAGGTCGCCCTCATATATGCTCGGAGGACTGTTTCGGCCATGAGGATGTCACAATACGAAATTCATCCTTTTTCGTGAAAAGTTGTGGGAGTGGCATTGCACTTTTTGGCAATAAAACAACGCTGATTATGAGGTTCTAAATATAAACGACAACTCGTGAAACTTGACACACACATCAGGCAGAGCAAATTTATCAATATTTTATACGTTAGTTGTGCAGCTTTTTTGAAATGGCTCGCCATGGCCCTCGAGAAATGTTCAAAAAAGCAGCCCTGGTTGAGTGTTTCACCTCGCTTTTTGTAAATTTTATGGAGTACAGTGAACCCTCGGTTATCGCGGTTAATGGGGACCGAGACCACCCGCGGAAACTGAAAATCCGCGAAGTAGCGGCGCACCTTCAAAAATGCTTAAAAGAAAATACAATATATATAATAAATATATATATATATATATATATATATATATATATATATATATATATATCTGTATATATATATATATATATATATATATGTATATATATATATATATATATATATATATATATATATATGTATATATATATATATATATATATATATATATATATGTATATATATATACGGGGAGAGAGAGAGAGTGAAATTCATGTTATAACAAAAAAAACAAATTATTATTAAAACGTATTATTTTTTTATTCCCCAGCCATTCTTTTTGTATTTATTTAATTACTCCGACTTTTACCTGCTGTTACGCCGTCCGGTGTTCCCTGTGAAATGAAAGGTGGCATTCTTTATTTATTTATTTATTTATTCATTTATTCATTCATAACTGACAGCTTCGCGCTCCGTTCGTGCCCGGGCGGAAGAGGTGTTCCAATTCGGCTTAACTGTGACACACGCCCGCCCTCCTCCCCCGGAGCTTCCATTCGGTTAAACTTAGGGGCCGCTTGGCACCGCCCGTGCCCGGGGAAGGTGCTCCTCTTCGGCTTACTGTGACGCGAGCATGCCCGCCTCCTCCGGAGCTTCCATTCGGTTAAACTTAGGGGCCGCTTGGAACCGCCCGTGCCCGGCGAAGGTGCTCCTCTTCGGCTTACTGTGACGCGAGCATGCCCTCCTCCTCCGGAGCTTCCATTTGGTTAAACTTAGGGGCCGCTTGGAACCGCCCGTGCCCGGGGAAGGTGCTCCTCTTCGGCTTACTGTGACGCGAGCATGCCCTCCTCCTCCAGAGCTTCCATTCGGTTAAACTTAGGGGCCGCTTGGCACCGCCCGTGCCCGGGGACGGTGCTCCTCTACGGCTTAACTGCCACGCACGCCGGCCGGAGCCCTGGTACGGTCCGAACCGCGCGAAACGTCGCCACCGATCGTGTCCGGGGGAACGTGCTCTTCTTCGTCCACTCTCCTCTTCGCCCACGCTCTTCTTCGGCGCACGCCGGCCGTCTAACCGCTCCAGCGCCCGTCGTGCCGCTCGGCGAAACTACAATGCCCCCGAATATTTTTTATACCCGCGAAGCACTGAACCCGCGAAAGGTGAACCGCGAAGTAGCGAGGGTTCACTGTATGTATAAGACCAAGACCTACAAAAAGTCTCTTGGAGCAATGAGCTAGGTTTTACAGGAAGTCGGCCATTTTGAATTTACTTAAAAGGGGCGGGTCACCACAATGGACTTTGTGTAGAAATTATTATTGGGGCCCGAGCAGCGACCGCGGCGAGGTCCCTATTGTTTATGTAGAAATTATTATTAGGGCCCGAGCAGCAACCGCTACGAGGTCCCCATTGTTTTTGTGGAAATTATTATTACTTTTATTATTATTATTATTATTATTATTAGGGCCTGAGCAGCGACCGCTGCGAAGTCGCTATTGTTTTTGTAGAAATTGTTATTAGGGCCCGAGCTGCGACGGCTGCGAGGTCCCTAATGTTTTTGTAGAAAATATTATTACTTTTATTATTATTATTATTATTATTATTAGGGCCTGAGCAGCGACCGCTGCGAAGTCGCTATTGTTTTTGTTGAAATTATTATTATTATTATTTTTCCGATTGTTCGATCGCATTTTTGACCCCCGAAACATGCACAAAAACTCACCAAACTTGGCAGTCTCATCGGGCATGGCGAAAAATTTGATATTTTAACGTCTAATATGAACAGGAAGTGAGTTATGAATTTTTGAAAGTCCGACTTTTGCCCTTTTTTGCATGTTTACAGGGGTCATTCTTTTGCACCCTGATCCTAAAGGCTTCATCTGATTGCCTTAAAATTCTGTCTGTAGCATCTTAAGACCTGGGACAAACACTGGGGCTAAAATCTTTTGTTTCCGAAATACGATATGACGGGGGCGGGGCTTCAAAGTTTTCACTTAAGATTTCCTTCGCCGCAATGGACAAAATGCTTAATAACTCTCATGCACATGCTGCTAAAAATCCAAAACTTCACATGTACATAAAGAGTCGGTACCTGAAGACATCTATATGTTTATATTCGTTTCCTGTCTTTTTTACGTCATAGTGTACATAAGGGTCTGATGCAACCTCTGACTGAGAATCAGCCTTGTCCGCATTGTGAATCATGTAAAAATCACCCAGCAGGGGGCAGAGGTGCAAAAGATCCGCCTTGAATCTGCGCCAGAGGTACAAATGGGGGGCGGGATCCTGGGGTAGACTTATAAGTGTGGAGAGCAGCGTGGGTAGCAGCAGCATCGGCAGCACTAGCAGCAGTCGTATTAGTAGCGTTAGCAATGAAATCCTCCAAGCAAATGACGATCGAGGAATGCTTTTTTGTAAAAAAAAAAGCTTCCTAAAAGCATCAAGGCGATGGAGACGCTTTGGTTGAGAGGATGACGCTTCGTCGTCGTCTCAACAAACAGGCGTCTAAAGAGGGTGCGCGTGCCTTGCGGCCTGCATCGCCTGCCTTCGGACAATAGCCAAAGCAGCTGAGAGTCCTCACCAGATCCCCCCGAACGAGGAGGTAAGCGCTCGCAAGTTACCATTGAACATGTGGTTTTACCCCTCATGCTTTTATTGTACATATCATGCATCTTGCGGGCAGAAAATGTCGCATAAATGTGCAGTTAGACGCGAGCGTATCTCCTCCCCGACGAGGAAACAACAATACTGAATGGTGTGGTAATCATGCATACTTTCTAAAATTCACAGATTGTGCATCCCGCGGCAAGAAAGTTCCTCCTCGTCTTGTTGGTGTAAAGAAAGGTAAATTATAATATGAAACTTCACACGCCAGCAATAAAATGCAGCAATAAATATATATTTCCAATTGTTTATATTTCTGTAATTTACAGGTTGTGCATCAGGAAGCAGTGGTTCCGGATGGCGTCACACTGGATGGCAACCGAGGAAAATCGACTTTACAGCAACCCCTGGACCACTGAATGCCGCTGCCCATTTGGAGTCTGAGGAGCCAGCTGATTTCCTGCAGCTGTTTCTCACGGATGAGCTTCTGCAGCACATCGCGGATGCCAGCAATCACTTCCCAGACAATTATTTTCACACAAACCCCAGTGGACAAACACAAGCTCGCCTATTTTCCACAGACCAGCAAAGCCAGACCACAACGAAAGTGTCGGGTCTGTTTGCGCAAAGGCAAACGGAGTGAAACAAGAATGTGGTGTGAACTATGTTGTGTGCCCTTGCATCAAGGCAACTGTTTTATTTTATATCACACAAAAAAAAAGTATGTATGACACTGATGTATTTCATTTTTGTACATAGTTCAACAGTTCAGTCGTTTAGTGTTATGTGCAAATAAATTTATTTTATCAAAAACATATTTTTTGTGCTTTTTTTTATTTTATAGAAGGCATGCATTATTTAGATGTTAGAGGTGTCATAAAAGCCATAAATAATAGTGTCAAAGTTCAAATTATGGTCAAAATGCATCAGTTTACAAAAAGCTCATTTTCTCAGTTTTTTCCCCAGGGATTGGAGTTTTCATGAAATGTAGCTATTTTCAAATGCCGATTGTTCAAGAATGGAAAAAGATAGGAACAAACATTTTTTTTCTGTTGAAAGAAGAGAGTCTCATCTTTCTTCGGGTGTGCTCCATGTCTATATAGCATTAGAATACAATATTCTGTGGGCCTTGCAATATTAGTCAAAACCCAGGAAAACTCTGGGATTGAGTGGGTTGCTCCAGTGAAAATGGCTGGTATTTAATGAGTTAAGACTGGTTAGGACATCCGGCTCGCAGTCCCAAGGTGCAGGGTTCGATCCCGGGACCCAGCTTTCCTGTGTGGAGGTTGCATTTGTGAGTGAGTTTGAGCGCAGATGGTTGTTCGTCTTTGCGTGCCCTGCGATTGGCTGGCAACCACTTCAGGGTGTGCCCCGCCTACTGCCCGTTGACAGCTGGGTAGGCTCCAGCACGCTATCCTTGTGAGAATAAGCGGATTGGATATTACATGTATGTGTTTATGCCCTAGGCCAGGCGAGGGCAAACTACGGCCCGGGGGCCACATGCGGCCCGTTAAAAGTTTTAATCCGGGCCGCCGAACTTGAAAAAAATTTAATGAATAAACCTTGTTAATGTTTTATTTTCTAAACACTGTGGTTTTCAAAGACAAATATTATTGTTGGAATGCTTTTATTCACTTTCATATAAAATTAAATGTATTTTTTTTCTCAGATGAATTGAGGTTTCCAAAACACTCCATCCATCTGCTCCTGGTCCGGCCCCTCTGTCATATTTTAGAACCCATTGTGGTCCTCCAATCAAAAAGTTTGCCCGCCCCTGCCCTAGGCTTTGTGTCTTTGCTTGGTTGACTGTGTAATGAGTGTATGAATGCATTTCTTTCTACCAGACACCTTGGACTTCCCATGGCAGATTAATAATCTATTTTATCTATCCATCAGAGTCACGAATGTCATTTGATGAGTAGAGAATTTAGAGTCTCCAATTAACCTAATATACATGGATTTGCGCATGGAAACCTGAGAAAAAGCCCTTAGTCCTACTTTTCCATCTGAACCACTTTATCCTCACGAGGGTCACAGCCGTGACATCCCAGCTGACTTCAGAAAGTAAGTGGGCGACGACTCATGATCTCTTGGTTGAATAATATTGTTAGGGGCTCAAAATGGCCCTCTACAATAAAATGGCAGAAGAATATTACATACTCTCTGGCAGAAGAATATTGCGTTTTTTTGTTTTGTCCAATTAACTTAAATAAAACTTGGGAAAATTTAATGATTACATGTAAACCAGCTGGTCTTCCCCATACCAAGCCCTGGCTAAAACTGACTGAAAAATGCATGATGTGTGCCTTTTAAACTCCTCGGCCCATCCACTATGCCAGGGATGGGCAAACTTTTTGATTGGGAGGGGGGGGGGGCACAATGAGTCCTAAAATACATTTAATTTTAAACGAAAGTGAACAAAAGCATTACAACAATATATATGTCTTTGAAAAACCACAGTATTTAGAAAATAAACCATTAACAAGGCTTATTCATTTAATTTTTTTCAAGTTTGGGGGGCTGGATTGAAACGTTTAACGGGCCACAAGTGGCCCCCGGGCCGTAGTTTGCCCAAGTGCCCTAAGCCAATTGATTCTAAAAAATAACAGTTTTCTTCATCAAAACAACATTTTATGATCAACATAAATGTTAGTGAGTACATAAAGGTATACTCATTCGATCTATCATAACCCCATGCACTTAGACTGTACAAAAAAAAGAAAATTTTTATTTTAAAACCTAGTATTTCGCCATGACGTCACACGCTAGCGTCAAGTGCTTGGCGCTAAAAACCCGGAAGTAACAGCGGCGCTCGGTTTGAAAGTGGAGAGTTGTGCATGGTAGGCGAATTCGGGAGAAATGTTTGTTGAACACGAGGACTGTGGCGTAGAAGATGGTTTAACAGCGATCTAGTGCGCACCCAACCGTGATGGCTGACCAACGAAATAAATGCGGACCGACGGAGTGGACTGACAGGACGTGGAAAACAGGTGTGTGGCATGTGTGCGTGTGCACGAATGTGGGAGCGCGTTCACTATGGTGGCAGCGATCGCAAAGCAGCAGCACCACTCCTTGACAAAAGTATTGTACTTTCTCTGATGTTTTGGGTTTGCTCTGCTTTGGGGTTTGTAGTTCTGGCCACGCAAAAGTAACAAAGCAAGTTCTTGGATGTCTGCTTTTTTCTTGAACTGTTAATTGGTTAACATCGTGGCTCTTATTTTTATCTAATGTATGGAGTTTGGTGGCTATCTATATGCACAACTATATTAGTTGCACTTGAAATTGCATACAGAAAATTTGTATAAATAGGTTACGCTATAAAGTATAACAATATTAACAATCGTTATTGTTGTTACTGTTTATTTATTTTATTTTGCAATAACTGTGCTCCAAGCTTAGCTGTTGTGCCAGCTGCCAAGTAAAAATATGTAATCTCACTCAATAATAGGAATAAATACTTAACTAACATCTCAATTTTTCGGGTTGGGCTGTGGGGGAGGGGAGGGTGGCTGCCTGACAAAAAGCAGACTGTCCTGCACATGCGCAGACCAGCCGAGTGTGTGAAGTGTGCGTAAGTGCAGTACCGGGACCGACCACTAGACAGCGATCCTGAGTAATTTTTCGCACACACATTTCTAGCACACTCGTCTTGTTTTTGTGACCTTCCTGGGAAGCCCTGAAACTTTGACAGGACCTCCCCCTGAGCTTCTTATCACTGAATTCAATGCTCTTTTTTGTGGGGCCCAGATTTTTGGTCCCCACAAAAATTTTGGTCCCCTACAGTGGGTGTGCTGTCCGATGTTGGTCCCCAACATGTAGCTTATACAAACACACACACACACCCCTACTTGTTTTTTTTGACATTGTTGGGCCACCTGAGCAAAACTCACATTGTGGGAACCACCCTTTCTAGTGGTTGTACAGCTCTGAAAAAAATCAGGCAGTGTCCAGGAATTTAGTTAAACACAAAAACCACTTCAAATTACCAATTAATGACCTGGAGGTCAAATGAGTGACTCAAGTGCATGTAATTCAGTCACTGTAGCCCAAAGATTCTCTGGGCCAGTGGATGAACCATTATTCGTCTTGGACAGCATTGAAGCAGGCCGTAGCCTGGTTTCTAAAGCTGAAAGACTTACTGACAGAGTAAAGGAAAATAGAAAGGAGTTAATCACATTAGGTGAAGAAGGCAAGATGAATTTATTCAAGAGAACTGTCAAAGGAAAGTATTTGACCTGCGACGACTTGGATAAAGCAGAAAGAGAACTTGTGAAATACTGTCAAAGGCGAAGTTTCAAAAAAGATTTAGCCATATTTGAAAAACAAAAAAGGGTGAAGAAAAGTAGCCCACTTTACAAGTTCAATATAGTACTTCAAGATGGTGTCATGAGGGTTGGTGGACAGTTGAGCCACGCAGCCATGCCTGAAACAGCAAAACAGCAAGCCATCTTGCCAAGGATTCACATAACACAAAGCTAGTCCTGAGATACATTCATGAGATTACAGCTCACGCTGGAAGGAACCACATGATGGCTAATCTGCATCAACAGTTTTGGATACCTCGAGCTGCTAGAGTCATCAGAAGAGTGCTACCTGACGATCCGCCTTTCAAGAGAATTGGCGTTGATTATTTTGGTCCATTCTAAGTAAGTAGGGTTAGAGGACAAGTAAAGAGATACGGCGTGATTTTTACATGTCTCGCTGTACGAGCCGTACATCTGGAAATTGCATCTTCACGTGACACAGATGCTTGTCTCAACGCAATCCGAAGATTTCTTGTCAGAAGAGGACAAGTGAGAGAGATGTATTCTGATAACGGAACCAACTTTAGATCAGCTGACAGTGAAATGAAGAAATCAATCAAAGAATGGAACACTAAGTAAATCGAGAAACACATGCTGCAAAAAGGTATTCAGTGGCATAGCAATCCCCCAGCAGGTTCCCACCACGGAGGAAGCTGTGAGCGACTTATTTGGTCTGTGAGAAAAATCCTGAATGTCACTGTAAAAGAACAAATTTCGGGTGAAGAAAGTCAATATACCTTGCTTGGTGAGGCTGAAGCAGTTATAAACAGCAGGCCTATCACAAGGACATCTTCCGACCTCAACGACTTGGAAGCACTCACACCCAACACTCTGTTGTGGCTGAAGGTCAAACCTGAGTTACCTCCTGGAGTCTTCTGTAAAGACGACCAATACGCCCCAATACGTACCTCTGGGAATGAGCTGGTCAGCTCTTTAAAGAGTATTATGTAAGTTGAAATACATTAATCCATTTTTCTTTTTTGGACCATCTTTAACTGTGTAGTGTGTAATGTCTAAAATACAAAATGATCTGATTTTAGGGTGCAGTTGACGACTGTGGCACAGGTCCTCGCTCTACAAGTGCTAATAGTCTTCGGCAAAGAGAAAAATCTGCCATAAGGTACAGAAAACATTGGCATCAGAGTAAATGGATGCATGTTTTTGCAATGTGCGAGGAAACTGGCGAACTCAGAGAAAACTACGCAGGCTTGGGAGAACATGCAAACTCTACACAGGAAGGCCGGAGCCGGAATCGATCCCACAACCTCTGCATTGTGAGACCATCGTGCTCACAAGTCGCCCACCGTGGCGGCCGTCCATTATGAATGCCATCCCACCATCCATTATCTGTACGGCTTCTCCTCACAAGGGTTGCGGGGGGTGCTGGAGCCTATCCCAGCTATCTTGGGGCAGTAGGTGGGGTACACCCTAAACTGGTTGCCAGCCAATCGCAGGTCACACAAAGACAAACAACCATCCGCGCTCACACTCACACCAATTTAGGGTGTCCAAACAACCTGCCATGCATGTGTTTGGAATGTGGGAGGAAACCGGAGAACCCACGCAGGCGTGTGGGAAACATGCAAACTCCAAACAGGAAAGCCGGAATCAATCCCGCGACCTCTGCATTGTGAGACCATCGTGCTAACAAGTCGCCCACCATGCATCCCTGCTAAATAAATGATTAATTTTTACATTTTAGTATTTGTAAGCGATCTTGTGTTCATGACAGCATTTTCAACAGTGTGGGTGTTTGTATGAAAGCATTTCACTCGTGTATGGGCATGAGCATGTTTCAGTTGTATTTATGAATAACAATAATTTCACAATTGTGCCTGAGCGCCTTTCACTGGTGTGTATGAGAATGTTTCACCTATGTGTATGAGCGCATTTGACGAGTGTATGAGCAGCAACTATTTCACTAGTGTGTATGAGAGCGTTTCACTCGTATGTATGATAGCGTTTCATAAGTATGCATGAGCAACAACAATTTCACTGGTGTGTAAGAGTGCATTTCAGAAGTGTGAAGCGATTCCTGACTTTTTTCCCCAACGGCACCTCATACTCCCCATCTCCCGCTCACTTCTCCTGACCCCATGAGCCATCCCCGTTGCTACTACATGGAGATTTGATGTGTTTTTTTGTTTTTTTTGTTATTAGCTTCTTCAACATCTCTTCTGATTCTCATCTCTTCTCTGGCGCTCGTCTCCGCCTGTCTGATTTGAAGTCGACCTCAGAATTTGCACTATTTTGACATGACTTCTGTGGTAATCACTACTGACATATTGTGTCATTTGCTCAATAATACATTAAAATTATAATAAATAATAAAAATGGGTCCGGTGCCGAGCTCTGGCTTCATATCTTTAAAAGTGGTCTTCTCAAATCTGTTACTAATGGCCTCTAAATCGGTTGTGGTAGAGAAGGGGCAAATTAGACCTTATGGCATCTTAATTTGGTCAAGTCTTGTACCCATTTTCAAGGCCAGCGACTATTGCTTTAGCTATATACAAGAAAAGGATTATTCTGAATATACACAACAACAAATCCCAGATGTCCATCCCAAATGTTGTTTCAAAATAATCCAGTTCAGATGATAAACAAATGTATTGGTATGTTGAGGTCATTATTTCAAATCAAAATATACACTTCTTTTTCAGACAATGGGGAGGATCGAAGAAGTGGAAAAGTTGCAGGAGTAACTTCAAAACAATGCAAAGAGACAGAATCTGGAAGAATGTCAAGTTTGTCCATGTTTATATTTCTGGAATTTAGTGGGCGTGCATCTCGAAATGTTTGGGGATGGTTTGGGCTGCCAGACAAGACTTTCACTGCGAGCGCTGGACCACTGGATGCTGCGGCAAACAGCGGACTTCTTGCAGCTATTTATTACCAACAAGCTACTCCTGCACATCAATGATGCGGATGGCACAGACTGCTTTGCAGACAATTATTTTGAGGCAAAACCAAGAGGTCTGTAAGCACTCTGAAAACAAAGTAAAATATTTGACACCCACGGCAAAGAAAGCCATGCTACAGCATAGGGCTGGGCGATAAACCGAAAATTTACCGTTACCGAAATTTATTACAATGACCGAAATCATTTTGCCCATGTCGGTAAATTCGATGAATAAAAAAAGAAAAGCCTTTTGTCTGCGGCAATGTTCATGCCCCTTTAAGACCGCGACAGCGCCTCTAGTCATGTGACTCCACCCGTCTGTCGCTCTCGTTGCTGGCGATTCAAATCCAGAAGCTTTCTCACCACCCACAACACAACCATGCTGTGCTGAAAGTTCAAAGTGAGAAGCAAGGTTCGACAAGTGACAACAGCCCATGAACGGAGGCGACACCATACGAGAGAACGTCTCAGAGGTGGACGCGATAGCCTAGCACATAGCTAAAGATAAAGCTCCTCTAGTTACGTGGCGCGCACAGGATTTAAACGCTTCATGAAAGCCGTATTTCCCGATATGGACTACATCGGGCCGGGAGCTTAGACATGTCAAGCATTTTGCATCTACATCCGACTTGTGGTCGGGTCGCAACATGGATCCCTGATTGAGCCTAACTGTGCATTACATAGATGACAAGTGGCGACTGCGCAGCAGAGTACTCGAGACGGCACATTTTCCCCGATAATACCCACTTGTTTATTTGGCTTGCATTGACATTTTCTTTCATTTTATTTCGCGTTTTTTTATTTGCCATTATTTACATCATGAGAGCATCTTGGCGCAATCTATTTGCAGAAAAAGATTTCGCAAGAGGTACCCTTTTTCTTTGTGACATTGTTCAAGTCATGCAAAGCAAGCTCAGGGTTCGCGGTTAACCGCTTCCCGATTGCCCGGGGCAAGTGAAATTTGGCCACGGGCAAGGTAAAATTATGGGCAACTTGCCCGACCGGGCAAGCATTTTTTAAAGCAGCCAAATATCTTTAATTTTGACGAAAACGGTGGTGTGATCTGTTTGTGTGCACTGTATGGTGATGGTTTAACCCAGACAACCCCTTATGTTTTGGTATGGTCCATTGGCCTTATCGGGGGTAATGGGCGGGCGCTACGGGGATCAGTTAGTTCAGTGAATGTCGAGTTAAAGTGGACGTCAATAAATCCCGCAGTATTGGAACTCGCTGTCGTAGCATCCTCATTTGAAGTTTGAAAAACACAACAAAAACCTACGATATTTTGGCCGAAAATTGACAGCCGGAAGTTTTCTTACCTTCTGCGCATGTTTACGAGTGGCGACGAGTTCGTTCAAATCCGAACATTTCGGATTCCTCTGACATGACTAAAATAGCTCGAATATTTTTAAGTAGACAATTCAGTTGTGAGTAAGGAAGGGAGTAATATTTGATTATTGGCTGTTAATTCATTAGCTCCATGATGTGACCTGACATAGTGTCAGTGACTGTGTTCTGTTTATGCTATGAAACTTATGGAGGCAGCACCACAGGCACTGGTCTTAAAGGAATACACAAATTTGCCACACTCATAATTTACTCATGTGATTCCTCAATTAATACGCTCTCCTGGACTTAAAATTGATCATCTGGATTGCTGTAATATCATTTTCCCAATTTAACATGCAGATTTGTTAATTATTAAAACTACAATTAACATTTTCAATAACTGCACAGGATGATACATTTGCTCTTGTGAGTAGGGTTTCATGGTTGATGATGAAAACAAGATTAATTTATGCTTATCAGATTATATGTTTATTTACATTTGTGGCGCACATTTTACAACCATAAACATTTTATTCTTAGAGAAAAAAAATTGTCACTTGCCCAAGTCGGGCAAGTAATTTGGCCACTCGGGCAAGGCAAATTTTAGTGGCACTTGCCCTATGGGCAAGCAGTTTTTAAAGTTAACCGCGAACCCTGCAAGCTATTTGGAATGTTCATACAAATGATTTTTGTACTTTTATTTTTCATTGAAAGTAAAGTGTACCAGTTGGTCAATAAAAAAAACAGTCAATATGCAATTCCTGCATTTATTTTGATTTTAGTCCACGTGGGAATTTATTGTGCATTTATCGTTATCGAGGTAAAATTGCTCGATTTCTCGCGATATTGATTTGAGGTCATATCGCCCAGCCCTTCTACAGCATGTATACAGTGTGAGACGTGTTGTGTTCACTTGCTCCAAGGCAATTGTTTTTAAGTGTATACCACATACCCAACGAATTGTGTAATTTGTATGGCGGGGTGTACACATGCGTTGCAAAAACACATGCACACACTGTCACTCACGCACTTCCGTATATAGTTTATTTCAGCACCTTTTGTCATGCTGTTTTTATTTTATAGAAGGAAAGCATTATTTTGATGTCTGAGCTGTCACAAAAGAAAAAATAGAACTGTTGAAGTCAAGTCAAGCTTGTGCTTGAAATGTTTGTTCTTAGTTTCTCAGTTTTTCGTGAGCAATGGGAATTCAGTTATATTCAAACGCTGTCAGGTAAAGGCTCCATATTTTTATAGCATTATAGCACACTATTCTGTGGGCGCTAGAATTGAAGGGTTTGCGTTAGTAAAAATAGGTGGGATTAAATGAGCTGAAGTGTATCTCTTGAGTGCTCCTTAAATATTTGCCTGTGTTGGTATATTTTATTTTGGTCGTGTCATGTTTATTCTTACGCTGAAAGAGACATGAGGTGTTCGAAAAAAATAAATGATTTTTTTTTTTCCCGGTCAAAACTACCAATGGTGTCTGTTTTTTTTCCCTCCGTGAAATGTACGAGTTATCACTTTGACGCGCATGATGTCACGTGGCTGGAGGACTGGAAACTTGCACGAACAACATTTACGTTGAAATGTAACAATGACACATATATCGACATCTAACAAACATGCATGGGCATCTAACATTGACACTTACATTGACGTCTATAACATAAACCATTACAATCACATCTAACAAACACGGACATCTAACAGACACATCGACATCCATCATAAACATTTACATAGACATCGACATCTAACCAACCTCTACATAGACATCTTACACACATCGACATCTAACAAACATTTACATAGACATCTAACATAAACACATCTAATATAGACACATAGATTGACATCTAACATCGACACATTGAGATCTAACATAGACATACATTGACATCTAACATAGACTGTTACATCGACAACTAACATCGACACAAGGCTTTGTCAAATGACACGTCATGACGACATATACAGAGACACAAGGCACAACAGCATATTTTTGGTACAAATTGAACCCGATATGTTAGCTACCTCGTTCGACTTAAAGGGTTAGCGAACTTGTTATGGTGGTTGAGGCGTGGTGGCTACCCAGCTCGTGTAGTGTATATTAAACTTAAGTTAATAATTTATGACCAGTAAACACGGATGTTGTAACGCAAAACAATGTTCAAATGTTAGTTTTTTTTCAACACATTTCATGAGAAAAAGCTCTACTTGTCTGTGAGAAATGTATGTTGTAGACCCATTATATAACACAATATTACACAATTTTACATTGGAATTTCATTTAATAAAACATTGACAATTATCTTTACAAACACTGTGTATGATTCATCTTTTCATTTGTTGTTCAATGAGCAAAACAGTGGCGATCAAAACAGTGCAAATTAAATGACATTTTATAGGTATCTGGTTGCAATACAGTGAACCCTCGCTACTTCGCGGTTCACCTTTCGCGGGTTCAGTGCTTCGCGGGTCTAAAAAATATTCGGGGGCATTGTAGTTTCGCCGAGCGGCACGACGGGGCGCTGGAGTGGTTAGACGGCTGGCGTCCGCCGAAGAAGAACGTGGGCGAAGAGGAGAGTGGACAAAGAAGAGCACGTTCCCCCGGGCACGATTTGGGGCGACGTTTCGCGCGGTTCGGACCGTACCAGAGCTCCGGCCAGCGTGCGTGGCAGTTAAGCCGAAGAGGAACAACTTCCGCCCGGGCACTAGCGGGGCGACATTTCGCTCCGTTCGGGACCGTGCGAGAGCTCCGGAGGAGACCGGCCGGCGTGCGTGGTTGTTAAGCCGAAGAGGAACACCTTCCGCCCGGGCATGAGCGGAGCGCGAGGCTGTCAGTTATGAATGAATAAATGAATAAATAAATGAAGAATGCCAGGGCACACCGGACGGCGTACCAGCAGGTAAAAGTCGAAGTAATTAAATAAATACAAAAAGAAGTAATTGAATAAATACAAAAATAATGGCTGGGGAATAAAAAAATGTTTTAATAATTTTTTTTTTTTGTTATAACATGAATTTCACCCTCTCTCTCTCTACCCGTATATATATATATATATATATATATATATATTATTTTATTTATTTATTTTTTTAAGCATTTTTGAAGGTGCGCCGCTACTTCGCACTTTTTTTTAAAAGCATTTTTGAAGGTGCGCCGCTACTTCGCACTTTTTTTTTTTTAAGCATTTTTGAAGGTGCGCCGCTACTTCGCGGATTTTCAGTTTTCGCGGGTGGTCTCGGTCCCCATTAACCGCGATAACCGAGGGTTCACTGTAGTAAGTTACATTCTAATTTACATTGACAGGTAATGGAAATGACTACTGGTAACCTCAATTGAACTGTATTTCAGTCAGAATGCCTCAAACATCATAAAAAAATAAAACGTTGAGTATTATTTCTCCTTCAAAATGTCAGAAGAAATACTCTATAATGGCCTGACGACATTAACATAGCTTATAGTATATAGCAGGGGTGGGAAAACTTTTTTATTGGCGGGCCACAATGGGTTCTAAAATTTGACAGAGGGGCTGGACCAGGAGCAGATGGATGGAGTGTTTTGGTAACCTCATCTCATCTGAGAAAAAAAATACATTTAATTTTAAATGAAAGTGAACAAAAGCTTGTCTTTGAAAAACCACACTATTTTGAAAATAAAACATTAACAAGGTTTTTTTTTTTTTTTTTCAAATTCGGCGGGCCGGATTAAAACGTTTAACGGGCCGCATGTGGCCCCCGGGCCGTAGTTTTCTCACGTCGGTATATAGCATAGCGGCATAGGTTCCCTCGTCAACATCAAGTGAGTTACCCTCTTACCAAGACCAAAATACGGGGCTCTCCATCTCCCGGTCACTTCTCCAGACCCCAACAGTCACCCTCGTTGCGAGAACTTGGAGATTCGATGTTTATTTTTTTTCGCTTCTTCAACTTCGTGTCTGATTCTTTTCTCTTCTCTGGCTCCAGGATTCCGCTGTCAATCAGATGACGATTGAGGCGGGACTTCCGGTTCAAAGTCACCCTCAGAGTTTGCAACCATTTGAGATGGCTTCTGTGGTAATAACAACTGTCATAGGTGCAATTTGCTCTATAAAGCATTAAAAAAAAAATTATAATAATAAATTACAAAAAATAGTCAAGTACATCACTCGTCTCATAAACTAGGTAAGAATTTAGCGTTACTAACGTTGCTACACTATAAAGAGTGTTTTACTGACTAGCTAAACCCAGTTTGCTTAAACTGATCGTACACTGGACGAAATCTTACCGTTGTCTTTTTACAAATGGATTATGAAATTGTTGCAGAAATTGTTTTGCTGTGACGGAGGGCAAGTTTTATAAGGTTCGTTCATCGGGAAGGTTTTATATTAGACGAGGATGGTCTTGTTCTTCGGATTTTTTTTTTATTTATAAAAGGCCGAGCATTTGTATTTGCGCTCAGACTGTGTTGCACAGTGCACACGAACCAAAAGCTCTAAAGAAAACACAATACCCGATCCAAACGGAGGGACGTGTTATCTTTATCTTCCACACCGCCTATCTTGTACTGGCTTGCGGGGAGGTGCTGCCGCCTATCCCGTCTGACTTTGGGCGAAATGCGGGAGGGACGACCTGAACAGAGAAATACAAAAAGAAGCAGTACAGCGTCAGTGTAACTCCTTACGGGATAATATCCTCGTCGCATAAACAAGGTAAGAATTTCACGGTATGCATTTTGGTGAACTATAAAGCGTGCTTTACTGACTGGAGCGACGTCGAGTTAGCCTAAATGTATCGTGCATTGGACTAAATCTAGCAAGTTAGAATTATACGATTTGTTCTTCGGGAAGGTTTTATATTAGAGGAGGAATTAAGATCTTGCCCTTCGGACATTTTTTGTGATAAAAGGCCGAGCATTTGCATTTGCGCACAGTATTAGTCCACGAAACAAGAAATACCCATGTACAAATAACTTGCAATTATAATAGTTGGAGCTGTAACAAAGTGTTTTTCATACGGTGTTGTATAAATTAGCAGGAAATTAGAACACAAATTAAAACACGTACAGTAGATACAAGAAGAACAACGACAGTCACATGTTGAGTCGAAAGCTAAAGAATAAAAATGTGTCTTCAAAACGTTTTAAAAGTGGACAGAGAGGGGGCTTGCCTAACATTCAATGGAGAGTCAGGGAATGGACTCCGAGTGCAAGTTTCAGGCCATCTATCTCAAGAAAGAGCTTCTGATGCACCTCAAACGGGTACTGCAAATTTAGTAAGTTCAGCGCATAGTTAATTCCCATGAGCAGGAGACTGGCAACATTTCCACAACCTCATTTTCTTAAGCAACAATGGAAACAGAGGCATGGGATGTGTCTTCTTGTCCCTCACTTGCTTGGAAGACATAGAGTACGTGTGTCAAACTCAAGGCCCGGGGCCAGATCTGGCCCACAACCTAATTTTATGTTGCCCGCAAAGGGCAAATCATCTGCATCAACTTCCTGTTTCTAGCATATTTTCTTCACAACAACACTGAGATATGAGATATTGCCAATTATTTGTTACCAATCCTCCCCTTTTAAAATAAATTGAAAAATTGTTGAACAATTACTTACTAGCTTCTGATTTCAAAACTGGCTTTCCAATCAATTTATATGGGTTCACAGTCCCTCTGAGGGAAACCACAACTACGATGTGGCCCGTCCATAAAAATGAGTTTGACACCCCTGACATAGACCTTCAGTACTTGCTTGGCCTGGTCCTCTTTTGCTTGTTCTCTGCTGACTTCCTGAAAGAGCATATACATCCATGGTTAGGTGCATAATGTCCCAAATTTGTGTTTGCTTTTTATAGTTCTGAATATCGCTGTCTTCAGGCAGTATCCAAGAAGCTCCAGAATCTTCACCTTGCAGGAGACTTCCAATGGCACGTTTTTGCAATCATTAACACTGCATCATCCAAAGAGAGCAAACCATTTTCAACATTTGAGATTGGTCAGTAATATTTACAAGTAACACCCACTCGTGTGGATTGACCAATAGATTAGATCTAGAAAAACATGAAATTACTCAAATTATGACAACATGTTTCAGCCGGACACCAGTGATATGTGACAGTATTTGCAATCTGCATTACATGTTTATAACAGCATATATGAGAATCAAAAAATAAATAAAAAGGGCAATGAAAACGGAAATTAAAATAGAAACCTCAACCTCAAGGATAGGATTTTTGTCGAAATCTCAAAATCGAAACTTTGGACCTTCTGATTTATTTTGTCAATTACCCGAAAGTAACCTTTGCCAAATGCCAACCCTTTAGCCAGAGCAGGTCACATACTGGCAGCAATTAATTTATTTGAATATTGTGACAAATAAAAATGTTTGCTGCACAGTCTATGAGTTAATTGCAGCTTTAAAAACGTAATACTGTTGTAATTTACCTGGTAGTCCGTGATGAGTTCCTCTGCAGACTGTCCGAGGAATTTCATCAAGGAATGGATTATGCCTTCCAGCTTCAACGTTTTGCTATTTAAAAAGACACAAGATGATTAAGTGTCTTAAATAAATAAAAGCTCACATATGCATTGCTTACATCCCAAAAAGTGCATCTCAACTTTAAATAAAAAAAATAGCAAGATATCCATAAGCTCTAACAGATCTTTTATTGTTTTATTCTGTTAATGCTTATGATGGACTTATCCAAAATAGTTTGATGCAAATTATATTTGCAGTAATAAAACACAACCCTCTTACATGACTGAGTGAACTGAGCATAGGTCTTATTTCAGTGCCAGTAACTCGGCCTTTTTTTCCAAGTATCTCCTTCAATTCCAGGGTGTAAAGTTCCATCTTGGTTAGCCAGGTTCTCTCAAATTGAACATATGTAATTTGTTTGAACTCTTTCTTAATCTGAAACATTTTTCCCTCAATTAGAACATTTTCAAAATTAAGAAATCTAAATCACGATTTAAATTTTGATTAATCGTCCAGCACTAGAAGATACAGCAGCAGGTATTACTCCTCCTCTAAAATAATAAAGGCAGTACAATCATCACTTAATTTGACACAGAGTTTTGATTAATTGCTGGACTATGGTCTGATATTTGTCCCACTTGAAACTAAATCTGAATATTGGTTATTTGAATGTGAATATCTTAACTTTGATATTTGAATTGAAACCTGAATGTTTTGAATTGAACACTGAATTATTGAATTGAAAAACTGAATTCGAATTACATAAATTGTATATTTTTAATTTGATTCTGAATTTTTCGATCATAATGTTTTTGTTAAGAACTATATCCCAATAAACTTGAATGTAGGACTTTAAAATGCGTTTTTAATTCCTCAAAAAAAAGGTCTCCTCACCAAAAATTCAATACTGCATATGCTCAAATTCAGTTTACTAAGTAAAAATTCAAGACTCAGTGACAGACATACGGGAGCTTTAGGGTGCCTCAAGGATGTGCAATGGATTCCAATCACCTTCCACCTATCACATCAACCCCCCATCCTTCAGCAGATCCACTGGCTTCCAGTCAATCAACAAATCATTTTCAAAATTCTTCTATATATTTTCAAATCTATGGCTGGCGACCAGTTCAGGGTGTAGTGCGCCTTTCGCCCGTAGTCAGCTGGGATAGGCTCCAGCACCCTCCCGTGACCCTGTACCGGATAAGCGGTGTGGATAATGACATGACACATGACTTTCAAATCTCTTCACAACCTCGCCCCTCCCTACCTTTCAGACATCATCCATATTCCCACTCCATCCCGCGCTCTCCGGTCTTCATCCTCCTCACTCCACCCCTTGCCTGCCACCATGGGGGACAGAGCCTTCAGCGATTCGGTTCTCCAGCTCTGGAACTCTCTCCACCTGACCTCTGTAATTGCACCACCCTCCCTGTGTTTAAAACTAAACTCAAAACCAATCTGTTCCGCCTTAATTACTCTCTCCAATTCCAGATATGTCCCTCATCCACTTTATTGTATTTTATCCTGCTTGATTTACGTGTTGGTGTTTCTACCCGTATTTGTGTTTTTACTTTCGTATTTTACTCTGTACAGCGGCCTTGAGTGTCCTGAAAGATGCTTCCAAAAAAAAAAAAAAAAATATATATATATATATATATAAACACACACACACACACACACACACACATATATATGTTGTTTGTTTTTTTTTCATGGTGGAAAAAAATTTCATCTAAATAACTCTAATGAATTTGTCTTTTATCATGGTGGTCTGTAGGATGAATTGGATCAAGAGCCTGCCAAGTGCACCATGGTGGTGTTTGTTGTCCGGGAGGAAGAGGATCTTCAGCCACCACATTACATCGGGGCAGTTATTGTAGGTGTGAAGGTTCTTTGTCAGTTGCCATCTCTTGCACATAGATGTGTGATGCTGTTTGGCCTCATCTCTCCACTAAACCTGTCTTACCTAAGTAAGTTAAAACACGCTTTTGATGCACCACAAAAAAATACTCATGGAGATAGAACCAAACAAATTGACACGAATAGTGTGCGGTTTGAGTGTCAAACTAAATATTTGATAGCCCAAAAAAAAACCATTTCAGAATGTCCTTTTTAACCGTTTGTAGGTTGTATTCAGAGAAAAAAACTACAGCATTTTTCTAAAACAAAATTACATCAATTTAATGTCTTTATTCCAAAGTAACAATATATATATATATATATATATATATATATATATATGTGTATATATATGTGTATATATATATATATACACAGACCAGTTGTCCTTTCATTTTACCATGAAGAGTCCTGAGACCTCTATGGCCCTGGTTAGACGACCACCCACCGCTGTGTTGTTGGGAATAAATGTGCAACATTGTTCACCGAACATAGCACAAACACCACCTCTCTCATTCAACAATACATCAACAGTCATCCTGTTTCGGAATGCCATTAGAGATTGGTTGATAGCCGTTCATGCACAGTTTCAAACCCACTTTGCGTCCAATTACCTAATTTTTGCACGTTGTGATGATGCAGTTGACCTGTCTGCGTTCTTTGTTCTTCGTTCGAGGACTCAAATCCTGTTACTTGATCTGTTAATTTACACTTACTTACTTACTTACACTAAGGAGAACACCGATGGCTTCCATGTATGTTGAATCTTTTTTTTTTTTTTTTTTGCCGTGATACTCTGCTTTCTCTTTTTTAACGTCACCGATGTCCTGTCATGACATTGGACAGTTCACACAGTTTATTAACAAACAATATAAAACATACCATTTACGATCAATCAATTACATTTTGTGAAATGGCACTCTCCAGAAACTACCAATAATTTATAAGCAGGGCCTAGTTATGAAAAACACATACAGATATGCACTAAGTCTCAAAACCTTTTACATTTTTGGGTGATTTATCAAATGATCTATCATATCCACACCACCACCAGATTTCCCCTCTTGATAGTGATTGAAGTTTATTTCAACCACTATCAAAACCAGACACAGTGGTGGTGAAAAGATTCCTAACCGCTTAGCTCTGTCAGCAACATTAATGCTATTTAAATTTTCAAGAGCAACTATCATAGAAAACATGTTCATCTACATCAACTCTAGTCACAGGATACACGCTGACCCAATCCATACATGTATTATCAAGATAAGCATTAATATAATATCAATAATACAATTTCATTTGCTTATTTTGGATATCTCGTTGTCCAATTGCTATCTTTTCACGAAAGTACAGACTTTCTCCTGTAACTTTGTTCTGTGGACCAATAGTTGCCCACTTGAGTATTACTCATGGTTCCAACTCAAATCTATCAACATGTCGTCCAAGCTCCACAAATATGTCCCATCACTTTTTTTTTTTCAATTATCTGCTTGGTGTTTGCAAATCCATTTTGATTAGTAATTGGGATTCTTACTGTTGGTATTGTACTATAGTCACATCATAGTTTGTTTATGTAACTCTGGGTTGTTCCCACATATAACACAACAACAAAAATATCAGAATAAAATTGTATACATCCAACATAGAACAGCTGCTTTTAACCACTTCAGGGTCATTTTGTCTGAAATATCCCCTCTACTTAGTCTGGTGTCTTATGAAATAAGACCACCCTATCATCAGACTTCCGCTCATCTCCTTTGTAGGAGATTTCAACCAAAATGACCTTTTTACATGTGTCAAATGAACCAATGTTGACTCTTCTACTATATTTACAGCTGTGAGAGCTGTCAATAAAACTAAACATGGCATTCCCCCTTGGGTAATTACATATGTCTTATCTTCAAACTTCTTTCAAGCATCCAGTCTCCTGGCTCCACTAGTTTAGTGCCCTGCTAGGAGACAGAAAGATCCTCACCACTCTAAATTTGTGCCTGTCTTTGTTTTTCTAACACTTTTCACATGTAGTCAGCTAAAGTTGCTTCAGCATCTATTTCCCATTTGTTCTTAAATTTGAGGTATTCTATAAGGCCTTCCAAACAATGTTTTACAACGTCTCGGTCCTAAATACAATGAAATACAATACAGTGCAACTCTCTGTATATAACTCAAATTAACTCACATAAACACATTTACAGTAGATACCAGAAAAAGAACAGCAACAGTCTCATGCTGAGTCAAAGGCCCGAATATTCATCTTCAAGCGAGGTTTAAAAGTGGACAGAGAGGCGACTCGCATAACATTCAATGGAAAGTCACAGTGCTTGTCGTTTTTACAAACAGTTTTACTAATTTCCATACACTGTGTCCACTGCCTCCCCGTTTCCTCAATGCATAGCCTTTTCACTTTTTTTTTTTTGTTCATTCTTTTCACCAATCCAGAGCTTTGAGGGTGGTAAGCACAATTATCTTTCAAATCAACGTGAAACATTCCTATCTCTTTCACAAGTTAGTTAACAAAATGGGTACTATTATCACTGTTTATTATTTTCAGGAATACCATATCTCGGAATGATATCCTTACAAAGTACTTTTGCCACTGTCAATGCATCTGGATTTGTTGGTTAGAAAGAGTTCTAACCATTTCGAATTCACATCTATGATGACCAAACATTTATTTTATTTTTTTTCTTCACTTTGGTTTTTATCAAATAAGTCCATATGAATAATTTGAAATGGATATTGTGGTGTAGGAAAGCGTCCTCTGCGTGGACTCAAATTACCTTGTGAATTGTGTTTCGCACACGTTAAACATGCCCTACAAAAATGTTTCGAATAAGCATTAAAGCCGTAAGCCGTATAATAACGTAATATCTGATGCACCATTTCCTCTGTTGAGACATGTGTTATCCCATGACTCAATATAGCAGCCCATTTGTAAAGATTATTGTTTGGTCATACAGAGATCACGTAGCGATGTTACACCATTTTCCTCCAAAGCCTTTGTTTAACTTTGGGACTTCTATCACTAAAACGTGTATGTCCGCAACAGCTTCTTTAGCTGTATTGTCTGCAATGTGTTTTCAAGGAAAACACTTATGCAATGTATGCGCTACACATTTTAAGACGACTATATGTGTAAATAGTAACACAATTTACTCTCTTTAGTTTACACGCTTTTGTTTAAGATACTAATTCTGTTGCATGAGCTGAGTAATTTGAGGAGTAACTGCTAAGTTCTTTTTCCCAGTGTCATTTGATACAACTACAGTATTTTATTCATTTATTTATTTATTTATTTCCATCTACAAATAGCACTTCTCCGTTTTCTGAAGGCGAATCTTTTTGATGCCTTTACTTTTGGTTACTTTTTTCTACTAACTCATAACAATCTAGTTTTGTACCATCCTCCTGACATAATAATGACAGCCGTGTTTAATGTTGTACATCTCTCTATAATCAGATGTGGTTTTGATAACAATGTATTCATACACTATAAATGTCCCGCCGGTGACAAAAACGTCATGTTCATCAGCAAAAGCAATGCAGAAACCGCACGTGGTACTCTCAAAACCAGAGGATGGAACAAAACTATGGTTGCACTTGTTTCTGCAATTTCCAGATTGTGGGACTAATAAAAGACCATCTTTATCTTAATCTTATATCTACAGCAATAGATACTGCATTAACTGTTCTCATGCAGTGCTTCAATGCACATTCTACGTTGTCTAGTTTGGAATAGAAGTATGCGATTGGTTTCATCTTATCTCCATGTTTCTACACTAAAACTAAGGCCTTTTGCATCTGGACAAAGGGTCAGTGCCATACTTAATACGAACACTTGTTTCCTTTCACAAAAGCTGAATATGCTTTATCAGTCCAGTGTAAGGACAATGTCATTTAGAGGTTTTCCTCATTCATCATTTTACTCAGTGGCACAGTAATTTCTGCATAATTTGGAACTCAGACTTTACAATAATTTGTTAATCTTAAGCATGTTAATTTTATTTTTATTTCCTATTTTTCTAACTTTATGACTCATTTTACTTCAACCAGTTCTACCTCAAAGTGAACAAGTACACATCAATGTTATTTGTAGTCTCTAATTTCTTCTCTGCTTTAATTCCTTGGATGTTAAGATGGCGGCGCGCATGGACGCAGCGGCTAACAGCTCCCCCTCACAGTGCTCCTTATTACTTTTTATTAGTGTTTGCTTGCTCTTATTGGCATCAACTGAGGCACAACATCGATATACCCGCCAGGACATCGTGAACATTGGATATCGATGCGAAATAACCATCACAGAGGAATTTTGCTATGATCGCAAAATTCCGAACAAACTGGCGAGGCTGCCCGGCTCACCGTGGCTGGTCATCGGGACCGGGAGGCGGCGCAGGCGACGCAGAGAGAGGAAGCAGAAGCGAGGCTGCAGGTCCGGTGTCTTGCAACGGCTGCGACGGCAGCCCCATAGGCAACCACTACCGAGTCTGCACCTCACCAACGCCAGATCCGTGGTCCACAAAATCGACGACCTGGGATTACAAATCCTGGGAAACCGCTATGTGCGCGATAGCAGTGTGATCGTCGTCACGGAAACCTGGCTGCACGCAGACGTCCCCGACGCTAGCATCCAGCTGGCCGGGCGCTCGCTACATCGCGCGGATCGGACGAGGGACACCGGTAAGAGGAGGGGCGGGGGGCTCTGTGTTTACGTGCATGAGAACTGGTGCGGCGATAGCACGATCGTCGAGAAGCACTCTTCCCCCGACATCGAGTTCATGTCCGTTAAATGCCGGCCTTATTTTCTCCCGAGGGAGCTAACGGTAGTGATTCTCACAGCTGTTTACATCCCTCCCGACGCTAGCACTAGCACGGCGCTCTCGCTACTCGCGTGCGTCATCAATAAACATCAGCGGGCGCACCCTGATGGCGGTCACATTGTAGCGGGAGACTTTAATAAGGCCAATTTAAAGACTGTACTCCCAGAGTTTCACCAGCATGTCAAGTGCCCGACGAGGGGAGACAACACTCTCGACCATGTGTACTCGAACATCAAGCACGCATACAGAGCCCTCCCACTCGCCCCCCTCGGCCAGTCAGACCACCTGTCCTTGCAGCTCGCACCTGCGTACACCCCTCTCAGGCGCAGATTCAGGCCTACCACAAAGACTGTGAAAACCTGGCGTGACGACGCCATGAGTGAATTACAGGACTGCTTTCATGACACAAACTGGGACCTCTTTGATCATCAGGACCTTGATGTCTACACGCATTGTGTACTGGACTACATCAAGTTCTGCATGGAAACTGTGTCCCAACAAAAGACTATACGGACCTTCCCAAATGCGAAGCCCTGGATGTCCAGCAGGGTTCGCGCTCTCCTCAAGGCCCGTGACGCTGCCTTCAGGTCAGGCGACAAAGCCCAGTACAGGGTGGCTCGTGCTGACCTGAGCAAAGGCATCAAGCTAGCAAAGGCAACCTACAAGGGGAGGCTGGAGGCCCACCTTGCCAGTAACAGACCACGGGAGGTGTGGCAGGGTCTACGGAGCATCACCAACTTCCGTGGCAGCAGCACGACCTCTGTAGACCCGAGTGCATCGCTGGCAGAGGAGCTTAACTGCTTCTTCGCTCGCTTTGACTCGCCCCAACCATCACACCCCCGCACTTCAAGCTCCAACTCCCCCCCACTCATCGTAGAGGAACACGGTCAACCCCAGGAAAAGCTACTGGATCCGACGGAATACCAGGCAAGGTCCTCAGAGCATGTGCCCACCAACTGTCACATGTTTTCTGCAGGATCTTCAACCGCTCCCTGGCTCAGGCAGTCATCCCCTCCTGCTTGAAAACCTCCACCATTATTCCTGTCCCCAAAAAGTCACCAGCCGTCCACCTGAATGACTACCGTCCTGTTGCTCTCACACCAGTCATTATGAAGTGCTTCGAGAGGCTGGTTCTCCAGCACATCAGGGACTGCCTTCCTCCCACTCTGGACCCCTACCAGTTTGCATACCGGGCTAACAGATCCACTGAGGACGCCATCGACACTGCTCTGCATGTTGTACTGGGCCACCTGGAACAACAGCGGAGCTATGCAAGGATGCTCTTTGTGGACTACAGCTCGGCATTCAACACGATCATCCCAGACATCCTCGTCGCCAAACTGGACACTCTCGGCCTCCCTGCCCTCACACGCATCTGGATTAAGGACTTTCTGACCAACAGACCCCAGACTGTGTTGCTCGGCCCCTACACGTCCTCCACCCTCATGCTGAGCACCGGTTCCCCCCAAGGATGCGTGCTGAGCCCTCTCCTGTACGCCCTCTACACCTACGACTGCAGCCCGGCCCACGGCAACAACACCATCGTCAAGTTTGCTGACGACACGACAGTGGTCGGTCTGATCTCGGAAGGTTACGAGACAGCCTACAGAGAGGAGGTAAAGAGACTGACAACTTGGTGCAAGGACAACAGACTGCACCTTAACTCTGCTAAAACAAAGGAGATTGTCGTCGACTTCAGGAGGAACAAGACGCTGCCGCCCCCCCTCTGCATCGAAGGCGTGTGTGTGGAGAGGGTCCACACGTTCAAGTTCCTGGGAGTACAGATCTCCGATGACCTTTCTTGGAGTCACAACACCACAGCAGTGGTAAAGAAGGTCCGCCAACGTCTGCACTTCCTGAGAGTCCTCAGGAAATTCAACCTGGACAGGAAGCTGCTGCTGGCCTTCTACCACTCGTCCATCGAGAGCCTGCTGACGTACTCTGTCTCCACCTGGTACAGCGGCTGCACTGAGGCGGACAGAGTGAGGCTCCAGAGGACAGTCAAAACAGCGCAAAGGATTATTGGCTGCCCTCTCCCCTCGCTGTCGGACATCTACACCGCCCGGTGCCTCAGAAGGGCTCTCAACATCGTCAAAGACAATACCCACCCAAACTCACACCTGTTCGACCTGTTGCCCTCTGGCAGGCGCTACAGATGCATCAAATCAAGGACCAATAGACTGAGAAACAGTTTCTTTCCGAGAGCCATCTCCATACTGAACTCTCACACACACACGAGACCACCCTAACCTTGCAAAACAGCATTGTGATGTGTTTCTATATGCCCTATTCAGTCTTATTTATTTATCTAATTTATATATTTGTCTGTATTATTGTTGTATTGCACTGGAGAGGGGAGCCCTCTAATCTCGTTGCACACTTGAGTACAATGACAATAAAGGGATTTCTATTTCTATTTCTATTTCTATTTCTAATGTAAATACTAGCCCTTCTTATCAAATTACCATCTTTTTTTTCCGTGTCATTTCCATCTGTGCATTTCATTCCAGTTACTAACTACAGTTACCTTAATAGAAAGATCATCAACTGAAGTATGAAACATAACATATTTATTTCTTCAAATCATCCTTACAGCAGAACCTAATTCTTATCCTTATTCATTTGTTCAAGTCACACCTTCTTCAATCACCAAACTCTCTCTCTGACTTCCTCCCCCTACTTGGGAACGAGCATCTAACTTCAAAGAGCTGTTAACTCTTTGTTACAGCACACTCATGAGTTACGATTACACCAATACCCATTGCCCTCTGTCAAACTTTCCTCACTCCTTTTTTTTTTTTAATTTTCCAAATTCACTGTAGCCTTACCAAAGCCACTCAAAACTATCAAGGTATCAAATCAAAAACTACAAAATCAGGAAACACCTATGCTCCTACAAGGGTTTCTCATGCTCACTTCTTCATTCAATTAAGATTTCACAACACCTACTCCTCTCTTTCTGAAAAAGACACAAGTATACAATTAAGTAAAACAGATCATCAGAATGATATACCTTGTCTGTCGGATCATGTAAGTATAAATTGTGCCATCAATAATCTTTTTCTGTAAATTAATCACATCCCCACAACTTGGGCTCTCATTGTTCTGTAAAAGTAAACCTAATTTCAATTCATGCAACCAACTCAGTGTCCTTCTGGGTCCCTCAACCACACAGGTTCTAATTCTGTTACTCTAGACAGTTTTCCACTTGCAAATCTGACTATGACACATTTCTCTTGCTCTATCATTTGGAATTAATTTATTACAAGCAATCCTACATGCACCAGTGTCACATAAAAAGGTAATTGGTGACCCATTTACCAATAAGGTTATTTCAGCTCAGTTATTTCATCAAAGGCCAATATCTCTTGTAAATTTAGGAGGACCTCTTCATCTAGAAACTCATCTGTTCCTTGATCAGC